>NC_071274.1:16036504-16366504 GCF_023375685.1 Ictalurus furcatus
AAGGCTGGTTGAACCACAGCACTCCAGATACACACGACACACTATCAGACAGGTCGCAGCTCCTCTACTGTGGATGTGTTCTGGTAAATCACGTTCACACGTACTACACAACTACAACAAATTAACATTTATAATAGCTGTCAGTACAGTCAGTGATTTTTGGATATTGCCTATGGTGCAGTTTTCCCAGAGGAAGGAAAAAGTCCATTTTTCAGTCTACCATTTTAGATTGTCTGCTTTCCTTTCCCCCCCCCCCCATTTTGCACTTTACTGTCATGCTCAGACTTGTTTGCCTGTCTGTCTATCTATCAATCTATCTATCTATCTGTGTGTCTGAGTTACAGCTAGCCCAATGACCAACAGTTCTGGAGCACAACAAGAAATGATATATATTCTTGCTCTCTTCATTATCTGACTAAACACGAAAGCTAATTAGAGTTGATTTGTGGCATATGCTCAGGAGGATCTAATAATCCTTCAAAAAAAAAACTGCACCATCTTTTTAATAACCCTTGATGGATTGTAAATGAAATGACATGTATTGCTCTCAGGCTGCAGCACTAGGCTTAGTTTCACTCACCATAAACTGTTACCATCTGGATGAGAAGCCCGATCTGTTTCAACCCTCAGGCCAGATGTCCATCCATCCATCCATCCATCCATCAGTCTCTTTTTGTGCTGCAACAGAATGAAGGGTGACAGGTGACAGCTATCCATTTCACACTCACTTTCCCTTTAATTAGGTTGTCCATTCCAGTTCAATATGCTTCTCTCATGATCAGCCAGTCGACTGTTTCAGCGTTGCCCAGGTTCCTCAGATAAACAGTGCTGGTGCTTTGTATTATTCATCACAGATCCATTAACAAATGTCATTAATATTATTTTGCTTGTTTCACTCAACTAATTTATCTATTAGGTTCTGACCCAAATTGAATTTGGTGCCCATAATTAGGTTTATTGAATTGTTTGTCATCTTGGGGACATGAAATCTTCTCCAGTATCTCATCTCCGCCATCTGAGATTACATTATTGCATTTCCTGACACATGTTTTTCTTATTCATTGAATTTCTCTTTCTTTGCATCACTTCACCCTCTCCATATTTGGTTTCGATTCTCTCTGCCTACTCAGGACCCTTGGCTGAATCTGTGCATGACCCTGAACTTGGTAAGATGCCGAAGAACCAGAAGCCATCCCGTTGAAACGGCTCATCAATAAACTAATAAATAATTTATTTATTTAATAAATTAAATGAGCTCTTAGTATAGAAACTCAATCCTTTTTTCATATTCAAGCACAACCTTGAGCATGATGAATTCACAAAATGAAATAAAATAAGAATATTCATTTTATTCACGGACAAGGCTAACTTTCACATATACATTCGAATAAATAATTTAATAAACCGCTAAATGAATTATGCTCTAATAGGGTCAAGCTATTGTTTTAGCTAAAGGTGGAACAAATGATTTTTGAAGCATTAAACCTTACATATAGTCAGCTCCAGAATTATTGGCACCCGTGGTAAAGAATGGTGAAACGCTTATTAAAAATGCATTTGTGGTTAAGTAGCTTAACTTCACACTTTTAATGAAGTACATTTATTCTAAGGGGAAAAATTATATATACATACTATTAGCACCCCTGCAATTAGTTAATTAGTACTGTGGATCCTCCATTTACCAACACAACACCACTGAGTCTTCTATAATGCTTGATAAGATTGAAGGAATCTGACATGTTGGAAGCTTTATTCTGTGGTTATTAAACCATTCTTTGTGTAGATTTAGATATATGTTTTGGATCATTGTCCTTGGACCTAAGGAAGCTCTAAGGAAGCTCTCTCTAGACCCTTCAAGGTCCTAGGTCCTATATTGAGGCCTCTTCAGCTCACTTTTGGATCATTAAAAACTTGTATACTGTGCTAAAATACACTCAAATTACACTTTGTGGCCAAAAGTTTATGGACACGTGACCATCACACCCATGTGTGCTTTTTGAAGATGCCATTCCAGATTAATTCCCCCTTTGCTTTTATAATAATCTCCGCTCTTCTGGGAAGGCTTTCCATTTTTGGATTGTGGAGCGTAGCTGTGGGGATTTGTCATTGAGCCACAAGAGCATTAGTGAGATCAGGCTCTGATGGTGGACAAAAACAGGCCTGGCATGCAGTCATCCTAAAGGTGTTCATTGGGGCTACTCGGGTTCTTTCACAGCAGCCTTGGCAAGCCATGTCTTTATGGAGCTCGCTTTGTTCGCAGGGGTAATGTCATGATGAAACGTGTTTAGGACTCTTAGTTCCAGTGAAGGGAAGTGAATTGTAATGCTACAGCATCCAAAGACATCCTACAAAGTGCTTCCAACTGTGGGGGAGACTCACATATGGGTGTGATGGTCAGGTATGTACAAACTTTTGGTCATAGAGTGTATCTCAATTTATCCAGTGAATCTGGACAGTCATTTAAAATAACAATGCATAAAGAAAACCAATGTTATAGTTGGACTGATGTAAAAATCAATCCAAAAAGAGGACAAAAGTGCAAAAATAACAGTCCCATGGTCTCCATTTCTGATCAAATGACTTTTTAATTTCAAGTGATAGAAATAATATTAATTTTTACTTTTCAATAAATGTGGAACAATACTAGGTAATCTTTTTCCAGCATAAAACATCAAACAATCAAAAGACATGGATAATAGGAGATCGACTGCTACATGCTACTGAGTAAAAAGAGAGTTAAGAGCCTTGAGTGCTCATCATATTGTGCCTGCGGTTGACATGCATACAGAGTACTGTACCCTGTGGAGATGATCCCATCTCCTCCAGCAATGGAGACTGAGCATCATGGGAGCCTGTGTGGCAAACTGCTAATTGCTAAGAGACGGAGATGATACAAGCCTGGTCCTGTGCAAGGATACTTCGTGTGCATGAGTGTGTAGGAGAAAGAGTGTGTGTATATTGGGGGGGGGGGCATTTTGTAAGAGGAAGCGTGTGGTACATAAATATGTGTGAAAGTGACGTAAGGCTGTTATTGCTTTTGACTGCAGGGTTGTTGTTGCAGGGTTTTTTTTTGTTTTATGTCTTGTTGTTTTTTTACCCTGAAACAAAGCTGCAGCAGATCCAATATATCACTTCCATTTCATCACATTAAAACCTAGCATTATATACATTACTCTGGAGGTTAGTGTACTATATAATGCAACACAATACTGTAGTAATAAATACTTGAGGGGGAGTAACTGTATTGTTTCCCATTACATTTGCCTATAACTACGAAAGTTATTTAATAAAACATTATTTACGATTAAAAATATTTTTTTTCGGCAACAACATATTATGATATTGAAACCTTTTAGATTATTCTTTATAAAACAGAGCGTTACTCTGTAAACAAACATCTGCAACCTCATTACATCAGTATCACGGCGGCAAATTTTATTAGCATTTGTTATGTTAATAATAACAGTTTCTGGAAGAAAAAACAACAACTAAGAAACCGTCTATTATTCAACAGCCGTGTTTTCTTTTAAATATACATTAAACATACAAATATATGGACGAAGCTCTTCCTCTTTCAATAAAGGCGGATGCTATCACACTGGAAGGTGCATAAGCGTTTAGTATTACAGTGTGTTGTTGCATCTGTGTGTTGCTTGGCGACCATTCTGCTAAATGTTCCTGAAGAACTACATTGCATGGTGGAAGAATGATTATTTGTTAAATTATTGTATTTTTTGTTACTGTGTGTTTATTTTATGAAGCCTTGCCAGGTTTATGTAGTAACCATTTTAAAAATGCAATAAGTCCCAAGAGGCTGTGGTTCCGCGTCACTCCTTAGCTGTTCTCGCTGTTAACCATGGCCTCTTGGGGTTTATTACGTTAGTTCAAACACCATTTGCTTTTTTTTTAAAAAAAAAAATCTAAAATGGCATATTATTTTACTTATTTGACTAAAATAGCAACACGTTCACTTCTAGCACACAGTGTTAACTGTTGTCTTTATTACTAATGGTCAATACCTGATATAAATATTAATATCCCAGACACAATTAGTTCTGTCCTCTGTGCTCTAAGTGCTCTAATTACTTTCGATCAATAAGAACAAACATTATTGACTTATATCGGTGAGGAATTTTGCAATCTGGTTTAGAATTAGTCAGAAAGATTAGCTGTAAATTAAAATATTTAAATGAATCTTTACACATTGTTCTGAAGGTTTACACGTGTAAAAACGTGCAAACTTGGTAACCTACAAATATTATGCACTCTATTCTGGTTTTGACTCTGTTTGTTTAGTTTATTGACTTTGCCTTCTAGTCCTTTTGTTGATCGCTTGAACTTTTACCTGTTTATCACTTTAATTCTGTGCCATTTGCATCAATAACCCTGAAAAATATGAGCCCAAATGAAGATCCAATCTAGGAGGCATTTACCTCTGTGTAATCACCTGACACGACAGTCACTGATAGGCTGCATGAATCTACACTTTGGGATAGAAAGAAATTAGCCCTAGGCTCTCTTTTTCATTCCATTTTGTGTATTTTCTTACATCCATTGGTGGGACTGTGGCAGTTTTTCTAAAAATCCCAAGTTTTGTGATCATTTCTGCATCCATACTGTAGCTGCAGTGATTGTAGTAACTTTGTGCTGAAAGAAAGCCAGATACATCACAGCAGCTGTTGTGTGCAGAGGTGAAAACCCATAATACAAGACTTCAGAGTAGTGCACTTTATCTAGGGCTTGATTTTCACCACAGTGCTGCTGAGAGGCTCTGTGTGTCTGCATGCTGTAGAAAATCACTTGCTATTTTGTGACTGATGTGTGACTGAGCTCACGTGTGTGTGTGTGTGCGTGTGTGTGTGTCGGGAAGGGGGGGGTGGTATTGGGTGTGCGGGGGCTGATGCAGCGCCCTCACAGGTGGAGGTATGGATGATCATCTCCACCGCCATCAGGGTGGCATGTCGATTTGGTGTTGCCAGGGCAACAGAAAGGGCAGATCTATGGTTACCAGATGCAGGAACACAGGGAGACTGACAAGCTGGTGTGCAGCAGAGTTGTGATGCTGGACGATGGCCAGGTGAAGTCGTCTCACCATTCCTTTTATGAGTTTTTAGGTATAGCAGGCCTCACTCGTCAAGGCGGATATGAACGGATTTATTCGTAAACCGTTCACGTTGGCACTTAGAGTTAGAAAGTTTGAAAGTTAGAACTTTGGTATTCTTGAAAATCCCATAAATTCAGGAAAATGTTTGCATCCTTCTCGTGCTCATGAGAATGTGTAAATTTATGCTAAGAAGACTAACTAATATAAATCTTGACTTGAATGGATTACTGCACTTTAACATACAGTATGGAATATACGGTCAAGTTTAAATGGCTTATTGTTATTACGTTTACAGCATTTAGCAGATGCCCTTATCCCCTTAGTGACTTACAGAAGTGCTGTGGAGTCTCTGTTAAAAACACATCCTCATACTACTTCACTAGGTCAGGGAAAATTTCAAAAGAAAATTTTGAAAATTTTGTAAAAAAAAAAAACAACAACAAAAAAAACCCTGACGTTTTATATTATTGGCTTTGACATGAAAATTAAGAAAGCAAGCCAACGCAAAGTCATAAATTCCATCCATCCATTAATTTTTTATAGCACTTATCCTTCAACCTTCAACATCCTCCAGTCGGAGGTTGTTTCAGTAAAAAGTGTGCAGTACTGTGGGCGGCTGTGGCTCAGGTGATAGAGCGGGTTGTCCACTAATCGTAGGGTTGGCGGTTTGATTCCCAGCCCACATGACTCCACATGCCGAAGTGTCCTTGGGCAAGACACTGAACCCCAAGTTGGTCCCAATGGCAAGCTAGCGCCTTGCATGGCAGCTCTGCTACCGTTGGTGTGTGAGTGTGTGTGAGTGTGTGTGAATGGGTGAATGAGACACAGTGTAAAGTGCTAAATAAGTGCAGACCATTTACTGGAGTTACTGTTAAATGTATTAAGCATATGTTGTGCAGGTGATTTTGTTCTAGTGGTAATACATAGTTTCAATAAACAATTCAACTGATAATATTGTAAGGAGTTTATCGGCTCTGTATACTGTCTGTAAATGAAAGTACTTGTGTTGGTTTTGTGCTGTACTTCACTAGGTTGAGATATAACACAGTCCAAATGGTTCTCTTCACAGCTCTGACAGTTTTGTAAGTGATTTGGACTTTGATGCAGTGTTGAGTGGCACCACAGGTCATTAAACGTAACATTTGTTCTTTCAAAAACGATTTCTTTCTATGGCACTAATGGAAACACTTTTATTTGCTTTCTGGTCATACTGTATGTTGTGAACGGACAGTTTGTGAAAGTTAACTGTGCTGGCTATTTACAAAACAAACAAACAAAAAAAACAACCTAAACACGGAAATAACACTTTTATTTTCCAGTGTGCAGCTCTGGAGTGTTAGTAGTGATGTGTTTAGTTATTTTTCTGGAGTGAATGTTAAGTTCTTTTATAGACTGAACTTGCAGTATATGCCATTCTAGGCAATTGGATGAAAATTAAGACATTTTAATCAAAATATTGAATCAAAAATATGTGAAAATGTTTGATTACTGTTGAAATCGGAGAGTATCAAGGTGAAGAATAGGGTTCAATTAATCGGTCGTTTCAAATAACTAAACATGAACCAAATAACATATAACAAATAATGATTTTAGTGTTTTTCAAATGGGCCTCATTTATCAATCTTTGTATAATGTTTTCATAGGCCAAATAAGTTAAGTTTCAGTAATGCTGATTTTCTTTGTACTTGCATACATACACTCACTGGCCACTTTAATTGGAACACCTGTACCCCTGCACATTCACGTAGTAATCCACTTAGCCATGAAGCAGCAGCACAATGCATAAAATCATGCAGGTACAAGTCAAGAGCTTAAGTTAATGTCCACATTAAACATCAGGATGTTGTGAATGTCCTGCCACAGTTGAGTCCTTGAGCCAAATTCTTAACCCTCAGTTGTATTGTCAGTTGTATCCTCTGTTGTTTTTTGAATATCTTGAATGCCTCTGTGTGTGTAAACACAAACTCTAAACTCTAGCGAATATTATGCACTCTATTCTAGTTTCGACTCTGTTTGTTTAGTTTATTGACTTTGCCTTCTAGTCATTTTTTTTGATCACCTGAACCTTTACCTGTTTATCACTTTAATTATGTGCCATTTGCATCAATAACCCTGAAAAATATCAGCCCAAATGAAGATCCAATCCAGGAGGCGTTTAACTCTGTGTAATCATCTGACATGACAGTCACTGATAGGCTGCATGAATCTACACTCCCATTGACCTAACTGTAAGTTTTGTGATCACAATTGGGTTCTTCAGCCAAACTCTTAACCCGCAACTGGTCAGTTGTAGAGTCGCTTTGGATAAACGCATCAGATAATGAGCAAATGCCTGTTAGCTTAGTTTATAGAAAATATTTCAAAATCATTTTGTTTTTCCGTGATGTGCTTGCTATGCCTTGTTCATTAAGGCTTTAGATGACCATAATGAATGCACTAATGACAAAAGCCACAGATGCTCCCAATCCCCAAATCCACTCTTTCATAAATCAGATTCCAGTGAAATACACATTTTAAGTAAGAGTAAGAATGAACCGCTCTTTCTTTCTGTCACTTTCTCTCTCTGCTTGTTAGCCTTCAACTGTTCTTGCTCTTCCAGCAGGCTGTCCATTCTCCATTTTCAGAAAATTGCTTGCTCGCTCGCTCTCTCACTCCTCCACTCCTACGCTCCCCCTGTTCCTGACTCATACATTTCACATTCCCTTTCTCTCTCTCTCTCGCTCTCTCTCACTCTCTCTCTCTTTCTCTCTCTCCATCGCACACTCTCTGTTTTTTTTTTCTCTCTCCCTGTGTATTTTTTTCCCTCTCTTCCTGCTGGCACTGTGTTAGTGAAAAACGGATGATGCGGCAGAATATGTGAGTATGGCAGGCACATGGGGGGGGGGGGGTGGGGGCTAAGCGGAACTGCAATTCAGGACTCCAGAATTATTGGCGCCCTTGGTAAAGATGGGTGAGAAAGATTGTGAAAAAAAATGTCTCTGGTTAATTCTGTGGTTAAGTTCACTCTGACAATAGAATCTAAATAATAAAATAAAATAATTTTATAATAAATAATAAAATCTAACCTTTAATTAAAGTAGGTTTATTGTAAGAAAATGAAAAACCTTCATTAAAAATATATCTTTATCAAAACCACATGTAACACAATTATTCACACCCTGCACATAGTCATTTGTGCAGCCTTCGTCTCCTATAATGCTTGATGAGACTGGAGAATACAGACATCAGTGCAAAATCTCTCTACATCCTCCAGGGACCTAGGTCCAGGGCATTTGGAGGAAAAACCTCCCTAATCCACCATACAAAACTTTGGGGAGTGTTGCCAGAAAATTCTATTTTTGTCTCGTCTGACCATAGAACCCAGTTCCAGTAAAGGTTTCATGTAACAAACTCTAGGTGCTTACATTTGTGCCAAGGGGAAAGAAAATGCTTTCTCATGGTGTGCCTTATAAGTAATTAAGTAATTTGTTGATATGGAAATGGTCTGTAATTGTACTTTTAGAGACTTGGTGACCTTAAAATGCGACCATTTTGTACAGATATTGAATTGTGGTGCTTTTTTGTCTCTATAAATATCCTCCTTACTGTGTGTGGGGGTTAAAATACACTTGCATCCTCTTCTTGGAAGGTTCATTACAGCTCTGGTTTCAAACTTCTTAATTATTGCAGTAACAGTAGATATCTGCATTTGCAGGCAGGCAGCTTTTTTTTTTTTTTTTACATCACGCTTTAGTCTCATTTCATTTGTGTATTCCCGAATCTTCCTCATGTTGATGAATAACTAAGGGAATTTGGCAACATCACATTTATACCCCAGTGAAACAGGACGCCATGAGTGACTGCTTAACACTCAGGTGAACTTAAAAAATGTCATCTTCAGTAGGCACTACATTCTGGTCTAATGCTAATCCCAGTAACGCTTGGAATGAGCTTAGTTAACAATTTTGAATATATTTATTTTTTATTAAACTTTAGTTTTGTCTCATATTTTTTATTGTGAGATTGAGCTAATTAAACATGAAAACATTTATTTATAACAGTTACCAACATGCCAGTACTTCTGCATCTGAATGTACAGTGGATATAAAAAGTCTACACACTCCTGTTAAAATGGCAAGTTTTTGTGATGGAAAAAAATTGAAACTAAAATAAATCATGTCCAAACTTTTTCCACCTTCAATATGAAATTACAACTTATAGAAATGAAACGAAAAACAATCAGAAACATTTTAGGGAAAAATGGGGCAGGGGGACTTTTCTCACTCCTTCTTGTAAAAGCAAAAATCTTCTTTTTGTTAAGCCATTCCTTTGTTGATTCGAAAGTATGCTTTGGGTCATTGCCATTCTGAAAGGTGAAATTCCTTTTAATCTTCAGCTTACTAGCAGAGACCTGAAGGTTTTACACTAAAATAGACTGGTATTTGTAGCTATTCATGATTCCCTCCACCTTGATAAAAGCCCCAGTTCTGGCTGAAGAAAAGCAGCCCTAAAGCATGATGCTGTCACCACCATGCTTCAGCCTGCGTATGGTATTCTTTTGGTGATGTGCTTTTTTTCACCAATCAATCCTTTTGGAGTTATGGAATTATTATACCTTTTGGAATTGGTCTCATCAGACCATAGCACATTTTGCCACATGGTTTGACGTGATTTATTTTAGTTTAGATTGGATGTTGTTTTGTGAGAAAGGGCTTTTGTCTAACCACCCTACCCCATCGCCTAGATATGTGAAGAATATGAGAGATTGTTGTCACATGTGCAGAGTAATCAGTACTTGTCAGATATTCCTGCAGCTCCTTTAATGTTGCTGTAGGTCTCTTCGCAGCCTCCCTGGTAAGATTATGTCTTCTCTTTTGGTAAATTTTGGAGGGACATCCTGTTCTTCATAATGTCACTGTGGTGCCCCATTTTCTCCATTTGTTGATGCCTTCACGGTGTTCCATGGTACATTTAATGTTTTGGAAATTCTTTTATTCACCCGTTCGATATCTTTCAACATTGAGATCAGCTTCAGCAGTCAGATGAAATCAAGAAGATGTGAAGAAAATCCCCTTTATTTGGGGTTAATCAGAATAATTTAATTGATAACAGCTGTATGATAATAACTTTTGAATATGCGCTTGAACGTGATTGGTTCATTCTGAACACTGCCACACCCACAATTATAAAAGGGTGTACACCTTGTTTGCAACCAGTTTATTGTAAGTTTTTTATTTTTTCCTATTTTTCCCTATAATGTTTCTGATTGTTTTTCACTTTATTTTTATACATTGTAATTTCGTATTGAAGATGAAAAATTTCTGTCATGATTTTTCTTAGTTTCAATTTTTTTCCATCACAAAAACTTGCCATTTTAACAGGGGTGTGTAGACTCTTTATATCCACTGCATGTGTGTGTATGTGTGTGTATATATATATATATATATATATATATATATATATATATATATATGTGTGTGTGTGTGTTTGTGTGTGTATTACATAAACTTGGTTATGAAATCTTCTCACAAAGGCTTCACTGCCCTACACTTGATTGTGAATGTGCTGTCTCTATGCTGAGACAGATCAACCTGAGCTGGCACTCTTCAGACCATCGCTGTGAAGTTCATTAGAGCAAGTTCTCCCTCTGCACAAGTGCTTGTACTGTACACTGCACTCCACTGCTCCAATCGAATATTTAATGCCAGCTGACACACAGGAACTATCAGCTCAGTTGAAAGAAGATCAGAAAAAAACTTTTTTATTTTTAAATGACTTGATTCTGAAAAACATTAATATAGGTTTTCCACTGTGTTAATGAAATGCTTGTGGACTATTAAAGCTGCAGTTTGTTTTTGCTTTTTATTTTCCATAACCATAATCATTCTACAATTTTGAATATATGTTATTATAACTATGATTCACAATATGCAGTACAATGGATCAGGCTAGTTTCTTTTTTTCAGACCCTTATTTACAGTTTCCAGCCTTGAAATCGTCTGGGTTACGCATGTAACCCTGTTCGGCCAGCCATGCCCCTGTTGATGGAGCCTCTGTGGGGAAACATACTCTAACTTCGAGGCTCACGCGTGGTGTCAGGCGGCTGAGGCCGGTCCGCAGGCCGCGCATACCTTCCTGGGACCTTTCTGTGGTCCTGGAAGGTCTGTCAGCGGCCCCGCTTGAGCCCTTAGAGTCAGCCTCTGAGAAGCTTCTGACTCTAAAGGTAGCTCTTCTGCTGGCCCTGACATCTCTCAAGCGAGTAGGAGATCTACAAGCTCTCTCTGTTGCCCCTTCCTGCCTTGACTTTGCTCCTAGATTAGCCAAGGCCTTCCTGTATCCTAGGCCGGATTATATTCCTAAAGTGCCTACATCGGCTGCCCACCCTGTGGTGTTGCAGGCTTTCTGCCCTCCTCCATTCCCCACACCGGAACAAGAGCGAATGCACCTGCTGTGTCCAGTAAGGGCTCTCTGTACTTACGTCCACTGCTCTGGCCAGTGGCGTAAGTTGGAGCAGCTGCTGGTCTGCTTTGGCTTCGACAGTAGAGGTGATGCTGTGTCGAAGCAGCGCATCTCTAATTGGATAGTGGAAGCAATCTCTATTGCTTATTCCTTATGTCTCTGGGCATAAGGGCTCATTCCACTAGGGCGGTTGCCTCCGTGAAGGCTTTGTCCAAAGGGGTATCCTTACAGGATGCGTCTGCTGCTGCAGGGTGGTCTACGTCACACACATTCATTCGTTATTACGGCCTGGATATTCATTCCACCCCGGGCTCAGGTGTCTTGCAATGACCCTCGGGCTTGGGTCTTTTTGAACAGGCCGTACCCTCGATATGACGGAGTGGGTATTCACGTTCCCATAGTGTTATGCTAAACGCAACGTCGAAGTTCCCTTTGAAAGGGAACGTCTGGCTTACGCATGTAACCCTGTTCCCTGAGAAGGGAATGAGACGTTGCGTAGCTTAGTCATACCAGGGCAGGCCTGTGAATTGCGTCTTCGCTTCAGATAATAGAGGCTGTTGGCGCGGTTCACAGGTGCCATATTTATATTACGCGACGCGCTTAATTGCCACATCACCTGATCATGGCGGGCCTATAAATAGGCATGATTTTACACAAGCTTCAGATGCCGGTTGCGCTCGAGAGGCGCTCCCCATAGTGTTATGCTAAACGTAACGTCGAAGTTCCCTTTGAAAGGGAACAGAACAATGCTTCAGTGTCTTTTTCTCTAAAAGGCAATTTATGAGGCTTACGTAGTTACAGCAGAGTAGATGGGATCACCTGGGGGATAAGCAAAGACTTGACAATCTTTTCATTACAATTGGCAGCAGAGAGTCCTAGACCGTCCCTTTAAAATAATGCCCAAACTTCACTTGTACCCAACACATACAGTACATTGGAGGCGAATTGCTGCTATAGACCAGGGGAGACAATCCTTTAAATGTCGTAATCTAAAATGCAGCAATGAACCAAATATGAGGCACATTATTCATTTTTATTTTGTGTTTATTTATTTATTTATTTATTTTTAAGGTTCGCCAGACAAGTTCACAAGAGCATCTGGTTGAGACAAGAGGTATCCTGTGGGACTCAACACAAAGTCGTATGAGCTACAGGTTTTTACTTTTATGCGGGCATGAGTGAGCAGTCAAATATGAAGGTCACGGAACAACCAAAGACCACATTCATTAACATGAAAGTACATTTGGTGCATGCATGGTGCTGCATGAAGCAGTCACTGCATCCTTAGTGAATGCCTGATCAAGGTCATGGTGGTTTAAATTAGGCTACTAGTTTGTTTATACTAGTTTGTTAATACTCATTTTTGGTCGTCTAATAGCTAAGGATCCCGGGTTCGATCCTGGGCATGGAACCAACCCACTGGGGGTTGCACAAGCCAGTGTACTCTCATTGAAGGTCCCAAGCCTGGTTAAAATGGGAGGGTTGCATCAGGAAGGGCATCCAGCGTAAAAACCTGTGTCAAATCAAATATTCGGTGCAATGTTCCAATGTTCAACTGTGGTAAGCCCTAATGGGAGCAGCTGAATGACAACAGAATCAAGTAATTCATACAAAAATATATAGGCAGGTATAAACAATAAATAATAATTGTGCAAGCCTTATATTTAAAAAAAAAAAAAAAATCCTTCATACATATCTAGTTGAGACTGCTATACATCACTAGCTGAGGTTGAGGAACTGTCAAAGACAGAATTCACAGACCATGCTGACTGCTGGCATTTCTACCTCTGGGTTTTTCCCCCCAGAATGTTCCAGTGTTTCTGAGAGTGTAGTGATAGAGTTTATATTTCAATTTTTAAAAATTAAAATAAATAAATAAATAAATAAATAAATAAATAAATAAATAAATAAAAGGTTAGGCTATGCCAATTTCAGGTTTAGATTGAAATATGGATACAGATATACAAAGATAGTGTCAATGCGTTACACAACATAAATAAATCAGTCATATATCTGTCGAGTAAAACTTTTTAACAAAATTGCACAAAGCTGTGATTTAGGACAATACCGATGTCTGACTATGGAGCATAATCTAGGCACCAGTTACAAGCCAGTGATATTATATTGCTAAAATAGTGTGACAGGATGCTCTGCTCAGCGAGCTCTAATACAGACATGTACGTGTTATGTATGTGTTATTGGAAGTAGTCTTAGGAAGCCTGGAGCCTGTCACCACCTACGTAGTAATATAGCAGAGATTCCTGGAACATATACAGTATGTATCACCCACAGTCCTGTACAACTGAATGTGTGAGTGTGAGAGCGTTATGTCACTGAAATGTGTGTGTGTTTCACATGTTGTATGTGTTTCCCACATTTCGTATGTGTGTCAGGCAAGCTTTCTAAAAGTTACTTGCTGTTTCTCCAGTTCAGAAAGCAGTAGAACAAAATATGAAATAGAGTACACAACCTGAACAGCTGCTGAAATCTCATCCAGAGGCACTAGAGCAAGCACACACAGGAAATTGCCTTTTGATTATTTTGTAAGGACTCCTATACTGTCAGTATTAGTTCCTCTGTTGCACACGTTTATAATCCTCTTCAAGTTTTGCATGGATGGAGGTTCCTCTACTCTTTTCCTTTGTTTTTTTTTTTAAATCTCATACTTGGATTGCAAGCGCCACAGGTGGACCATAGACATTTCTAGACATATAATGTTCAAATAATTTTTTTTAAATCTGTAATTTACAGTATTGCTATGCAATGGTTCTGGCTCTTTACGTCATGTCTGGCTTCTGTTAGCCCCTAAATTAGCTCCGCCCCTAACCAATAGCTCTGCTATTTGTTCCTAAAGCTGTTGTACATAGAATTATTTGTTTATTTATTTATTTATTTTTAATTATTATTATTTTGTTACAACTGAAAACAAAGGCTCTAGAATTGGCCTTAGGTATGAAAGAGCGTGTGATGTGCATGGTACTCTGTGATGGATTGACATCCCATTCAGGGTTTATTTATGGCTCGTGCCCAGTCTCTGGATCCACTGCAACCCTGAGGACAAAGGTCTTACTGTAAAATGAAGGAATGAAAACTAAAGCATTGTGAAGTCAGGGGAGAAAAATATATTTTAAAACTAGGACTCCAGCTTTAGAAATAACAGTAATTCCCAGTCAGAGCTGTTGGCTTTGAATATATATATATATATATATATATATATATATATATATATATATATATATATATATATACATACATACGTGTATATATATATGTATATATATTACATATATATATATATGTAATATATTCCTCCACAGCTGTTCTCACTGTTTTCTGCATGTGAATTATGAAAAGCAATGCAATTTGTGTATTGCATTTCTCACTTGTTTTTGTTTACCGATGTGATTGCTTGTCAGCCATTGAATGGCGCGGTGAAATGCTATGCAGATGGTGTGGATTGCTTTTAAACTTTGATCATGTTCACATTACATTCACATTTAATGCTTAAAAAGCAATCCCCTGCTGGATGTTTTTCACTGAAGAGAGCAAGCAACACATGAGTATCACACTGAAGGTTTTTGCTTTTCAGTGTGGCATGTTTGCGTTGCAGTGTGGCCGCAAGTCTCTGAATGAAAAGCAATTGCGTGTTTGGATTGCGTTCCACCTTTTTTTTCACCGATTGCTTTTCGAACTGGCACGGGAATCTTCTCCATACTCACAGCCTTCTGGTTAATCCGCACACTGGAGAACGCCGCACAACCCTACATCATGAAATGTTCTTCCACAAGTCGCTTACAATAGCATTTTTCCACCAAAGGGGGCAAAATTGCAAAATCTTTCATCCCGTATCTTTTTAAAGAGAACTCGCTTCTCTGGCATGCATCATTTTAACAGAGGAGGTAGGGTTGTATGTGGGGAATGGGAAGAGCTTGTTTTCAAACACGATTCTTTGTTTTCTTTGATCCCATCCACCAGGGGACACTTTGGGTACAACAACGGAACCTTCCTACCCATTGTTTACTGCACTTCTCTGGGATGCCTCTGGATTACGGAGAAGCAGGAAATATCCAGGAACCAATTCAGAAAAGATGCAGGAATCCAGCGATGCCATCCACAAGCTGATTGGTGGACGATGTAAGGATTCACGTTCACAAAAGCAAATGGAAATCTGTTAGACTGGAAGAATCACCTCCACCTCCTTCACTGCCTTCCTCCACTTTCAACCCTTACCCAGCAACACAATTAATGTTGCCCTCACTTGAACGGAGCAGCGAATGTGAGAATGATATGCTTACAAGTAGGCAAGTAAAAGTCAGTAAGTCGTGTGGGTGTTGATTGCAGAGGTAAGTGGATGTAACAGCCGTGTATTTAACAGAGCATCTCACAGTAAGTCACGGAACGCTTTTGCACTCATTCATCCTTGCTAATTCAATAGTTTGCTTGCTGATTTCACGAATTCCTCTCAACTCCCGTCCATTCCCACTCCAGTTTGTTATGTGGCACAAAACTTGGTTCATTCCACTTACATATAAGTTCTCACTGTTTGAATGTCCATGTTCATCTCTCTGCTCTTCATGAGGAACACAGGAATCTAGGCCAGCTCTCTCTGGAACACTGCCACGGTGACATACGCGGCCCTTCATAACCAGCCAACTGTTATCGTCACGCTCACCTTCTCTCTTTCCCAGAATTCCCTACACAGCCTTCCACTGATTAAAGGAACAGCAGGAAGAAGCCCACACACCACCCTGATCTCTGTGCTTCGATATTGCCTCTGCCTTTAATACAAATGTGTCACCTTATGATGAATAGTCAGAATTTTTAATAATGGGATGATTGTTCTTGTGTGTTTCAACAGATGTGCCCAGGAACTTCTCTGTGAATCTGGCGACCAAGACAAGCGTGTTGCTGACGTGGGAGTTTCCGGAGAGCAGCTCTCCCTACCGCTTTACTGTGAGTGTTACCAAGATGTCACTCAGCAACACACAGCTTGGTGTAGAAATGAAAGCATTCACACTGAGATGTTTAACTGTGTAACAGCTAGTATGTGCTCTATATATAAACTGGAACTTTTTTTTTCTCGAGACAAAGTCCTATTTGGAACTCAGTAAGAGCAATGCGAATGGGAAACTTGTTTGCTTAACTATCCATTACTTTTGTGCATCTGGAAGCAATTTTCATCTATCTAGTCTAGATAAAATGCTACAGGGACTCAGCTTTTTATGGTATGAACCATGATTATAGTGGTTGAGATAGTTTTGGGTTTTTTTTTATTTCCTTTAAGCTCACCTAGAATTAATTCTTGTTTAAGATCTGTTGGGTACAGACCTTAAAATGCTATATATTAGGGTTGTCACGATACCATGAACATATCTTACAATACTATACCAGCTGAAGTATCACAATACCAAGTAGTATCATGATACCATGCCATAGTGTGTTCATTCATAATTCAAATCTACAAAATGAACGTAAATTGCAGAAATACATAGATATAAATGAAAACAGACAAACCAGATTTTCTTCTGAATACTTTATTCATGAGAATGAATTTTTGGAAAAACTTTTGGAAAAACTCAAGAACCATCTTACAGTTGGCAAGCAACTAATTCAATGTGCCACATATTGAACACAATATTAGGAATAAATCACTGAATTAAGAAACAAACTCCAAAAACATCATAAAATTGAGAACGTTAGCTCGTGTACTAGCAAACACGGCTATTTTAGTATTTTACACAACAGCGGTTAGCGTAACATTAGCTCACTTACTAGCAAACATGCAATGAAAATGAGATTTAAAAAATAAAAATTCACCAACATTTGTGTATTCTGCAAAAGCAGTGGGATGTGTCGTTTTAGTAAAAATAGCATTAACTGCCACACATACAACACTATTTATGGTACTGCTAGTAATACAGTGGCATCAGTGGTATTTTGAAGCTTTAGTATCACGATACTTCCGTAGTACCAGTATACCATGCAACCCAACTATATTTAATGCTAAATATTACATTGTACTATTCCATTGTCAAAATTCTGAAAATCTGATTTAGGACTGCATGATATGGACACACAGACACACACACTCACACACACACACACACACACAGAAAATCTATGTGGAATCTCTTTGATTTTCAGGATGCTCATGAAGCAAAATATAAAAATGATGCTTTGTTTGAAGCATCATTGCATATTGTGAGCTTCTATTATATCAGTAGTGCAAAAGGCAATATATTGTGCAGCTTCAGTCTGTTTAGTGCCTCAGTGTCTTTTCACTTCAACCCGATTCACACATAGAACACGGCTAGCCACGTATAGCAAAATGTGGATGTTGATCCTAGTATCACTGGTCTGTTTGGTGGTTCTGACAAAGCAGCTACAGCCTGTTATAGCATCTCTATGATTGTTAAAAAACAAAAGCAAAAAAAATGGATGATATGAAGATAATCTAAATGGCTCCTCAGGTGGAGTACAACCGTCAGAAGATGGAGGTGGATGCTCGATTGAGGAAGGCCGTGATCCCCAACCTGATGCCGGACACCAGCTATGATTTTAAAATCACCAGTCCCGAGGGCAACCTGGGAGGCCTGAGACACCGCATCCATGCCAAAACCTCACCTCCCATGGTCATCAATCGGCCTGAGATCGATCACAGCCGCGACACTGAGACCACCGTCACCATCATACTGCCGTCACTGGACACCAGGAACAATGTTAGGTGAGTGTTACACACACACACACACACACACACACACAATCTACACACACGCCTTTCTGCACATGCATATGCAAATACACATAGTTTTGGTGACAATTAATTAATTTGGAGGAGGTGCCAGATAATAAAAAAGTTATTTAGACATATTATCATTGAGCTGTGTTGTTACTCGAATGTACTTGTCACTTACGGTGGTTTCCTGTCTTTTGTAGGTCACACATCTTGTGAGGATATATTAGTAATTGACACCTTGTTAGTTTAATTCATTTTAGTATGCAGTTATCCTTGTTTTTTTTTTTGTTTTGTTTTGTCTTTTTAAATGAAATTTAATGTAATGAAATTATTTAAAAATCAGTTGATTTTTATGCTCAATATTATTATAGACGTAGAATTTAAACTGCACTGAAATCTCCAAAAGAATCTGCTATGACTGGGCTATGTGAAAATATGATAAGAATATTGTGATATATTAGCATCACGATACAGTTCTGAGGACAATGGGTATGAACAGGTGTCAATGCTTTTATAACTCTATTGTCACTTACTCTAACTGATTGGACATTAAAATCTATTTTTTGCACCATTTTTTCAAATGTTGTACTTTATAAACATTATATTTGTAGTTTTACATAACATGGCTCCACTAGTTTGTCATATCATGATACATAGTATATATAGTGAAGATGATATATGGGCCATATCGCTCACCCCTAATTTCTACTAATTGCTTTAAACAGATGTAGATCATTGGATTAAATTGTGGAACCAAAAACGTGGTTTGCTTTTTAATCAGTGTGAAAAGAGAGAAGTTTGGAAAGCACCCATAGAATTAACTGCATTTTAACTTGATAACAGAGCTAACATTAATATTAGCTCAAATCAGATCCTTCTAATCACTTCCTCATCACCTATCTGCCTCATCACCTATCACCTAACTGCACAACGATATTAAGAAGGAGAATTTCACCTTGCAGTATATAGCTCCTTTCTTATAATCTTACAATAGTTAACTGTCAGGCTACTTACTATCTATCTGTACCAAAAATAAATACTCAGAATTACACGGCTTACACGACGTCCTCACCTGCTTAATTCCTAAAACCTGTCAAGCATTTTCGCTGTAATTGGGTTAGACTATTTTGTAATTTTGGACTTACCAAATGTTTTTATAAAACTGTATCATGCCGTTAGTAGAGACAGGATGTAAATGCATGAACTCTGTATATGTTTTACTGAAGTAAAGTCAAGCAAAGATTATCCATAATCAGAAAGTAGGAAAATAGGCAAGGGTCTAAACTAGGAGAATACATAACAAGGAAATCAGGGCTTCACAACATACAAGTCAATGCAGAGGATATAAAAAGGCAAGCTAATCAAGAGCAAACACAAAACAGGTGAACACAATCAGGCAACAAACCAATGACAAGACAGAGGTGGAGACAGGACTAGAACAGAAACCAAATAAATACAAGCACATGGCAACATGAAAAACATTGCAAATGTGTTATAGTGTCAAATTTCTTTATAGGAAAGTGAGTTATATTAAAGCATGAACATGTACCCAACCAGATAATTATATAATGAATGCAAGTTACACAGCTTTGACCTACAGATCAAATCACGGCCTAATGTTTGACTACAGCCTGGTTATGCGTGATTTACATATAAATCATGCATAACCGCATGTGTACAAACACATCTCCATTACACACACAAATACACACGGTGATATTGAATCACACATCCATTTACATATATCAACCACACGCTCCATCCCAGCCACTAGCTCACACTCACACTTACGGATTACATCCAGTTTCTCAGTATGTTAATAATTCAGACCCCCAGTCAGTTTGTATTGCTCAGTTGTCTGTCTTGTGAAGCTCGCAGTCACACTGCAGGAATAAAATAAATAAATAAATGCTGCACCAGCATTTCCATCTGCAACCCAAACCTCACTGAATGGCCATCTCGTACAGTACACACACACACACACACACACACACCTCATACTGCACTCCTGTTTCTCAGGCCACAGAATTGCACAGGTTAGTGTTTTCCCCCACAGGCTTGACCAATGATAAATTGCTGTGTTGAATATAGTATTAAATTCACCTGTATGCGCCAATGGCTTGTGTATCTGCTGGTGTGGAACCTGCCATTACGATCAGCAGCTCCTCAGGGAGTTCAGTGCTGAAAACATTCATTAGCAGACGCCATTGCTCTGCTGTATCCCTAGTTAATGAAAGGTTTGACAAGCCGGCTCACACTGCTGTCTCTCTGTACTCACAGGAATATCTATGTGGTGGTGGTTCCACTGAAGAGAGGCCGAGGAGGGAACCGACATCTAAAGAGCCCAGATGAAATGGACTTGGAAGAGGTATACTGCAAGACCGCCACTACTGTCAATCTCAGGAGAAATTTGGCTATTTCTACAGTCCGGTGCAAAAGTTTGCATCCCCCATAGGTTTGGATTGTTAAAAAAAAAAGGGAAATTTACCTCTTTTTTACAATTTATCTCCAAAATAAAATGAAATGTGGGGGTACAGAGGTGGACAAATGATGGAGTGTCACATCTCAATGCTGTAGCTCAAGCTACTCATTCTGAATCCCACCTGCTGCTGCTTTACACGAATCAGCCAAGGCGCAATATAGTTGACAGTAAAACTGTTTTTACTTAGCCAGATTAATCAGCATGCAGGACAGATGATCTTTCCAGACTGAGGATGAACACTGATGAACCAAAGCAAAAAAGAGTCCATCACACCATTGTTAAATATATGTATTGGAGAAAATAAAGTTTCTAGCTAGACTCAAAAATACTTCTTATGTGTGATGCAAGGACAGAGCACCACATCTTAAAGCCAAAATGGCAGCAAATGATTTTTTTTGTAGATGAAGCCAACAATATATGCTACTGTACATGACCATATTCTTGGTCGTGTTCCTTAGTCTGTATTAAAGCACTTACAGGAACTAGCAAATACTTCAATACATTACTAGCTAGCACTTTGTAGCCTAATTGGTTTCTCAGCAACTAAAACATGGAACTAGAAAGCACTTTGGAGCTTAAACTTGTCTATTGGGCAAGAAAATTGAATTGATCATTTGTCTGCTTCTGAGAGAGTACACTGCAACATGACATCAATCTAATACATAAGGCAAGTCCAACAGAAAAATTGTTTGAGAGAGAGGAAAATAAAGACAGAAGTCAGTATTTAGATGCTCTCGGTCTCCAGACCTGATTTGCAAGAGGCACTCAGTGTATGACATCTGGCAGTTAAAACAGATATGTCATGTACAACTGAAGGCAAATATTTATATTATATTTTATCAGTGGAATTATAGAATGAACAAGCACATTCTTTGTATAAATAGTTTTCTAGGATGTACTGAACTTACATTATTATGCAAAGTCTAGATTTCTATAAAAAGAAAAGGTATTAAGCCAGCACCCTGTAGCTTCAGAGCAAATGTCAGTAATAAAATCTGTTGGCTTGCCTGCTGGGTAAACAGAATCCTGCCTTAATGTACTGGTACTAAAACATTGTTAACATTTATGACATTATAGCACCTGTAACAATTTGCAGAAATGCTATTTTGATAGACTTGAGGTTCAGAATAGGTTTATGGAAAGTTTATTAGTGTACCTGCTTGTGTTTTTTTTTTTTTAATGCAAATGCTTTAGATTGCCTTGTGCTTTAATGTATTGTCATTAATAGTAGTCCTACATTAGTGTCATTACTGTTACAAGTTCTAGTTAAGTTATTGCTCTATATGCATGTGCAATACAGTTTACTAAAATAACCAGTTTAGTCTTTATGTATATGTACAGGTTGTTTTTCTTTACTGAAATGAAGTGCTAGAAAAGGCTAAATAATTGCACGTGCTACTTTAATTTGAAAACTGGCATCTTGTTAATAATCATCAGTTTAGATTCCACATTGCACTGAACACGTTGAAACATGAACATCCACATTGAAATATGAAAATCTGGATTTCTATGAAAGATTTATTAAGCCAAAACCCTGTAGCTTCTGAGCAAATGTCAGTGGTGAAACACGTCAGCATTCCTGGTGGGTAAACACCTCTGACTTTTTGTATGCTCACTATAGGAGTGTGGCATTTGTGTCATTACAGTCAGTAGAGCTGGAGTACAGCTTGAGTCATAGGTGTGGCCTAAAAAAATTCCCAGAATAGGTTTCAACTGCCATTGTTGGAAAAACAAGTTCACCAAACCACTATGCTTTTGCTCCATATTCATTGGGCACTCTCGAGTCTTCTACCACACTGACTTCAAGTTATGTTTCTGATGGAACTTGGCCTGCGGGTGAAAATCCTCCATCTGGGCAGCAGTATATTGAGCCTGAGTGATGAGGGCACTCAGCAGAGTTAAGTGTGGGGCTTGCATTAGCTGCTGCTGGGGGACTTTGAGCTGTCGGCTGTCCAAGTCTGGAGGAAATAATAAGTGAAGGGACATAATGCAGAGGTGTGAACTTTAGCTTGTGTGTACATTCCAAACAAACACGTAAGTTAGAGCGAGATGGGGAGAGACAGGTTTGTGGATGATGACAGACTGACAGAGAAGATAACAGGCAGTAGTCACTAAGTAATGCACAAGAACTATCAATAAGACTAGGCACAGAGTAACCAAAAGAGCTCAACACAGAACAGGTGCACACATCAGGGTAACAAGCCAAGGATGATACAGAGGTGGAGACAGGACTGAAAACAAAACAAATGCACATGGCAAAACATTAACAAAAGAACATGGAGAACTAAACACACTCAGTACCATGTGCTGAGAAGGGTAATTCATGACATCACAGATTTAAGACACGTATCATTTTTTTTCTTACCTTTCATATATGGTCAAATGATTTTTAGTGCATTATGCAATTAAAGTGGACACTAAACACCTGCAGGCCTACAGTGTGCATTTGACTAAAATGGACTACCAAATTACAAGCACTTTGGCAACATCAAATCCACTAATGATTGTGAAAATGAAAGAAAATGTGTTTCTGTTGCATTTACATAATATTCAACCATAAATTCATTACTTGTTTTTTTTTCATACCTTGTTAGTGATAAAATGTTTCCAATTGAGTGTCCTCTTTTAGCTGTTGAAGGACATTAGCCAGAAGCAGCATGACCCACGGCAGAGGCAAGTGGACTTGCGTCGTGCCTACATCACCGCCCGCTTCACTCCCTCCACCCTGCCTGCATTCTTCACTCTTGGGGACCAGCTGGACTATGGTGGCTTTGATAACCGTGCTCTGGAGTCTGGCCAGGAGTACGTCTTCTTTATCCTCGCTGAACTCAACTCCACCACTGGGGTAAGAGGCTGCAGCTGAGCAAGCGAGTTTTTTGAGCTCTTTATGGTAATGTAACCTCTATGTGTGTCCATGAAATCCACCATCACTCTTGTATTTCTCCATCACTATATTGTGTGAAATGTTGCTTGCTATAAGAAACGTCAGTCCTTTTCTATGGCTGAATCTCAAATAGCATTGTATTGGGCACTGTGTAGTGTCTACAGTGTCATTGTTTTATACCCTACAGTATGTAGTAAGCATAATTAGTGAATAGGTTTTCATTTTGCATAAAGTCCTACCCTGGATGTTAGGCACTTAAGTCAGAGATTATGTCTTTGTTCTTTGTGCGCAAAAGAACCAACCAGACTGAGTTTCTCTTGTTAGCCATAAAACATAAAACATTTTTTAAAATGATTATCTGTTTTAGTTTTCAGCGGTTCTAGTTTAAACGACTCTGTTTTTTGTGTTTCTTAGTAAGATCCTGTGATTGGCTGTACTGCAGCCTACCAGCAATATCTAAATCATCATTCATTACATTACTAATAAAGATGGCAAAAAGATTGTTCTATATAACATATGATAATGCACACAGTGCACCAGGCAGCAGGACAGACAAATTTAAGTTAGTTTGTTGATACTAAAGTGTAGATTTGAAAGCACGAAATGATGTATTAACAAGTCTGATTCACGAAACCATCGTATGACATCGATCAGCTGCATGGACCCTGCCCACTAGTGTTTGTCTTTGCATCCCATATGCATAATTTATGCAGGTATTGCAGCTAAGAGCCTATAAAAGCAATGCATTCAGCAGGCTTGATTTATGAAAGGAAGAGCCAAACAAAATGGTTGAGATAAAGCTGTTTGTTTGTCCAAGGTTACTGCAAATACAAAGACAGTTATGGAAGTGTGCTCTGATTTTTTACATAACTGTCTAAGGCTATAATCGGATAGAAAACTGAATCATTTTCCAACCTTACCTGCAAACCTTATAGCTAGGTTTTCATTCATTTTAGCAGTCGAATAGGTTTAACCGGTCAGATTTAATTGAAGCTTTATTTATAAATGTTTCCATCTTGAACAAATATACAAAGATGTAAGATATAAAAAAGAAATTCATCTTTGTGGTCCATCTTGTATGCAAGTTCACCTGTCACTCAGCTGAAGGACTAATGAGCTGAAAAACATCCATCTTCACACATTTATAAATGAAATGTTGACACTTTTTAGTGTGAGGCTCCCATATGTGCAATCATGATTATCAACATTATTCTACTCTATTTGCTGTAATTATTGATGACATTGCGTCAGATTAAAAACTGCAAACCAAGCACTTTTTCAGGTTGTTAAAATGTGACTCAACTTTAGACACGAGTTTGCTCATGCAGATACGGCAAAAATGAAAATGATGACTAAGGAAACTGTCGTTTTGCTATCAGCTTTGACTATACGCAACTTTGATTCATAAAGCCCAATGTCTTTAGTTTCTCTGGGGAATGAAATCTCTGAACAGCGCAACAGCTATGCTCTAGAGACAACATTAATCTCATTCCGCCGTGTAACACTGCTGTGTTTGTGTGTTCAGAAGATGTTCGTTGCCAGCCCCTACACTGACCCGGTCATTGCACCTGACTCAGACCCCCAGCCTCTGGATGCTGGAGATGGCCTCATCTGGGTGGTTGGACCTGTCCTGGCTGTAGTCTTCATCATCTGCATCGTCATCGCTATTCTGCTGTACAAGAAGTGAGTGACGATCATTTGTAGTATTTAGGCATCACTTTATTGTTTCCTGTTTCACTGTAATACAGTAAAATAATTTAGACTTATTTCCATATATATATAGTTTAGGAAAAAGTTGTATTTTATTTTGTAAGTTATACACAGTTATGCTTTGATAACAGTATAGATACTAGGGGTCTAACTTAAAGACATTATTTGTATCTGTAAATATTTAGCGCTCCAATCATCCATGTAATTTTTATTTTTTTTATCAAATACAAATCCTACCACTATACCTCCAGAGACACACTGGGAAAATGATGTGTGAATTCTGGCTCTGTTTCTCAACCTCAGCTACATCGCTCAAGTAGCTGGCCTTAACTAGACATATATTATTTTTATTTTTATTTTTTTTTAGTTACTAGTAGGGTCATTTAAACCACATTGACCCTGACCAGGCAGTTACTAAGGATGAATGAATGGTGTATTTTTATGTTAAAGACCTATAGTTCTCTTTGTCCCGTGAGCTTCATACCTGAATGCTTGCTTACAGCCAACAGAAAGTAAAAACCTCCTATTTATTGTGTACATGTGAACTGTTCTGGGAACCTTTCTTTATTTCTATCTGTTTAGAACACATTATCTGTTCGTTCCATATAATGAATTCATATTTCTTTACATCCCTAATAGATCCTTATTTATACAGATGTCTCCAGATGTTAGTAGATTTATAAATGATGATGAATGTAGCTCTGCAAAATATGTGAGAATATGTGTAAAATATCTTACAGGCTTGCTTTCCATACATAGAAGGTGTAGTGATTGAAGAAAGGAAAGGGAAAGAGGAAAATGACGATGGGTAATAGGACCACTATTACACACTGCCAGAGTAATGGGGAGAATGTTAAAGAAGTGATTAAATATGTAACAGGGTGGTATTTTGGTAGTGGAGAGAATAGTATCCGAGTAAAAAAAAAAAAGAGATTAAATGATAACAGGAGATAATGGGATAGCTGCCAACCGATTTTTCTATTCAGAGTGCCAAAATCCTGCAAGCCGCGATGCAAAGTGAAGCAGCTTATAAAGAAGTGAACAATAAAGCTAGATGGAATTTAAAGCAATCCCAGCAGTCAGGTTCACTCACTGAGGAGTATCTGTCTGTATTTGCTTAGTTGGAGAACATTCGCTCAGAGAGGGAGATACAGTCTGCCAAACTGCAGACACGCCATGACCTTGGCTCATTAGACCTCCATTTTGGCATGTAAATCCCTCACTGAGCCATACCCCCATCTCGGCCCATCCATTTAGTCCGGAAGCATTCTCATCCCCGGGGGAAAGGAGTTAAACGCTCCCCGATGAAACGTACAGTTATCTGGAGGAGGTGTCATGTAGCCTGTGCATACAAATGCAAAATATTGATTATTTTTTGTCTTTTTTTCCCCCTTGTTCTTTCTCTTCCTATCCCACCCTCTCACCCTCCTGAATTGCCTGCCTCTCGCTCCTTCTTAATCTCTTCCTCTGCTTCATCTTCCTGTCTTTCCCTGACTCTCCCTCTCATATTTCACATGGCCCTCTCTGGGGACATCAGCAAACCAGACAGGTAAGCCTGTGCTGGCCTGTAAAATTCCCAGCAGAACATTACAGTATTTATTCTAACGGTGTGTGTGTGTGTGTGTGTGTGGGTGGGGGGGGGGGGTCTCAAATAACAATACCGAAACCTGCTAATGAGGGAACTTTATGGCTAATAATAGCTGAATTGGCTTTCTGTTATATAACGTTTAGCAGTTGGCTGCTAGAACCCCTATTAAGTGCTGGTTTAGACTTGTAGAATGGACATATTGATTTCTGTGTCTTGAGTCTAGTTAAGCTCCTGAATTTGTTCACGGGTGTTTTGTGTGCGTGTGTGTGTGTGTGTGTGTGTGTGTGTGTGTGGTGTGTGTGTTTCTGTTTGTGTGTGTGTGGGTGTGTTTGTTTCTGCTAATTAGCAAGCGCAAAGACTCCGAGCCTGGCACCAAGTGTTTACTGAACAACGTTGAAATGATGGCTCATCACCCCACCGACCCTGTCGAGATGAGACGCATGAACTTCCAGACACCAGGCTCGTAAACACACGCACATTTAATACACACACGCAAACATATACACACAAATATATACAAACATCTCTCTCTCTCTCTCTCTCTCTCTCTCTCTCTCTCTTTCTCTGACCCTGTACATATGTGGTGGGAACAGTGCACCTTTATGTGGATGTATTGGTGAAAATGAAGTATGCCCTGCAGGGTCGTCCAGAAGATAAAACAGGGAACAAAAACAGCAGAGAATCTGTGTTAGATGTTGTCCTATACAGGATAGAAAGAAGGCTAAACGGGAGAGATACAGACAGGACTAGATAGGGAAAAGACGGGCAGAAAATGAAGAGCAGAGAACCTCCCCATTTTATTTCTGTATGACCTTTAAAGTTGGCACATAAGCATTAATTGATACTCGACACAAATAGATATTTCTACCATGGCGTATTAAACCCTCTCCTTTGCAGAAATATTCTCTGATTCACAGAGGACATGACTAACAGCTGCTTCGGCTTCCCAAACCCCCCCCCCCTCCATTTTCTTTTTTTTTTACCCTAAATGTTTGCATTCGCAATTATTTATATGCAATTAAAATAATTTATATGTTCAGTTTTTCACAAAAAGTTAAGTGTTCAAACAGTATTCCAAACTAATCTTTATCCACAGCATCTGTAGTGTAATGTGTGATTACCACAGATATTGACATGGGGGGGGACCTGTTTATAAGGCAAAATCCTAAGTAAGATCATAAGCTGTGCTCACATTGTGCATCACATGTCACATTGATTATCACAACCTTATACCAGAACAAAATCTATGGAGCGTTTCACTGTGAATGACCTGACATGACTGTCACTGATCTACAGTCGGGGCTAGAAAGAAATTAGCCCAGACTTGCTTACTGTGCTGGCATACTGTGTATGTTTACTTATTGTTTACCATTATTGGTGCTGTTGCATTTCGTTCCACGAAAGTCCAAAATAATCTGCTTAAGACATTAAGACAAGCCTTATGTTGATGCCTTTTTGTCTTTGAAAACAGGGTAGCTTAGCCCTGGTAGACCATTTAGCCGTGATTTCACCGGGAGCTCCAGGCTACTGCAATACATCTAAACAAATGACATAACTTGCTATAGAACATACACAAAAACCACTCTTGATCACAAATTCAGATGTTTTCCCACTTAAAGTATAATATTTTGCCAATTTGGCAATGTGCATAAAATGCATCCCTGCAGTGTATTACTGCCTATTAGTGTCTGAATGAGCCTAAAAAACATTGTTCCTCACAATTTTTACTGCCTTAAAGTGTTTAAAGTGCCTTAAAGTGTAGCGACATTAAAAATAAATGATGCCACCACTGAGTTCCGTTTGGGATGAGAAAATTGCACTGTATGTAGTTTTTTTCTTTCAAACACTACAGCAATAGAGCAAAGAGTGATTACAGTTAAGTGCTTTCCTAAAGGTTTTGTGGTGTCTACGCATAATCAAGCTGAATTTGAGATGTTAATGTGGTTATGGTGATAACACGTAACACCAAATTCTTCCATCTGAAAAAAGCCCTTTCTCTAAAATAAACAATAATGCAAATGAATATCTATAATAATAATAACATAATATAGCTAATCCTTTAAAGTCTAGTGTATTCAGAGTGTACTGTCAGAGTACAACTGCAACACAAGGCCACTGCTGACTATGAAAGAGTGAAACACTTTAGTCACACCAAAGCTAAAATTCAGAATGGTGTTAAATCTACTGCAGTTGGCAAAAACTCCTACTAAAATGATGGCCAAAAAAAAAAGAAGGCTTCATTGATCGTGAACAGGATTTTCCCTCCATCTTACTCTCTCTGTTCATGATTTATTTCCTCTTCTGTTCCTGACAACAAAATGGCCATCGTCTCTGGAGATGCAGACATTTATGATTCAGAACTGTGAAATCACACCTAAATCCTTCCACCAGTGCCCACCCACCACCTTTTCACACACACATATGTACATGTAACCTCCTACACCCATGTTGTTGCCTACACACACACTAATGCATTCACTCACACATCACAGACACGCTAACCCGGCTCATTAGCACAGGTGTTCTTGTGACTAATGGCGATTTTAGTCTGTTCTGATCTTCCCCTTTGACCCCCTGCAGGCATGATGAGTCACCCGCCCATCCCGATCTCCGAGCTGGGAGAACACACAGAGCTTCTGAAGGCCAACGACAACCTCCGGCTCTCCCAGGAGTACGAGGTGACTGATGAGAGGGGGGGGCTATTGAGAATAGAAAGAGAGAGCGACTATGTGTGAGAGAAAAAGAAAATGAGAAAAAAGAACGGATCAAAACGAGGTATAAAACATGAGAGAGAGGACTGAGCGAGGGTGTGAGTATTCAACGGGAAAAGAATGAGAGGGAGTAGAAAAAGAGAGGCGGTCATAAATTTCAAGGTGACCTTGGCGAAGCTCATCAGCCCGTACAGTCATGCTGCTACTCAATGGGAGCCTCTGGAAACAGTGCCTGTTATACAGATGATGTTTTATTGAGGACTAGGGGGAAGCATGTTTATTCATCAGGGAGGAAAAACAGCAATAATTCACATTTCTGTTGCTGTCTGTTCTTTGTGACTTTATGAATATTTCTGCTCTTTTGAAGTTCTTGTTATCTCCCCCTTCTGTTGTAGTCCGTTGATCCCGGGCAGCAGTTCACATGGGAGCACTCGAACCTGGAAGTGAACAAGCCAAAGAACCGCTATGCTAACGTCATTGCCTACGATCATACCAGAGTCATCCTCGCACCAGTGAATGGTACAGCTGAAAGAACTTTGTCTCCTCTTTACACAGCTGTATACTGTATCTATAATAGTGGTAGTAAAGAAATTGCAGTGCAGTACATAAAGTTGTGGACAAAAGTCCTTCATCAGCTGTGCAAGCAAAGTGTTTCTGAAGCTGTAGGAGGTGAAATCAAATTTTCCTACAGGTGAAATGCAATTTTCACTACCTCTTCAGTTATTGTAGTAACCTGCAATCTCGCTGGATTTTTCTTTATATATCACACACAGTCTGTACACTGGCTCTGCATTTTTTTTCATAAGAAAAGCCACACCTTCCCAAATTTAATGGCTTTTTAAATTCCCAAATCATTATGTCATCCAACATGTTTTTTTTGTAACATGTAGTAGCTATAGGCATGACACAAGTGTGTAAAGAAACAGGCGAGGGTTTAAACCAGGAAGCACTACTAGAAACCAAAGGGAACGCATGAACAAGAAACAAGGCTCACAAGGTATACACACAATAAGTCTTCACAATGAGACGTAAACACAACAGGCTAAAGAGATTTAAAGAGATACTGATCTAAGGGTTTAACACAGAAGACCTGGACACAATCAGGAAACACACCAATGACAGGACGGGGGCGGGGACAGGAGCAAAACAAACACGCATGTAGAGAACTCAAAACTTCATAACTTAAATTACACTATTGATTATTCATTGATTATTTTCATGTAGAAGCATGCGCCATCGGCTACCTATCTCCATAGGTGTAGTAATGTGTAAAGGAATGATTCATGACTGTTTGTTTATTTGTTTTGGATGGTATTTTATATACAAAAAAATTACAGTGGCTTTCATGATGGAAAAAATGTTAACAACATGCAGTCCTCTCTGAAAGTATTGGAACAGCAAGGCCAATTCTATTGTTTTTGCTATACATTGAAGACATTTGGGTTTGAGGTCAAAAGATGAATATGAGATGACAGATCAGAATTTCAGCTTTCATTTCCTCATATTTACATCTTGATGTGTTAAACAACTTAGAACGTGGTACCTTTTGTTTGAAAACACCCATTTTTTCAAGTGATTAAAAATATTGGAACATATTACTAATGACTGATAATGATGTGTTTCTTGCTGCCCAGGTGTGCACTGTTAAATTGATTGTTTAAACAATTAATAGCTCTGAATGTCTACTCTTGCTTTGAGCCATAGGATTCACCTGTGAAGACATTTGTTGGATAAAAAAAGGATAAACCAACATGAAGAACAGAGAGCTGTCTATGGGAGAAAAGTAAAATTCTGGACTCAAGATTAAGCTCTACCAAAGTGATGGAAAGGCCAAAGTGTGGAGAAAGAAAGGATCCAAAACATAGAAGCTCATGGTGTGATGGCTTGGGCTTGCATGGCTACTTCTGGAATGGACTCACTAATCTTTATTGATGATGTCACTCATGATCATAGCAGCAGAATGAATTCAGGAGTTTACAGGAACATTTTGTCCCAAAATAAACAACTGAAAGAGGCTGTGGTAAAAGCCTGGAAAAGCATAATCAAAACAAGAAATCAACAATTTGGTGATGTCAGTGATTGGAAGTGAGGGATTTGCAACCAAATATTAAGTGTTATTTACTTTAATTTACTTCAAGACTTCTCTGTTCCTATACTTTGTTCACCTAAAAATTGAGTGGTCTGATACAAAAGGTTCTATGTTTTGTATTGTTTTACACATCGTGATGTAAATACCAGGAAATGAAAGCAGAAATTCTGATCTGTTGTCTCATGTCCATCTTTTGATCTCAAATCCAAATGTCTTTGGTGTATAGCGCAAACAAATGAATTGGCCTTGCCGTTCCACCAGTTTCCTGGAAGACTGTATACAGTAAATTTAGATCCAGGGTCAGGAAGTCATAATTACTGAACCACATCTTTTTTTCTGATTCCTTTTGGCTCACCAAACAGCCATGTGTCTGTGCATGTATGTGGACTAATTAGATTCTCTGCAGCACACACCCTAATTAACAATAGGCAGTATCACTGAGCTCGGGTCAGTTCCTGTTCGAATTGTTAGATCGTTTAAACATCATGCAACCAGAAAAAAATAGCATTAGTATAAGCTAGGAAGATGGTTGAAAATAAAATGATGACAAATGATCCTATCCAGAGTGAATGAACTGAGAAAATTGCATTTGTGGGGAAATATCAGTGTGTAAATATGCCTAATTATGTCATTAAAAAAAAATCTAAGGCCCTTAATTATTCTCAGTTGCTTTCAGCATTTAATCCATAGTATAATGGCTTGAATGCATAATTTGGTTTGTGGTTTAATTAAATAAAGAGAGTACAAAAGAAATGTACAGCTTCTTCAAGAGGCTGCCACCTGGTGTTCATTGTTATTAACGTTCAAAAATACAGTGTCAAAGAATTTCCTAAGATAAATGCACTACATTCTTCTGTATTTAAAAGAAAAATCCTCACTCACCTATTAATCTTTATAATAAACACGTGAGATTTATTTATTTATTTATTTATTTATTTATTTATTTATTTATTTATTTTTTAGTTTAAACTAATTCCATCAACATCAACAGTTTCTTACATTACCCACAATGCAATTAGTGGCATGCTGATAGTGATGCCGATAGGATTTAGCCTCTGCTTGATCTCTATCTAAAGAGAGTGATGCAGCAGTGCTTTAGTCCTTTAGTCTGTCCAATCCTCTCACCTCCTCAGCTGTATACTCTATTCAGACAGCTCAGCTTTCAAAGCTTCAGATTTCATGTAATGCATCATCGTGCCTGTTATCACGTGGATCGCTAACTAGCCGGGCTGAGTCGAGTCGCGGGCATAACTATGTATTGAACGTTGCAGGGAAAATGTTTTGTTTTTCAGAACAGCGAAATTGGACCATTATCACTTGGTGGTTGAAATTTCTTCTCCTATTAAATGCCATTGTCAGTGAACTAGCAGAATGACACACAGCGCTAGCTTCTCACAGAAAACACAAAAACACAGTCCCAACCAGCAGATTAACATCAGAATTGCTAGGAGCATCATAAAAACTATATATTTCAATATAAACACATTTAATGTGCTTCAGTGTGGAGTTTTACTTGAAGCATGTCTATTATTGTTTGAAGCACGTTTTTTGCTTCATTTAGGAGAGAATTACTGTAGATCTACTTAATACCCTGCTTCACTGATGTGCACGGTGAAATATTAGGTCATTTCTTAGCACTGATTTGTGCGTTTTGGATTTACGGATGCTAATACACATTTTATTACCGGTCTTGTCGGATTGCCATAAAGGCCATCCTTATTTGCGTTGCTGTAATGGGAACAGTTTAAATTTTGCCTCCAATAGTGCAGATAACCACAGTATTATTGCTTGCCCATTCGCTGCTCTACTACAGGCCCCTCTCTAAAGCACTACCATTGAGTTTGAGTGCTGTGAATTTACATTACAGAACCACTAGCAGTGAAAGTTTTGTGCACAAACTGGTGCTGGCTTTGGATTAAAGAAGGTCCATGTGCATATGCCTGATAAGAAACACTGTATTTATCTTAAGCTCCCACCTTTTATTAAGTGGTTGTCTGGCTAAATACAGACTCAGATGGGACTGGGTTGTTATAGGAGTTCTCTCTAACCCACCTCACAGCTAATCCTAGACTCAAGCCGCTCTTTTTATCATTCAGGGAAGTCACCGAGTGAGCCATTTTGAATTGCTGCGGAAGAGAGAGGGGTTTTAATTGAATAGCAAGGAAGTGACTCAGATGTATATATTTAAGCAAATATTCACACCACTAATGCCTCTTGCTTGTCTATTTCAGGCATTATAGGTAGCGACTACATCAACGCAAACTATATTGATGGCTACAGGAAGCAGAATGCGTACATCGCCACTCAGGGCCCGCTGCTAGAGACGTTCGGAGACTTCTGGAGGATGGTGTGGGAGCAGAGAGCTGCTTCCATAGTTATGATGACTAAACTGGAGGAGAAATCACGGGTAAGAGTCTTTTAAGTGGGTGTGGAAGTGGAAGTGTGGCATGTGAGCGTGAGAGCAACCCATATTTATGCTAGTGTAACAGAAAGTGTAACTTTAGGTGTTTCTGTGTGGGTATGTGTGTATGAGAGAGAGTTTTACTGTAATGTGTAAAAGATAATGAGAGATGAGGTGTGAAATGCAACATCTGTTTTTGTTAGCAATGTGTCTAAAGGCGCTGTCAATTTATTTTCATGATTAGCTTCTTACTATTAGCTGTGGCTGTGGTGAATTTATTAGCCAGATGGGGGTTTTTTTTGTGTTTTGTTTGGTTTTTAGTTAAGTGATCTCTCTGGTCTTTGTGCCTGAGGTTCAAAATGAGGTCATTCCTATGTTCCCAGGGTCCTATGTTTCCCAGATTTATATGTCACATAATGTAACAATATCACTGCTTGGGTATTTGGACATTTCAGCTGTGAGATGTCAGTCACAGATAAAAATAAATAAATAAATAAAAGATATTAAAAATTAAACTAATTAAAATAAATGCAGAAAAAATACACTAGCATATTTTTATTCATTAGATACATAATCACAATGTCATGAAAGTTAGATTCAAAAACATTGAATCTGTGATTCCATGTCTGATTCCATGACCCCAACAATTTGTTTAGTTCCCTCAAGTCTAGGCCTATTATATTGAGTGGGGAACATACAACCATTTTTCATGTGTTCCTTATGTGCCATATAAATCTGGGGAACATAGAACCCTGGGAACATAGATACGCTTCCATCAAAACTAGCTAGCATTTGGATCTAGCGAATATTTCAGCATTTTGTTTACACAATTGTTTACCACAGTCCACACTGTCAGTGTAATAGTAGGTAATGAAATACAAATAGACGAATAACGAATCTCATTTTCAAACTTAAGGTGCACATTGCCCTTTTTTTTTTCTTTAGAAATCCCATGCTAGGCTAATCAGTGTACAGTAGCTTTTTAAAACTAGCTAGTGGCTTTGCAGTTATAAACTACAATCTTAACATATTTTTGATACTAGTGGTGACCAGCATTTGCCTAGAAATATGTCCACCTTGACATTTCTGACAAAAAAAAAAGTGTATCGAAACACCTTAGTTTGTCATTATTGCACTCTTTTATACCTCAGCCATCTGGCTGCTTATATAGGCAGGGAGAAAAGTAGCATTGTTGTAGTGTTTGACTGTAAATAAATTGTACTTTAGGCTATATATTTCTTGAATCTATCCTTGGTTAATGCGTTTTAATTTCTTTTTTTCCCCTCTTTTTATTTATTTATTTTTTTTACATTTGTGGATAAGTGTTTTTTTGTATAAAATATAATATACTGTGTGTTTGTACTGTATATTGTACATACAGTAGATGCATATGTGTCTATCTTTATGTACACATTGTGTCTAATTGTGTTGAACACATTGTGTATGTGTGTGATTGATGGCCGTTGTGTGTCTCTTTGTAGATAAAGTGTGATCAGTACTGGCCCAGCAGAGGCACAGAAACGTACGGCTTGGTGCAGGTCACTCTGCTGGACACCATGGAGCTCGCCACATTCTGCGTGCGGACCCTCTCACTGCACAAGGTGATCAGAACTTATTATACAATCTATTTTATATATATAATATGTTTTAATGTAACTATGCAATTGATAATAAGATATGCATATAAGGTAATAAGGTATATAAAAATATACCTACAAAATATCTATTAGGTTTCGTGTTTGTTTTCTTGCCTAGCCCATCAGCCAATCATTTTCCCTTTCTCTATCGCTCTATCGCTCTATCTCTCTATCTCTCTCACACTGTCTACTTTCAGTTCCACTAACAGGTGATATTTCTTTCTACTCCTTGCCTGTCTCACATTCTCTGCTCGTAGCTCTTTCTCCATGACTTGCTGTCTAAATTAATCTCAGTAGTTGACATTCTCTGTGTTTCTTACTGACGCTTTCCTCCAGAGACTTGGAGACTCAGGCTCTATAATTACCTTCCTCCCTCATGGAGAGTGTATCACATATCAGACTTCTCTCTCTCTCTCTCTCTCTCTCTCACACACACACACACACACACACACACACACACACACACACACACACACAAAGGAATCACCCACATTTGGTTTTTGTGGCTGAATTAAAAGTTTTTGGTGAATTTAAGCACTGATTGAGAGAACTTGAAGTGTAATGAATGCTTGAGCTGAATTATGAAAACCACCTGACTGACTAAATACAAGATTCCTGTTTCATGAATGATAATTAATGACACTCACAGCAACAAATTCGACACGATTGAAATTCACAAATATTAATTACAAATTTATGAAAGTTCTGCATATTTGGCTGCACAGAGGCAGTTGAATTAAGCTTGAACTGAGAAACTATTAATCAATATTACTTTTCCCATAATACATTTATTACTATACACTAATCATTAGGATGTATTTATATATTGCGCTTTAATGAGGGAAATAGACAGTAACATTATTTTCATTTTACTGTCCCTATTATTGCCTTAGTTTAAACTCTTTTCTCCCCTCTGTGTCTTTGTCTCTCTTTCTCTCAGAGTGGCTGTAATGAGAGGAGAGAGGTGAGACAGTTCCAGTTCACGGCATGGCCTGATCACGGTGTGCCCGAGTATCCCACTCCATTCTTGGCTTTCCTGCGCAGAGTTAAAGCCTGTAATCCTCCAGATGCAGGGCCTATCATCGTTCACTGCAGGTCAGTATGCAGGGCGTGCGCGCACACACACACACACACACACACACACACATATATGCACACAGTCCATCCATTTTTATGGGTTTCAGTATTATTTGGCTTTAGATAGGGGGCATTTAGACATGGTGGCTCAGTGGTTATGGCTCTGGGCTACTTTTTGAAAGGTTGTGAGTTTAACTCTTGGTTCCCGTCAAGCTGTCACTGTTGAGCCCGTGAGCCAGACTCTTAACCCTCAACTGCTCAGCTAAACTGTAAGTCACTTTGTATAAAAGTGAATAAGATAAACTTTGTTAATGTCTGTGTTTCTGTCATTTAGATGTAGTTTTGTAGGACTTTTGTTCATATTTTCAATATGGATGTGAATACCTTCAGGCTGTATAGTCCTAAAATTGTATATGTATATGTGTGTATATGTGTATGTATGTATGTATGTATGTGTCCTCGAAAACATTTCACATGGCCAAATTTAGACAATTTCTATACAAAGTTCTGGAAATCTACATCTGTTCCTGAACTCATTTTTTTATTTCTTTTAAGAGTTCCTAATTATTCTGTTGTCATCGCTATATTATCTCAGTTGGATTGGGGTTTCATAATTATCCTGAGCCCTGCAGATCTCTGCATTTCTAATCTGCTTAACCTGCTTTGGAAAATTACATTAGTTACAATTGAACAGATAATAATATAAGTTTACAATGGAAAATTTATAATTATTTTATAACGTACCTATGAGCATCAGTATCAGCCACATCTTTGTTAAAAAAATATATATTTTGATCAAAACCTGATTGTATTGACATTTTTGGCTGTTTACCAGAACTCAGCCGCAGGCACATCCAAAGGGTTTTTCCAGACTGCCTCATATATACAGTATATACAGACTGAGTTTCCATTTGTCTCGCCATTGCAGACTCCATACCACAAAAGGCGTATTATCTTTCAGCATATTTCCCATAAGTAATTTTAAGAATAGACAACCTCTAGAACTGTAATGTGGCCTCTAATAAGGATTAAATAGAATGTAAGATGTTGATTTCTTCTCCCATTTCAGCAGCTTATAAAATCTCCTCCTCTGTCTCGCTCTGTTTGTCTCTCTGAGCTTTACAGTGTGTGGTTGATTAACTCGGCTGGATCTTGTCTCTGGTCATGGAATGTGTCTTTGGAGAATTTATTATACATCATCCACACACACAATGAGAAGTTAGAATGATCCTGACAATGATTTCTTTCTCTCTCTCTCTCTCTCTCTCTCTCTCTCTCTCTCTCTCTCTCGTCTTCTCTCTCAGTGCGGGTGTAGGACGTACAGGCTGCTTCATCGTGATCGATGCAATGCTGGAACGTATCCGTCACGAGCGCACCGTGGACATCTATGGTCACGTGACGCTGATGCGCTCTCAAAGGAATTACATGGTGCAGACAGAGGATCAGTACAGCTTCATTCATGAGGCCCTGCTGGAGGCTGTCACCTGTGGCAACACCGAGGTAGCAGCACGCAGCCTCTACTCCTACATGCAGAAACTGGCACAGGTGGAGAGCGGCGAGCACGTCACAGGCAGGGCACTGGAATTTAAGGTACAGACACCATGTCAAATGTCAAGTCTATATAACTATATATAACTCATGTATATTAGAATGAAATGTCATTTTTTCAGGACCATGCTACGACACATAACAATACAGCAGCACAGTACACAGGACTACATAAATAACATACATAAGGAACAACACATGACAGACCATACTGCAAGCGGAGCATTATTCTCGTATAAATGCGCAGTCTGGAGTGTGCTATTTCGCTTATACCACAGCGATTTGCCAATGATTACAATGCTTAAGTGCATTAATAATAACCCATCATTCAGGGTACATCTTCTGACCAATCAGATTCGAGCATTCAATTCAATGAGATGTGGTATAAATAATAATAATAATAATAATAATAAATGTATGACAAATGCACAGGACAATAAATACACAGGACAGTGCACACTAACTAGACAGGACAACAGAACAGTATTGAATGGGAGAAAACCAGGACACATTATTGTCTGTAAATAGTAGGCTCTACACTACCATGCATTTGGGATGAAGGATAAGTTAGAGAAAGAGTATCTTGTATCAGGAAGATTAGTGTCTCATAGCAACATTTTAAAGTGCACGTGTGCGAAGATGGTCGTACAAAGGTTAGATCAGGGGTGTCCAATCTTATCCACAAAGGGCCGGTGTGGGTGCAGGTTTTCATTCCAACCAATCAGGAGCCACACCTGATTCCACCTGTTTAATCAGTTCATCTTTGCTTTCAATAGACTCAGGTGTGGCTTCTGCTTGGTTGGAATGAAAACCTGCACCCACACCGGCCCTTTCCGGATAAGATTGGATACCCCTGGGTTAGATGTTAAGAAGGGTTTGATTAGACCACGAGGGTGTTGGGGGTAGCAGTGTGTTGAGAAGTCTGACTACCTCAGGGAAGAAGCAGTTTTGAAGTCTGGTGGTGGTAGCACGGATGCTCTGGAACCTTCTGCCGGATGGAGTCCCGGAGAAGGGTGGGAGGGGTCATTCAAAATCCTTATAGATGCTGCATTTGAGGTAGGAGGTGTTAATGGCAGAGCCTTATAAAACTCCACTTTACTCAAAGAACATCTTCATCTTCAACAATAACTGTGTGCCTTGAGTTTCAGGTAAAGCGTTTTTTTTTTATAAGATATTGAACTTTTATCAGTCAAACTTTTTGGCATTTGGCAAAGGTGGCATTTGTAATGTTTAAACATGCTTCTAAACCTGTAATAATCATACTCATAATCATAAGATATCTAAAAACTGTGATTTGCAATCCTGCATGAATAAATCTAATTAGTTTGTTCATTTCTGGCCCGGAAATTGGGTCTGACTCCAGTACTAACATGGCTGCACAGCATTAACTGACAACTCACTAGGCATAAATAGTTTGAACAGAGGGAGTGGGGTTGGTTTGGGGGATTGCTGAAGCTTGTCAATGTTTTCCGCAATGGAAAACAATGTTGTCCCTCAATATTCTCCCCTCAGGCAAAATTACAAACTGCCCCTTTAAATTGGTTAACCATGACTTTTAAGTTAAATTGATACTAAAGTGATGGTACTTGTTTAACCATTTTATTTTCATAATTTTGCCACTTTTATTCACAATCTTTATTTTTCTCGTCTGATCTATGAATTTGTTCTGTATAACTTATCTGTCTAATTTATTGTGTTTCCTGAACACTAAACATATGTTTTCTTTCTTTTTCACAGCGCCTGGCGAACACTAAAGCTCACACCTCCAGGTTTGTGACAGCCAACTTGCCCTGCAACAAGTTCAAGAACAGGCTGGTAAACATCATGCCATATGAGACCACCCGTGTGTGCCTGCAGCCAATCAGAGGCCTCGATGGCTCTGACTACATCAATGCCAGCTTTATTGATGGATACAGGTAGATCATAACACTGTTTCAGACTAAATTTACTTTTTTTATATCGCCTTGTTTTTGTGACGTGATGGTGTCTGCTTAATCTGTGTACATTAAAAGAGTAGGATTTTAGGGACCATTAGAAAGTCCTGACTTACATTCCTCACTCCTAAAACTGAATACGTACTGCATTAGTTTCACTGTAGTTAATGAAGTAGTTCATTTTAATGCTTTGAAATGAATAACTAAATCTGAGAGTTTAAGTGTGATATACATAATATCCTACACTGCCAGTCCAAAGTTTTTTATTTTAATCATTATTAATGTCAAATGATACAAAATGGCATTTTAATAAGAGAAATATTAAAGCAAAGATTCTCAAACTGGGGGTGATATTGCTTGATTTATAACTTGAGAGAAACTCATAATCTTCACTTTTTGTTAGTCATTTATTTTTCAAATGAATATTGCAATTATCGCTCTAAATATAAGGCTGGATTTTGTGTGTAGTCATTTTGAAATGTTACTGGGAATCGCATTAAAAGAAGCCACATGGAAATGACAAGTGTACATGCTATAATATCTATTTTAGACACGCTGCACTAGCATTAGTTAAGCAATAACAAATGGACAAATTTCTCTGTCCATCTATCTCCTCTAGTTATTTGACAACATGGAGGGATTTTGACTCAGTGGCATAATAGAAGTCAAGAAAACATCAAATAAAATAAAATCAATCATTTACATGCATGATGGAAACCAAAAGACCAAGGCTTGGGGTCGCAGAAAATCCATAATGTCCATTTGGGGCTGTTTTTCCGAAACGTTTGGGAACCTTTCAGTTAGTGTTTAACCAAAGATTTCAAACTGTATTTAAATTTGAACTGGCCAACTCACAGATCATAACTGGACTGTAAATGTGTGCTTTATTGAATAAAGGTATGATGGTTAACCATTGAATTCAACAGATAAAATAATTTAAAGACAAATAGGCTTGTGCTGCAAGTGCCTAATTAGAGCAATACAGATCTCAAACTTTTTCAAATGGAACTACATTGTTTCCATTAACATAAACAGTTATTTTAATGCATTTCTCAGTTCAACATTATTGTTTATTTCCATTGTCTAATTATAAAGTACTTGACATGCTTGTTTTACCAAAATGTTAAATTGCTATGTTAAAAGGTGAGGCATAATTAGTACGTGTACTGATATGACATATTTAATTCATGTATAGTCATTTCATCTACTGCCAAATAATACAATAAGAAATGAGCTATGAACATGTCAAACTTAATCATAAACTGCATTACAGGTTAAATAACATTGTATAGACTGTGCTTGCTCATTAGTATACCAGGTCACACCCTCTCTTTTTATTCCACATCTGCTGTGTTCTGAACACGTCGGCATTTACCCCAGGGTTTAATGTATTCTGAGTGTGTATGGCCATGTTTTCCTCTTTTAGGCAGCAGAAGGCATACATCGCCACACAAGGTCCTTTAGCGGAGACCACAGAGGATTTCTGGAGGATGCTGTGGGAGCACAACTCCACCATTGTGGTCATGCTTACCAAACTGAGAGAAATAGGGAGGGTGGGTGACGAACTGCAACATAACACAATTTATAAATTAGCCTTAAATTTAGTGTTTTAATTTCGTTAGAAGCTGAGATACATGTTGCTTTAGATTAAGCAAGCAAAACTCATTACCATGCTTTGATGCCTTAATTGTGTTGAAATAAAAATTTTATTAAAACGATTAAACCATGTTATTTTGAGGCTTTTACTTTGAATTGTGTTTTGAATAAAACAGGGCAATATAATAGTGCACCCCATATTCTGTTCATTACGTAGCAATCTCTTTTATTCTAGCATGAGAATTGGAGGTTATTCCACCTTGTTACATTTGGGTCATACAGAGAAACATATTCACTGTGTAATTATTATATTATATTATATTATATTATATTATATTATATTATATTTTGACATTAGAGAAATGAAGGCAAGCACATAATGAATCATTCTGTAATTTTAATAGTTTCCATATTGAGTCATAATTTTAAAAGCACAGTGTATGAGCGTTAAGTGCATCTGTGGCTTCAAGTGTTCAAAATACTGTGTTTCTTCATCTTTATGTCTGTGTGCACACATAGGAAAAATGCCACCAGTACTGGCCTGCAGAACGCTCCGCCCGCTACCAGTACTTTGTGGTGGACCCCATGGCTGAGTACAACATGCCTCAGTATATCCTGAGAGAATTCAAAGTTACAGACGCAAGAGTGAGTACTGAATCAGAATAATGATTTTTATCTACACTGCCCATCAGAAACTATTAAGTGAAAGATTGCAGTTAGCAAGCGTGTCGTGTAATGAGATGTAACATAAATGGGATTACTGAGTGTGTTTAATTGGTCTCGATAGCTGTGGCAAGGTCAGATGAGGAAAAAGGCTCTGGGAAAAGTAAAACTGAAACCCAAACTTGCCGTATATGTGCTTAATTGCTTGTCAATTATAAGGCAGATTAAAGGTGGTGAGATCCATCAAAAAAACTGTCTAAATTATTATATGATAGCTAAATAGGCATGCTGTCATGAGTGTGTGCCCTGTTCACATGTCAAGAAAACCTTCTCACAGAGGAAAATGCAGCATAATATTAAGTTGTAAATTTGAAAAATGTTTTTACTTGACATCTGAAACATGAAGTACTGAGACATAATTCTGAGAAACATCAATGTAATTATGGTTTTAATTTGTTTTGGCAGGAAATGGCTTACACAGTTTTAATCCCTCCCTTTCAGTCATTAAACAGTTAACTCTCTGTTGTTAACTCTCTAGTAAGAAGAAATCTGCAGCTTGTCATGTTACCAAGAAACCAGTTCTCTATCCTTAAGGCTCTCCCATGATGGAAAACTTACTTAACGTGTCTTTACAGAAAACTTAAAAACCATATCAATGATTTTATAGTCTAATCCTCAGAGCTGCTGTTATAGAAAATGAATCAACACCTTTTAACCAATTCGATTTGAGAATTCAACAGTGCTGTGGTTTAAATATCATTATATGTTAATGCTAAGTGAAGCCTATTACAGATCCTCTTTGTCAGGTATTTGAACGATACACGTTCATTCTTCGTCCATTGTTTGATCGTTTTCTCATCGTGCGGATGTTCTGCTCTGTGTTTCTCTCTGAAGGATGGACAGTCACGAACAGTCAGGCAGTTCCAGTTCACTGATTGGCCCGAACAGGGAGTGCCAAAATCAGGAGAGGGCTTCATCGATTTCATTGGGCAGGTGCACAAAACCAAGGAGCAGTTCGGGCAGGACGGGCCAATCTCTGTCCACTGCAGGTTTGTTGTAGTACTCTAGAGATCTGATATGTAGAACTGTTCTACCTATCGGAGATAACTTGGCTCTTACTCAAGGGGTCACGGGTGCAAGCTCCGCTGACGGTTACTGCTGCTGTGCCCTTGAAAAAAAAGCACTTGACCTCTTGTGAATACAGGGCAGCAGCACATGCAGCTGGTTAAATATAAATGTCCTCGGAGACCACAATAGTCACGTGGCACAGCTGAAACTTAAACCTGGATTCTAGCTGTAGTGCACAACTCTATATTGCTTATCAGTGCTTATTCTAAGGACACAGGGGAATTCAGTTGTCCTCTGCAAACCGCACTGTTGTATTGTCAATGGTTCAGGAGTTACCAACGATCAAGGACAAATAAAATATAATATTAAAATAGCTGGGAATACACGCCTACCCAGCATATTCACTTTAAAGCGGCAATGAAATCCCCAAAATGCATCACCAGACAGCTAGCTTTTCTTTTTTTCCAAAATCACCAGTCAAAAATGGGTTAGCAAAGAACGGTTTGGAAATCTGGGAGACTGAGAACGTTGTCCAAAATGTTGTGATTTGTTTGCAAAAAAAAATAACGTGACGGTTAGCATCATGATACAAAAGCAAATGTGGTCACCTGACGAATGATCAGAAACAGCCTAAAGCTGGAATTCAAACTGAGCCTCACACACAGCACGGTGTGTTTACAGCAGCTACCGCATAGAAATGATGCAGAGTGAGCCAGTTTTATTCCGCTAATACCACAACTGACAATAGATATATTAGATGTATTAGTATAACACATTTTATCGCCTATTAGTGTGTACATCTTAATAGTCTGTTGATTAACTCCTCTTTTTTTTCCTAGAAATGCACCATAATCCGCTTTATATTATTCTATATTATTGTCTACATTATTGATGTAGCCTATGTTAGTCTGTAGAATAGATGCATTTATGACCATAAGAAACTGAATTAGCCTCACATTCCACTGCACACAAAAATGCCACTGTGGTCTGAACAAAATTCAGTTTGACATGTCTGACCTTGGTGGTAATTATATTTACTCCAGAGTTTTACTGTGATGGTTTAATACAGAGCAGTTTAACATCCTGAAGAAAAATGACAGAGGCTGTAAAGGGCAGAAGAAGGGTCAGGATAACACGCGCATGAGCCGCTGCCTCACATTAGACTGAATAATTAATCAAACAAGAGTGATTCGTTAAGCAGCAGTCAACCTTCTCTTCCTTTTTTCCTCACACCTCATCTGTCTCATTTGCTTACTGACTTATATTACACACACTGTTTTTCACTGTTGATTCTCTCTCTCTCTCTCTCTCTCTCTCTCTCTCTCAGTGCGGGCGTGGGTAGGACAGGTGTGTTCATCACTCTCAGTATTGTGCTGGAGAGGATGCGTTATGAAGGAGCTGTGGACATCTTCCAAACTGTCAAAATGCTGCGCACACAACGACCAGCCATGGTGCAGACGGAGGTAAAACACGGCCGCTTTCAAATCCTAATTATAAACAACTATATATAGTGCTCTAACGCGTAGCCTACTTATATTCATAACTATTAACTCAAGGCCGTATTCAGAGATGGCAAAAAAAGTTATGTTCATATTTACATGAGTAAACTTACTCGTATTCAGAGTTGGGTTATACACGTGCTTAAAATCCCTGTCGAGTGCCTTGAAACGTCTAGCGTTATTCGACGTGTTGACGTAATTTCCATTGAAACAGGAAGTCAGGGCGGGACACAGAGTGGATCCTCCCCATTTTTAAATAACCAATAAACCTCACAGCCCTACCGTAAAGCCATACTTTACGGTTAGCACCATGGTAAAAAGCCTGTCACAAACCCGTGCTTCCTTATACGATTTGTCTCGCTCAACAACGGCAACTTCAGCAAGGTGATTTTTATAATGTTTGGGCGGGACACTTCAGATCCTAGAGTGCATTTGATTGGACAGAAAATCTGATAAAACACTGAAGTGCAGAATGATGTCATAACAATTGTTGATCCACATTGGTTATAGAGAGAGATTGTAAATTTTGAATGCATATATATATATATATATATATATATATATATATATATATATATATATATATATATATATATTCTAAATGTGAATTTTGACATTGTTTTGGAGCACATTAGCTTATAGATAACTTTAAGACTAACATTCATACTAAAAGCCACAAAACTTCGATTTTTACTTCATCTGGACTTTCAGTTAATTTTAGGCAAACTCTATCCTGTGTGCGCAATTCTCACATAACTTCTGAATAGCACTTAAGTCTATATACCTAGGGCTGTAGGATTTGAGTCCTGTCTCTAGACGTTTTCTGTATTGACTTAGATTTGTCTTGGTCTTGGGTATTGATCTCGCTATATATGGTGAAAGTAAAAATACAGTTTTTTCTTTTTTTTGCGACATCACCAAGGTGATGGTCGCAAAGAAAAACTCCCTGAGACAATATGAGGAAGAAACCTTGAGCGGTACCCATCCTCATCTGTCTCGGTACCAGTTTGACTCGAAATTGATTAGCTGTTGACCCCTCTTTAGAGAGAGGCTTGACTCAGACTAGCCCTGTTCTTGGACTTGACAGTGGCAGCCCTTACTACACCTGTGTATATACCTGTGTGCACAATTTCTGTATTAAATCTTCACTACGCACACTTAACTCAATTCTGAATACAGTCCTCAGGGACTTTCTTATCATTTCATAGCAATGTTAACTGCAATGCTTTCTTCAACACACCTAACCCAGCTCGTTAATGGCTCAATGATTAGCTGTTCATTTGGATTAAGTGTGTCACAATAAGGCAAAAAAACAAAAACAAAACAGGTGTCTCAAGGGTTTTTTGGATCTTTAATGGTTCCAGCTTTCTAAATGAGTTCTATTTGGAATCTTTTCTCAAAGGGAAACCCTCTGTTGTGAGATTCTACATAGAGCATAGTAAGTGTTTCCAACTCAAAGAACCCTGGTATGTTGCCAGTGCTGATTTTATCCCTATGTGTCTTGCTCTTTGTCTCTGCAGGATGAATACCAGTTCTGTTACCAGGCCGCCCTCGAGTACTTGGGAAGCTTCGATCACTATGCAACATAAAAGGAGGGAGAACACATTCATCTCACCAAACACCTGTCTAAATGTTTTACAACGCTACAGAAATTCTCTTGTTCCATGATGCCATTGGGAAGGGGAACGTTTTGAAATACGATGACACCGAAAACTATTTTGGAGGAGGAAAAAAAAACAACAACAAAATGACAAACAAAAAAGTTTTCTCTCAAGAGCTTCCCAGGGAAGTTCTGTATCACAGCAAGCTTATTACCTCAGTGTTCAGTTATTGATATTAATGTTGTGGTCGCCTTTTTAGAAATATTACAACGTGGATAAATAAATGAATCTTTCAAAACAAAAAAAAATACGATATGTAAAAAAAACAAAAAAAAACAAACAAACAATGAAATCAAATGCCTGGAAAATTGCTGCACTCTTCACTGGGAGTTTAACCCGAACTGTACTTGCCAATGAAAAGATCAGAGATGAACTCCAGTCAGCTCCTGTATGACGAAGGTTTTCGGTGCCGTAGAGGAAGCAGAACTCGTACCTTCTGTGCCTAACGGAGCAACAACAGCAGAGGGTCAAAGGTTATGGATGCTCTTGGTTCCAGAGGCAAACGGCTGTATCACTGACTCTTCTTACACTATGTTAGTAATGTGATATAATCAGCTTCAGTGTCTCTTTTACTCCTGGTCAGTTGGAGCGCTATTGTGATTGAACCTTGCCTTTGAAGAGCTGTCAGATACGTCTGTAGATTTTGTCGGTTTTCGACAGAGCGCCTGTGAATACTGTTATTCTGATGTGTGTCACACTTTCTCTTTCTTTCTCTTTCTCTCTGTCTCTTTCTCCACAAATATGCTGCTTATATACCCTGTGTGTGAGAAGAAAATATGAGTTAGCAACGGCTTAAATTTAGTCATCTTCTGAAAATGTCGAAAAGTGGAGCTTTTTTGTTTACAAGATCCAAGACTGGAGATCAAGGAGCTGGTTTGTTTGGGCCCGATAAAGACTGTATACATACAATACGCCCTTATTCTGTTCTGACATAATGTAAACATTAGGGGCAGTAATGATCATAACATGACCATATATACTTATACCTTGGCAGCAAATATAAAGCTGAAGTATTTCTAATTCTAACGCTCCTGCCAACTCTAAAGGTCTCAAGAAGATTCATCTCGCAAGTAAATTTCATAGCATTCTAGTGTTTGTACTAAAAATCTAAAAAGTTTCGTAAAGTTGAATAAAAACCCTTGCCAAAAACGACGACTGACTGGAGAAGCCAGTACAAGTCAATTATTCCAGTTGTTCTCTCGCTTAATTAAACTGAGCTAGAATAAATTGTTATGTTCTTGTTTAGTGGAGGAGTCGTGTGTAGACATAGCACAAATGAGTTTCATAGGAATAGTTACAGAGGATTTAGCACAAGCCGTCTGAAATGGAGGAAGACGGACGACAGTTTTCGTAGGTCTGATACTCTTCTCGTCCCGAGACTAAAAGTGAGCCTTATTGTCGTCGTCAAATATTTAACCAACATGATTTTTTATTTGGTTTTGCTGATATTATGCTTGTATTTTTAATAATATTTATATCATTTTTTGGAGTACTTGCTGGAATATAATCGACGAGATGTTGTGTAGTTGGCAAGCTAACGTGACATGGTCCCTCTGTACGTTTTTTTGATATTTCCTGTACAATTCTCTCTTAGAGCATCCTGTAGGAACAGAAGAGCACAAGGCCTGGAACAAGCTTGTTCCTAAAAAAAAAAAGAATTAGAAGAAAAAAAAGAAAAGCAGAACAATCTCCCAAAAAGGGCCAAACAATCCGTCCTAATTTTATTAAATGACCATGTACCCTGTTTCTTGTCAGAAAGATCAGCTCTCCAAAGAGTCAATACTATAAATACAATTCTCCTGCTGATAATAATGATTACTCCAAAACAAATGACGACCACTTACAAGTATTGGAGAGAGATTAAGGGACGTTAAAATGACCACAACGACTATTAGAACCTATTCTTTAAAGCACATACTGATGGAGTACTGATGTTATTTTAACTTATATTTATTACCCTTTATTATCCAATCTACTTATTTATATTAGATTACGGCTGATGTTTGTTGATATATATGGAAATGGTTATGGTGAAATTGCACAATAGACAACAATATGATCAAAATAGCTCTGTATCAATGGAGCATATGTTCAAATGCACTTTGCAGTATAAAATGGGCTGAAGTGGTAAAGGAGAGAAACTTTTCTTTTCATCCCTCAAGGTAAAGCACATCTGAAAGACTTACAACTGATTATGTAACAACCTTAAAAGTACACACACAAATATATATATATATATATATATATATAGCCAGCTTTGACATATCTTACAAATGTTACAGCACACACAGTGCCCCTAGAAAGTATTCACCTCCTAGTGATTCGTTCTCTTTTTGCTGTGTGCCAACATCAAATTTAAGTATGTCTCTATGAGCTTTGCACATTTTGATTTTGGCATTTTGATATTGGCATTCCTCAATACAAATTTTCTCAGACTCTCCCAAATTAAACGGAGAACGTTGGCTGACAGCAATTTTCAGGTCATGGCACAGATTTTCAATTGGGATTTAAATATAGTCTTTGACTCGGTCAGTCTAAAACACAATCCTTCTGTTTTCAAGCCATTCTTTTGTAGTTTTTTCCCTTAGAGACAGCTCTCTGGCTGACTAGAACAGGTTCTCCTCAAGAATCTGCATATATTTAGCTCTGTCTATGTCGCCCTTGGTGGCAACAAGATTTCCACGTCCTGATTCTGAAAAGCAACCCCAGAGCATGATGCAACCACCACGGGCCTTGATGATAGGAATGGTGTTACATGGGTATTGGTCTGTATTTGGTCTGTGATAACATAATGCTTTGCTTTTAGAACAAATGCTTCAAAATCGTTTTTGGAAAGCTTTCAGATTGTGTCCCATGCCTTCAAGCAAACTCCAGGCATTTTATTTTATGTTAGCCTCTCTCAGAAGTGGTTCCTTCTGGCCACTGTCCTACAGGTTCTCCTATTTAAGCTAGTGAGCTGTGTAACACTTTCAGTGTTGTAGCTGGCCTCTTGGACTCTGACAACTGCCCTTTTTGTGCCTGTGTGCTCAATTTGGAAGAATGTCCTGGTCTTGGTAGTGTTTGGGCTGTGCCATATTTTTCCCACTTTGTTATAATGGATTACACAGTTCTCATAGGAAGTTTTAAAGCGCTATCCTTCTCCATCTTTTTTTCCTGCTAACAACTACATCTTGAAGTTTTATGGGCAGTTCTTTGGTCCTCATGACAGCAGGACTGATCTGATCGGATCTGACATTCTATCCCTGAGACCTCCCAAAGTCAGTGGTATTTATTGTGCAAGCATACAATTGGACACAGGTGGATTTGAAAAGAATGCAGGTGTACGTTATTTAGCATATTTAGTGTGAGGGCTCACAAAATTTAAATACTAGTTCTAGTCTAGACTGTTAAAGGAAATAGGGGTGAATACTCATCAATTAAGCAGTAATTCTGAGACCATCAAAATAATGTATTTCATTTTATTTCTGTAGAGAGTCACTTCAAAAGAAGCAGAAAATAAATCGCATTCTGAAATACTTACATTTCCTGTTGCAATACAGCAAAAAGAGAACTAATCACTAGGGGTGAGTACTTACTGAAGGCACTGTGAAAGAGGGAAAATAAAGCAGGATAACTACAGAATGTAGGCAAAAATGTACCCCAAGATTTTAATACATTGCAAGATATTCAGGCCAAGTGCTAACAAGTGTTCACACTTTCAACCTCTTACTTCTCTCTGCTGATTTATTTGAAATCATATATGTAGATATGTTGACTTTGTAATAAAAACAGAAAGACTGGATACACACTTATCTACAAGGAGTCTGCTTTCTTTTCCAGGGACACATGGAGCTTTTCTCAGAGGCATGTGATCAGCTCACACCTCAGTACCATGTATAATTTCTGTTCACAATTTCAAGCACGTAGCCAACAGCTTAAAAGCAATGAGTCAGTCAATATCTCAACATTTTTGCGCATCACATTTAATACTATATTTCTGCCCAAAGCTATAACTCACAATAACTTGTCAAATTCTGTTTGCTTTTCTTTCGTTCTCTATTTTTCCCATCTGATTTCTTTCTCACTTCTCTCCCTGTGCTACAATTCTTTACTATATCACCGTTCTGTTCTTTCTCCCTTCTCGCCTTCAGTGCAAGCTGTTCACAGCATCATCTTTACACCTCTTGATTTTCAAATCCAGGTAGACAGAGATGCAGTCCTACCCATCTGCCCTCTTTCTTCACTTTCATCTTGCTGTCCCTCTGTGTGTAAAATGAAGGTTGGATGTTGGGGGGGGGGGAAGCTAAGGAAATTGGTTAGTAACAGCAGCAATAAAGCTAGCTACTGAACATAACTAATAAAACAAATTTGGGCTGTAGACCCTTTTAGTGTAAGTAGCAGCTGGTGTGAGCAAGGAAAGAAGGGTCAATGTGCATATATTTCTTCATCTTTGTGTTTTTTTCTCATCTTGTTCAGTTCTATCCGAGTTTTCAAATGAAAGGAATAGCACTGATACACTGTACACATAGGTGCCAAAACAATTATGACCACCTGCCTAATATGTTGTTGGTCCTCCACATAACACCAGAACAGCTATAACCCCCAAAGCATGGACTCTACTAGACCTCTCAAAGTACCCTGATGTATTAGGCACCAAGACTTTAGCAGCAGATCCTGTAAGCTATAAGGTGGAGCCACCACAGATCAGACTTAGATCAGACTTCATGTTCCAACACATCCCAGAGATGTGATGAGATCTGGGGAATTTGGAGGTCTCATGCTTGCGTGCCCATTGTAGCCACTTCAGTCAGTGGACAGGGGTCATCATGGGTACTCTGACCAGTCTGTGGCTACGCAGCCCCATATGCAGCAGGCTATGATGCAGAGTGTGTTGTGACACATTCCTCACGTAAGCATCTTTAAAATTGTGCCCCATGGTTAGCTCTTCTGTTGGTTCGGACCAGACAGGATAACCTTTGATGCCCCTGTGCATTCATGAACCTTGGGTGGCCAAACCACATCTAATTTAAGTTAGTTGCACTGGTTGTGGTGGGTCAGTGGTTAAGGCTATAAAGTTATGGGGAAAAGAATGTACACCCTACTTCAATTCTATATTTTTTATTTATCAATTAACAATTGTGTGGTCCTCACCAACGTCCATAAACAAGCTATAAACAAAATAACCTCAGGCAACAACAACAACAACTAAAGTAACACACAACAGATTTCAATATGTAGTCATTTTGGTTTTCCCCAAACCAACATTCAGAAACCAGGTGGGGAAAAAATAAGTACACCCTCTAATTCAGTAAACATGTAGAACCACCTTTTGCAACAATAAGTTAAAAAAAAAAAAAAGTAAAAAATTTCTGTAGGAGTTTATCAGTCTCTCAAATTGTTTTGGAGAAATTTTGGCCCACTCTTCCTTACAACATTGCTGCAGGTCATTGATGTTTGAAGGCATTTGTTTATGTACTGCTCTCTTAAGATCCCATCACAGCATCTTAATGTGGTTGATGTCTGGACTTTGACTTGGCGATTCCAACACCTTCATTCTTCTTTAGCCATTCAGATGTCAATTTGATGTTGTGCTTGGGATCAGTGTCATGTTGCATGACCCAAAATAGATAGATAGATAGATAGATAGATCTGACAAAAGGACAGATATTTGGCACATTAAACAGATACAGATAGTGGCATTCCTACACCCATAATGGAAAGTCTTTATATAGTGTTACTGAAGTCTCCAGTAGATGGCGATACAACTCAGACAGCATTTTTTTTTTTTTTTTTTTGATACAGTAATCCAGCAGTGGTGCTCAACCTTTATTTCTTAACAGGCCTGATTGAACTCATGGTCACTGCAGGTAAATCACAAAACAGTGTTGGATCCACTGGCAGAAACTAAGAATGAGAATGATTTACTTGTTTGTTAAACACAAAATTCCTGCTGCTCAACATTTCAGCTGTTAATAACTATTAATAAAAATTAACTAATGCTCTCCCTACACTAACCACCTGGATGCTGTTCATGCTTTTATTTTATTTTTTTGCTAAACAAAATTGAAAACAAAGTCCCTATTTTCCCTATTCACAAATATCCCACATGTTTAACCTCGGGGGCTTTGTGTATTTCTTTTTTCTTTTGTTGAAAGGTCTCATTCTGCTTGTACTGTATCTCATTACTGTCTACAGGGCCTGTGTCCAGGAAACCGGAGGTAATCTAATCCTTCCTATGTCCAAAGAAGGGCTAGGTTATCCTACTCACACCCTTAGTCATAGGTAAATTCTCTTATCATATACATATATCTTTTTTGTTAAAGAAATTCAGTGGTTTACAGAGAATACCTGTGGTTTTTTTTTATTATTGTATTGTGTGCCGAGAACATTGTGTGTCTGAATCTTTCAGCCGTTGCATTAGAGGTCACTGAGATGGAAAAGAAGCGTAGCAAGTGGAAGCGACAGCATTCAGAGGACAGCAAGGACAACATGCTTTCTGACAGAGCCCTGAGGTGTGTTAAATGTTAAATGTTAAATGTTAAAGAGTATGGTTAATCATTTTTAAGACACTGGTAAGGGGTGGTAAGTTATTAGAAACATGTGCAGGGATTTTAAAAAAAACAGATTAATTAAATGTATAATGTATGGATTGTAGCCAGAATGAGGGATTTAAATCACTTAAAAATGATTTAAATCTGATTTTAGAACACAAATTTCAGGACGTTCTGGTGATTTTCAGCCATTTTTTTCTAAGTACTGTTTTGTGTGTGACTCAAATTGTCTATGAGCAATGCAAAGAAACCACACAGGTCTTTTTGAGCATGCTTTCATATCACTCAATCCTGGTCCTGGTATTGCACAGTTTTTCCTTCTCTTACCGGATTTCTGAAAAGTTGATGTCACTTTGTTAATATATAGATGTATATATATTTTTTTAAACAAACACGATTATGGATAACAACATGCCTATAATCTTTGAAAGAGCTGTCATGTTTAGCCACCCAGACCAGACAGGGCTGAACTGTCTAGAGTGTGCTGGATTATACTGGTTGGTTTTGTTTGCTCTAGCGCTAATGAATCACGCCTTTCTTTATCACACATTTTTCTGCATTCTTTGATCATCTTGCGTGTTAGCAGTTTTGCTGGTGTGGGATGACCTGCCAAAGAGATATAATGTTTATGCCCTGTTTCATGTCCAAGAAAGCAAAAGGTTACATAGTCGAAACAAGCATAAAAGCCTGCTCTTTGAAGTATTAGTCATTACCATAGTGCTGCTGAATTCTCAAATCTGATCTGGTCAGAATTTTCTGATTCATTAAACAATATCACGTGCGCATCAGTAGGCACAAGGCTGCAGGTCATCTCAGCCCTGCTGATATTCAGTACAACAGCACGATTATGGCCATGATATTACTTTTACACAAGAAATTAATATTGCACAGCTGACATTTCTGACACAATATGGACAAATATTTTGTTTATTTTTGCTCTGTCAGTGAAATATAATTCCTGAAGGAGTCACAGCTGGACACAGCGTTGCTGACTGACAAAGTAAGTGTAGTACTGGTTGTTGAAATCAACTGTTCATTGACAGAGCAAAACTGTTCATATCAATTGCAGTCCAAAGCCATCTTCAGGGTTTTTAAGTGGTACCATCTACAGTAATCGGATGTACTGTATTACTAGGCTGTCCATGTGGCGCCATCATCAACAATAGTGAGTGATTTCCAATAGTGTTTGTCCAATCATATTAGTGGACTGGAGCTACCTGTTGTATAATTTTCTATAACAGCAGCTCTTACAGTAGTAACTGCAGTTGCACGGCAAATCACGTGTTTATATTATTGTGTTTGTTCTAATACATTTTCTTTTCTACAGTAACAGCTCAGCTACAGTATGACTAATAATAAAAAATATTAAAAGCATTAACATATGAGGAGATATTTGTTTAAAATGTATGGAAGGAGTCTCTGGTGTCAGCACTTTGTAACAGTCAGTCATTTCCTGCTGTCACATCAGGAGGCGAAGGTGGATGTAAGTGCATATAAGGTTTAATGCAAATCCAAACAAAACGCAGAACAGTATCTATGGAACTCATAGCAAAAACACAACAACTCGGAAACAAACACAAAACTATGAACATAACGCAGCAACAGACAACAATGGCAAAATGAGTCATGTGACGTGATCAGGTGAGGTGCAGTGGCTGATGGGAAATGTAATCTCTAGTCTTTTTCTGGTCTTTACATGACACCCGCCACTTGACAACATGACAAATTTCCACCGTGTTGTGGATTATTTTCCTATAACAGCATGTCCCATAATGTTTAATTCCTTACTTGGTTGTCATTTAGCAGCTTTGCTTTAATAATCACTTCATGTTTTACTTAAAGTGACTAGTTAACACAACAGCCTTGTCAAAATACAGAGATAATCAGTATTTTTCCACTGTAAGCTGAGGGTAGATATGGTCATGATAATGGCTTCTGTAACAAAGGGTACCAGACAACCTCAGGGCCTTATGAGAACTGATGCACTATGGATGATGCAAGCTGTAAAAACAACAGTATGGGAAGCTTCTTTTAACATTTGTACCCCTTCATTATTCATTCTGTGAATCAGATCGGAACATTTTCTTACTTGCTTACTTTTTATATATATCAAGACAGGAAGGAACAATCAATACTGCTGTGCTAGAAATCAGACTTTTAACTTGTTTATTGAAAATCACTGAAGTGCTACACATGTAAACCCCAAGTGCTTTAGTGTTGCTTTCTCTGTGTGTGTGTGTGTGTGTGCGTGTGTGTGTGTGTGTGTAGGTGGCAGGTGTGTATAGGTGTGTGAGACGTGCGTAATGCTGTTCATGCCCCCAGAGGAATAAGCCATTGCACCATTGGTGCTAATTTACCTTTGCTAAGCCTTCTCATTTGTTTCTACACCTGATATACAGGCGACTCCAAAATTCTTGGCACCCTTCATTAAAATGTTCATAAATGCCTATATAACACAAAAATCATGTAATGAGTGATATTATGAGCACATGGATGATGATGTTTATTTTTTTCCCTTTTCATATATCATTTCGTAAGCTAATTTTTTTTTTCTTTTTCTAACAATTATCGGCACTCCTCAGTATTACTATTTGGTGAAGCCTCCCCTGCAGCAAATAGCATCACCGGACTGTATTGTCGAAAATTGAATGACACTTCTAGAGGGACCTTCGAAACTTTTCCATGTACAACACTTATGTCCTTTGGTTTGCATATTTAGACTGCCCTCTTCAATTCACACCACAGGCTTTTAATAGGATGAGTGAGAAGCCTGATTTAATCCGCAGAGTGTTCTGCAAAAGTGGCTCAAACTGTTTCTGATTTTTTCAAATTATTATTATATATTTAATTTATACAGTATTTTCACAGGTGATAGTAATTCTGGAGTTGCCATACACCGTATACGTACAGTCCCCTCTGAAAGTATTGGAACAGCACGGCCAATTCATTTGTTTGTACTATATATCTGATATTCAGGGTGGCTTATATTTTTAAAAACAAATGCAGTCTTCACAAGTGAAACTGAAGGCTAAAACTAAGAGTAGATGTTCAGAGCCATTTATTGTTTAAACAATCAATCTAACAGGACACACCTGGGTAACAAAGTAACACCTGTCAGTCATGTTCCAATATTTTTGCTTGCCTAAAAATTGGGTGGTCTGATACAAAAGATTCTATGTTGTATGTTAATTAACATATCTATATGCAAATAGCAGGAAATAAAAGGCAGGAAATAGCAGGAAATCCTAAACTTTTGTATCATATCTGTGTTTTGATCTCAAACCCAAATGTCTTCAGTCTACAGAAAAAAACTGTATGAATGGGAGAAACTGCCCAAAAATAGGTGTGCCAAGCTTGTAGCATCATACTCAAAAAGACTTGAGGCTGTAATTGGTGCCAAAGGTGCTTCAACAAAGTATTGAGCAACGGCTGTGAATACTTATGTACATGTGCTTTTTTGGTTTTTTATTTGTAATAAATTTGCAAAGATTTCAAACAAACTTCTTTCATGTTGTCATTATGGGGTATTGTTTGTAGAATTTTGAGGAAAATAATAAATTTAATCCATTTTGGAATAAGGCTGTAACATAACAAAATGTGGAAAAAGTGAAACGCTGTGAATACTTTCCGGATGCACTGTATATACATAGAAATTTTGTAAATATGTGCATATATGCTACAGAACTTATTCTATAGAATTTATATTAGTATTCCAACGTAGGGTACACAGAAATTTCATTAAGCAAATTAAAGTAGAAACATCCAACCTATGACACATTATAGAACAGTTAGTTACAGTCAATTGATTTGACTGGACAAGCAGTGTTCCAAGGGTGCTGGTATTTAGTATACCAGCACTACATTTCACTGCTTGTCTGTGTTTGCTACATAAAATTTTAAGTCTAGTAATATTTCTTTACATTGAACCATTGATACTGTTACTATGGGCTGTCAGTCAATCTGTGCATTGCACTTTGCTCATAGAAACAGTTTATAGTCTTTTCTCAGTGATGCTTTGAGCTTTATTGAGCTGACTGGACACATCTTTTGTGACCCATCTTTTTCAAATCTTTTAATCCCACTCCTAAAAACAGATAATGTCTGGTGACTTGACAGCTGTGATTAATTTCTCTCTGTTTCAGACATACAGTACTGTGCAAGAGTCTTAGGCACATACAAAGAAATGCTGTAGGGCAAAGATGCCTTCAAAAATAATGAAATGAAATGTTTCTATATTTTAAAAAAAATACTATAATGAGCAATAAACAGTAATAAATGAAACTAAGTCAATATTTGGTATGATGACCCTTTGCTTAAAAAAACATGTAGTCCAGGTACTATTAATTCTGTAGTTTTATAAGGAAATGAGCTGTAAGTTTTGTTGAGCATTTTGCAGAACCAGCCACGGTTCTTCAGGAGACTTTGACTGTCGCACTTGCTTCTTAATTTTGCAGCAAAACCCAGTAGTCTTCATTATGTTTTGTTTCGTTGTTGTTTTTTTTGTCTGAAAAGTGGTCTCTTATGTAACATGATGCTTTCTTTACTGACATACCAACATTTTTCTTTATCATCTGCTGGAAAACAGGTTGGAAAAATGTTAACAGAAGCCTGAATTAAAGAACGTAGTGAGCCCTACTGCATGATAATATTGTGAATCACAGTTTTGAACACTCTGATTCTAATATAGAGATGAAATTTGGCCCATGTTGGTTAGTATTAGGTATCTTCTACCTTTCAGGTAAATAATTGGACTGTAAAGCTCATTTTAAAAGCTAATAAAAGGTATACCACATGCACCTTCCCATATAAAAGATGCACAATAAATGTACAAAAATAAATGTACCCTTGACAGTACAAAAAGAATGAAAGAGTACAAGGAAATACAGCAAGGTAAAGTATAGAGTGCTCCTAAGGGCAATGGGTGGCAGATGGACGGCTACCTACTGCACTGTATTCTATTATAGTCACTATTCATGACGTATAATTTGAAGTTTAAGTCATGTCCTTATGACCATTTTAGCCATAGTTTGTGCTTAGTAAGAGTTAGTAAGCATGTTCTATATTCACACTTGGATCACATTGTTCTAGTAAAGATAAGAGAAGAGATGAATATCAGTAACATGATCTCTCGCAAAACTTACTTGCAGTTGTGTTCATTACTAGCACTACATTCTAGTACCTTACATTTACAGCATTTGACAGACGCCCTTATCCAGAGCGACTTACATATATCTCATTTATACAACTGGGCAGTTGATGGTTAAGGGCCTTAACCAACAGTGCCAGCTTGGTGGTGCTGGGATTTGAACTCATGACCAATGAGTTCACAACAACGTAGTACTATATTGTATAATCTGGTTCTTTCTCAGTCTCACACTGCACACTTTCACCTACTTTTTCTATGTTCACAACAACGTAAAGAATTTCTGTAAGACTACTGATTGCAATCAGCTGCATGATGTGTATCTGAGCAGACAATCCCATGACGCCTCATCACCTGTTCCCTCACAACTTTGCATAATGTGGTACAATAACCATACTTCCTCAAAGAAAACCCCATTCAAACTCACAGCAGTGGGTGGAACAAATGGAACCCATGCATCCATGGCAACTGTTGAAAGAAGGAGTGGCTTTTGGTCAGAGTAGGTGGGGTTAATATTGCATGAAGAGGAGGAGCCTTCATGGCTCCTGGCTATAGTTACTATAAGCCTTGTAATAGTCTGTGCTGCAGACAGCAAAGCTTTATGTTTAGGTGGGAGTTCTTGTGTTGAGAGAAAGTGTGAGTGAAGCTGAGCTCTGATCCAGCTGATTTGTGTTTGCAACATGGATGGAAGTAAAGAAATTAACAGGAAATTTTCACTCGATAGTTTGGGGTGAGTCACCCACTGCTGTATCATATATTTAAATATGGTGGTTGGAATGGATCTCTAATCCTAATGTAATTATGCTGAGATATGTAAAGCAGACTAGTAGAATATATTTTAAAAGTCAAATATTGTACAGTAATATGTTTCAGTAAAAGGTAAATTATATATTCTCTGTTTAGTTACATTTTATAACATGTGTGTTGCATGTTTGGTTTGTTTGTTTATTTATTTATTTATTTATTTATTTATTTACACTTTTAGATGCTACTTGACTTCTCTGAACTTTTTAACACCCCTGCAACTAAACATACCGAGGGTTAAGCAAGGAATAAAATGACAGAACAGGAAAATAGGAAAATAATCAATGACATGATGATGTGATACAGCCAGCCACGAAGCAGTTACTATTACCAAGCAAAAGTGAATTATTTTTCTATAACACCATGTCCTGAAGTGCCATATTTCTCTTATACCATAGTGGTCTCCTGCTGTTGTATCCCATCCACCATGAGGTTCAGCATATTATGTGTTCTGAGATGGTTTTCTGCTCATCACGATTGTAAAACGTGATTATTTGAGTTATCATAGCTTTCCTATCAACTCGAACCAGTTCTCTTGACCATTCTCTTCTGACCGCTCTCATCAACAAGACATTTCCAGCTGCAGAACTGCTGCACGCTGGATGTTTTTTGTTTTTCATCCCATTCTGTGGATATCAGGAGATCAGCACTTTCCGAAATACTGAAACCAACCATGCCAAGTCACTGAGTTCACATTTTCCTCCATTCTAATGTTTGATATGAACATTAACTGAACCTCTTATCCTGTATCTGCAGGATTTTATGCGTTGTGCTGCAGCCCCATGATTGGCTCACTGGATAATTGCATGAATGGGTGGACCTGTTAAAGTGGCTGGTGAATGGTGTAGCTTCTAATATCATGTAAATGACAGGTTGGGTTAAACCACAATTAGTAGTCTTATGAAAGAGACTTTGGTTAGGTAGTAGATTTAAATGGCCTCTTTGTGAATTGGTTAGGTCTGAAAGTAACCAAACTACATGTACAGTACATATGGTATGTATGTATACAAATGGGTCTAGTGGTTTACAAACCATGTTTAAATATTATTAAAATCCATTTTTGTTCTTTATAAGAACTTGTATACTCTACAATACTGGTATTTAGCACTCAAAACTATAAATTAAAAGAACCAAAAAGATCATGCAAGAGAATAATACATAAGAATATACAGAAATGTGGTGAATAATGTTACTTATACTATCTATTACATTAATATGACACGCTTTTAAAGTGACAGCACTGTATGCACTTTGCTCCACCTTCATTTTTGTTCTGCTTCACTTCCACAACGAAAAAAACTGACAGTAAAAGGAAGCCGGTTTCTCAGCTTGTCAGGTGATTTTGAAAGTAAATTCCATTCAATCAACAGCACAACTATACAATCCAGAACAAACACAAATGACTGAGCATGCGTTATGTTGTATTAAGAGCACTTTGTCCACATACCAGTTTAGGAGGTGAACACTCTCAGTTAATAAAGCATTTCTCAGGTGTTGCATGTGTGAAGTGTTGCGCTCTTTTAGCCTTGAGTAGCACATTTCATTATCCCCTCATGGTTAGTGTCAGGAGCACAGCCTGTTGTAGTAAATGGAGCATGAATCTTCTGGATGGTAAAGTCTTTCTCTATATATAGTTAACCTTTTCATTTAGAAATGAATTGATATGATAATCTAAATAGGAGTTGTTAAAGTTAAAAACAATTTGTCGTGTCATGATAATGTGGTGAATGTGATATTGATAGAAAGTCAGGTCATGAAATATACATTGTGCTAATATTAACCTCATTTAATGTTAATGCTATAAGGGTTAAAAATGGTGTAAAGGACTTCAGTGTTTCAGTAGTTTGAAGTTATTTTGGTTCCACTGTATAGCTTATCTCTGGAGATCAGGAATGTGCTTAAAAATCAGATAAAGCAGTTGCTGAAAGTGCTAGAAAATGCTGTTGTATATCAGTCTTAACAAAATAAAAAAAGTAAAAGGATTATGCCACCTTGTTGTGACATGAGAATCTCTATTTAAACTGTACATTTGATGTATACTAAACTGTGTACTATGACTGTCTGCAACTAGCAGTTAAATTGAATGTGACACTGAGGCTCCTTGGACGTGCTATGACAAGATAAAGATTTCTTTAACATATCAACTTTCGCTTCAGCATTCAGTTTACTGTCAAAAACTGCTGACCTGCCAACCAGGTCCCTTAGCTACGTGTCTCTTGAAACAAAGATTCATATTACAAGAAGGCGTTCGGTTTCTACTGGCTGTATGTTTAATCAGATATTTACTTGATGTTCATGCCGGTGCACTCATTTAGCTATTAAATGTTAATAAATAAATATATTAAGGACTCAGTTCATTGAAACAGCTACATCAACTTATGAGGACATCAGATTGTGACCTTGGAATTTTAATGCTGTGATTTTAAAATATTGAGCCAAATTTTTGTTATTGTGTATTAAGGTATATTTAGTGTCAGTCACACATTTGCACTCACCGGATACTTTAAGAGGAACACTTGTATACCTGCTCATTCATGCAACTATATTATCAGCCAATTATGCAGATTCAGCTTCAGTTATTTAAATATGTCTTCTCAGTGGCTTTGACCATGGCATGATTGTAGTGCCAGACTGGCTGCTTTGAGTATTTCTGCAATTGCTGGTGTCTTGGGATTTTCACACACAACAGTAACTCAAATATTCACTTGTTACAACCGTGGTGAACAGAAAAGCATCTCACGTCAACTTTATGCATGCAAATCCCAGGAAATGAGCAGTTTCTGAAGTTTACTTCTATACAAATGTGCTAATTAATCCTGAATTATGCCTCATCCACTAGCTGAAATTAAATGACCTGAATACCATGTTCTGATACAGGTTAAAACGGAAATGGAAATGAAAAGGTGCATTACTTCATTATTAATTCATATGCATTTTGTTCAGTTTATTGTTAAGTGTCAGTGATGTTATCACACGTCTCTACTGTAGCTACTCCCTGGATTGTGGAGGATACCTGGGGAAGTCCAAAGAGTGTAAGATGAGGAGGGGTTCTGAGAGCATGAAGGGTCGTGTCCTGGATGAACCACATTTTGAACTCCATAACAAGAACCTCCAGAGAAGCAGCTCCCTACGGTACCATCACATCATGCATATTCTTCATATTAATTTTTATTTTAATTACTACTAGTGAGCTGGAATTGCTGAAACAACTCTGGAATGCATTAAGGCTTACAGTTATCATGACGATCAGGGTTTTAACTTTCACTTTGTACTAACTATAATAAATCAATACATTTCAGCGTTGTTTAATAGCACATAGTGAGTTTATTGAGTATAATGGAAATGTGATGAATTTAGTATTACTGCAGTGTGACAAGACATTTACACTTACTTGCTGTCTTATTAGGTACACATATTATATCTAGAACATCAGTGTACATCTTTGCATAAACATTTCATTGGCTACGTAGTTATTTCCACCTCATGTGTAATGGGCAATTATACATCACTTAGGTCTAGTGATTTTACTGACATGCTATAAGATCTACTTAAACAGTCTGGTACTGTGACTTTCCAAGTCTCAAAACAACCATTTCTATACTACAATATATCTTATATAAATTATAATGTGCCCAACAGAACCACCAACATAATAGAGGAGGAGGGGGCTGAACAAACAGGACTTCTTATTCACAGTGTGAGTTCCCATTTTTCTTTTTAGAAGTACATATCTGATAAACCATACAATGATTTTATGATTGTAACCTAAGTGAGTATTATTATTATCATAATTACAGCACAGCGCGGCTGAATTCTCAATTCTGACAGGTCAAAAGGTGACAATAAATTTTCTTTAACAATTCAATTCAGTTCAATTTTATTTGTATAGCGCTTTTTACAATAGACATTGTATCAAAGCAGCTTTACAGAAATATCAACACGGTATACAGATATTAAAGGTGCGAATTTATCCCAACTGAGCAAGCCACTGAGTGGCGACGGTGGCAAGGAAAAACTCCCTAAGATGTTTTTAGAGGAAGAAACCTTGAGAGGAACCAGACTCAGAAGGGAACCCATCCTCATCTGGGTAACAACAGATAGTGTGAAAAAGTTCATTATGGATTTATATGAAGTCTGTTTGGCCTTAGAAGCAGCCGTAGTCCCAGCAATCTGGAATTGGAGTAGATGAGAGCTCCATCCAGAGGTAGGACATCCAAAACGGATCAGGCAGGTCCGGAGAGCAGAAAGGATCAGGATCTCTAGTATCTCCATAAAATTGTGTGTGGCTCGGCAGAAGGAGAGAGGGAGAGAAAAGATTATTAGGACTGGGCTTAGCATAATAGAAAGTCTAGTCAGAGTAGGCTTGAGTAAACAAATACATTTTAAGCCTAGACTTAAACACTGAGACTGTGTCTGAGTCCTGAACACTAATTGGAAGACTGTTCCATAACTGTGGGCTCTATAAGAGAAAGCTCTTCCCCCTGCTGTAGCCTTCACTATTCGAGGTACCGTCAGATAGCCTGCATCTTTCGATCTAAGTAGGCTCTGACAATAGTTCCAGCTACAACGTTTATATTAATGCACTCATTCTAATATGTTATCATACCTATCCAGATAAACAGGTTTTAAAAAAAAGCATGTGTAATTGAAACAGTATGTGTAATTAAAACAGTGTGGTTTTCCATGAGCGGACATTTATTTATTATTTTTGGATGGAGTCTCCTTTATCACTTTGTATCAGTTAGAGAGAATGATTGGAATGATTGGGAAAACTGGAAGATGTGTCATTTTGAACCTCACACATATTGATAAAATATCTTTATAAATTAATTAAATATAATTAATTTGCATTATAAGACATTTTGATATTTTAAACCAAATTAGAAGTTTAATGAATGTGTTTTATTTCAAATTCTGTTTTTACAGAGTTTCAAGATCCATAGCAAAACATTCCACAAACATTTCCCAGAAATCTCTGAGATGGAGGATTTGATTAAAGGTGAGTATATATATGCATACTTCCCTGTACAAACTCTAACTGCTGCTTTTCTCCTTTAATCAAGGAAATAGATTCATTGAGAATAGTTGTACATTCCAGTGATGACCATCAGTGAAAATAAATAGTACGCTGGATTTGATAGTATGTGTTCTTCTCACTCTCCCAGCTTTCACCTGTGCCCTCCAAAAGGAAGTCCTCTATCATGGCAAGATGTACGTCACACATCAGCATGTGTGTTTCTACTCCTCTGTTCTACTGAAAGAGACCAAGGTAAGACCAGGAAATCTTATCTCAATGTAATGTACTAACAGAAACCCTATTATTTATAGATCTTTTATTTGTCATCATTGTGCTAATTATATATGTATGATTAAACATTATATACAGTATATTGCACATCATTTTACCCAACATTTCATAACAATGCTGATGATTTCTCGATTCTGATTGCTTAGAAGGTGTTGGTTAATAATAATACTATGTATACACCACTACTGATCCAAAAGCACAAGAAAAGTCGCCTCAAAATCATATAAATAAGCCACATAAGTTTTGGGATTCTGTTCTGTGGAGCGATGAAACAAAACTGGAACTTTTCGGCATGATGGGTCAGCAGTATGTCTGGAGGAACAAGAATGAAGAAAGACACTCTGTCCACAGTCAAGCATGGTGGTGGCTCGGTGATGCTCTGGGGCTGCTTTGCATCCTCTGGCACTGGAAACCTGCAGTGTGTGGAAGGCAAGATGGATTCATTGAAGTATCAGGAAATCCTAGGAGAAAACGTCATGCCGTCTGTGAGGAACCTGAAACTTGGGGCGTCATTGGACCTTTCAACAGGACAATGATCCCAAGCATACCTCAAATTCCACCAAGGCTTGGTTGCAGAAGTCCTGGAAGATTCTACAGGGCCATCATGGTCACGTGACTTGAACCCCATAGAAAATCTCTGGTGGGATTTGAAGAAGGTGGTTGCAGCACGCAAAACCAAGAATATTACTGAACTGGAGGCCATTGCTCATGAGGAATCGGCTAAGATTCCTCAGGAACGCTGCCAGAAGCTATGCATCTCGTTTGCAGCAGGTCATAACAGCAAAATGGTGCTCTACTAGGTACTACACATGCTTGCCATGAAGGGGTTGAATAATTTTGAGACCGGAGAATAATAAACTTTATTTTATAAAGCGTCTTTAAAAGCAGCTTCTCAAAGCACTGTACACAAAATAAGCAGTACACAGAAAAATAAAACATATAAAAGTTAATAAGAACAACAACGTTAATAATAATAATAATAATAATAATAATAATAATAATAATAATAAAAGAAGACATCAGCAGTCAAACGCAAGTTTTAAAAAGTGTGTCTTAAGTTGAGCTTTAAAAATGCCAAAGGTCTGAGCTTCCCTGAGTTCAGGAGGAAGAGCGTTCCAAAGTGAAGGAGCATAGACAGAAAAAGCCCTGTCACCCATAGATTTTAAGCAGGTTTGTGGAATAGTTAACAGATTACACTGTGAGGAGCGCAGTCTGCGATTTGGGGTGTAAGGGATTAATAAACTAGATAAGTACTGAGGAGCCAAGCCATGTAATGCCTTGTATGTCAACATCATGATCTTAAAATTGACACGGAACCTGACCGGGAGCCAGTGCAAGGATTCCAGAACAGGAGTAATATGATTGCGTGTCCTGCTTCCCGTCAGGATCCTGGTGGCAGAGTTTTGTACATATTGCAATCTGTTGATTGTGGATTTAGAAACTCCGGCTAAAACGGCGTTACAGTAATCCAACTGCGTGACAACAAATGAGTTTATCAGTTTTTCAGCCACAGAAAATTTCAGCATAGCTACATTTCTGAGGTGAAAAAAGGATGTTTTAACAGTGCTCTGAACAAAAGAATCAAATGTAAGGCTGGTATCGAAAATTACTCCAAGGTTCTTCATTTTACTTTGGGTCTCTAGAACAGAGCCATCAACAAACAGACAAAGTGGACCAGCTTTGAAAATTTGATGACCGGAACCTAAAAGCATAACTTCAGTTTTCCCGCTATTCAGGCACAGAAAGTTATTGTTCATCCATGTTTTCATCTCAGAAATACAATCAGTAAGAAAACAAACATCATGGTTTTCACCAGATTTTGAGTGAATGTAGATTTGGGTATCGTCAGCATAGAAGTGATAATGGAGGCCGAGCAATCGCAGCAGATGCCCAAGTGGAGATAGGTAAATATTGAAAAGTAAAGGGCCTAAAACTGAACCCTGAGGAACACCAGTGAGCACAGAGCTAGTGTCAGACCTGTACCCACCCATAAAAATAAACTGGGAACGGTCAGTAAAATAGGATTTAAACCAGTTTACAACTGTCCCAGACACACCAAAAATACTTTCAAGGCAGGTAAGTAAAAGACCATAATCCACAGTATCGAAAGCAGCTCTAAGATCAAGAAGAATAAGAATGGAAGTAACGCCAGAATCAGAGGCCATCAACAATTCATTGGTCACTTTGACCAACGCCGTTTCAGTGCTGTGAAGTTTACAAAAACCTGACTGAAGGGGTTCAGAGTGGTTATTAATTGTAAGATGATTACATAATTGAGAATCAACAAGAAGCTCAAGTATTTTTTTCCAAAAACGGAAGATTTGAGATGGGATGAAAATTGTTCAAATCATCCACGGCAACATTTTCTTTCTTTGGTACAGGTGTAACAGCAGCAGTCTTTAGTACTGCTGGAATGACCCCAGTCTCCAATGATTCATTTATAATTCTGAGGATAGTAGGGCACCAAACATAGAAGCATGATTTAAATAGGTTTGTGGGAATTGGATCAAGCAAGCAAGTGGTAGATTTCATGCTGGATACCTCCCTTGTGAGAGCCTCAGAATCAAGCAGTGAGAAATGAGTGAAAGAAACCCCAATAAACCTGGATGGACGAAGAAGTCATTATAAGTTGCATTTTCAGTTGAATTCGGGGAAACCACTTGAAGCATTCTTTGTGTTGAACTATTTCAATTGCTTGTGTTTGATTTGTTCATTGCAAACAGCTGAAAGTCTGTAAATGTTGACAACAAACCTGATTTGCAATGGGGGTTGAATAATATTGATTGCAACAATAAGTTGAGATTTGAACTCGGAGGTAGATGTGATGTTGCGAAGAGTCAGAGGGAGTGAATTCCAAATCTTGGGTGCTACAACACTGAACGACCTGCTGCCCATAGTACAGAGACGAGATCTAGGGACAGAGAGTGTAATTGTATATAACAGTAGCTCTGACAGTAGTTCCTGCTGTAATTCAAATCACAATTTTTTATTAATGCATTCTTTCTGATATACTAAGTTTTCCATAATAACAACTTACACAGGGACTTGTATGGAAGACACTCCACCTAAAGGGATTTTTAAAAATGTCTGCAACTGTTGACATTATGAAGTTTTTTTTTATTATTAATGAAGAGACATATTATTGAGCATTTTAGGAATGAGTCTCCAATATCCTGCTTTAACCAATGAGAACTTAGAACACAGACATGAGGACTGAAGGTTAAATGGGTTTTATTGAAGGGTATGAAGGAGTATGGATATGAAGAATATGTGGGGAAGGAGTATGGCTCGGTGCATCTGTCGAAGCCAGGACTTGAACTTGGGTCCGTGTGTGAGGGTCAGATGCCCTGTCTGTAAGCCACAGGGAAGACAAAGCAGGGCTGGGCATAGAAAAATGCAGGCAGGCAAGGTGAAATGTGGACCTGAAGCAAAGAAGGAAAACTGGAATCCACAGGGAACAAACACGAAGCAACAACGAACTAAACATAACCACGAGAAGGGCCTAATCGCAGATACTGCACTGGTAGCTAGAACGATCTTGTCACGAGTGACTGGTGAACCGGCGTTTTTGTGTGCTGTTGTCTGATGAACAGATAAGGAGCAGGTTCGTTCACTGATTCAATCAGGGAAAGGTGTGAAGTTGTGTGCCATGCCACAAAACAGAAAGAGATTAATTAATTAATTCTAACGAAATAGAAAAATATGGGGAAATAAATAGGAGCCTTGGCCCAGGCCATGACATATCAGCCCTGTGAGAACAGGAGTTAATTTGTTTTGTCACATTCCACAACATTAAATACAACTATAATCGAATAAAAAGCATGGCGCTAGCATTGGCAAATTATTGTGGTATTGTTGTTTTCCCAAACAAAAGCGTGCCTATAATGTTTTATTCCTTACTTAATGGCCTGATGAAACATACCAGGAAACAGTATTTTAAATAATTAACTATACAATTTTTAAGTGTCATATGAAATATAAATTATTATGTTTAAATATGAAGTATCTGGATTTGATCCTTTAAACCCTATTGAAGTAGAGCTATTTCAGAATCTTGCATAATGTTAATATTTAATTCTGTTTTGTTTTGTTTTTGCCCAGGTTCAGATACGTATGTCCACAATCCAGATTATAAAGAAAAAGAACACGGCACGGGTTGTGCCCAACGCAATCGCCATCATCACCAACACTGGAGACAAAGTATGAGCTTTGCATGCTGTATAAAGAATGAATACATTTTGTCACATTTTGTCACTGTTCTGAGGCTCGTTTCATTATAATTTTTCCCTCTTTTCTCTTTGTGTGTTTCAGTATCTGTTTGGGTCCTTACGGAATCGAGATGTGTGTTTAAGTGTCCTGAAGTCTAAATGTCCACAGCTACAGGTTGGTAATATTACTTTCTTAGGATTTATTTGTATCGTTTTCACACCTCAGTGCGCTTTGTAGAATGTTAAAATAAGAAACACTGACAAAGTACTCAGAGAGATGTAGTAAGTATAAAGAGAGTGGTTGATATGTGTGTTTACTTACTGCTAGTAGAAAAATCTTCAGCATTTTACATTATTTAGCAAACATGGCTTACAAATAGTTCAAACAGTTGGACATGCAATGAACATACAAGTATTTGGAGAATACTCTAAAGATTCTTAACTTAAAAGACTAAATACTGAAGCGGCATAAACAATAATTGCCAGTGTAAAAGAAATAGCAAGAGGTGTTATCCTGGATATTATCTGATAAACTTGGAGCACTAGAGACCATGGGCTCTTTGAACTGATTTCTTATTAGAAATTCTACTTGGGCCTACACCATTGTCTCATATTTGCAGACAATTTTATGGTTTAAAGATGCTGTCATATATTTAAAACAATCCTCACATGACATTTATTGTTTTGTTGTACAAGCAACAAAATGGTACTCACATATTAAACCTAAAGAGATCTCCAAACAACTGCTTAATCACAAATTCCCTCTGCTCCAGAGAAATGCAAGAATGCGAGAACTGTTTATCACATGACTTTGCCAAATTGGAGGCAGAGAAATGTGCTGTAGTTGGTTTTCAAAATTTCTCCCATTTTTAATAATTGCTGAATTTACACCTATAAACTAGTTCTCCCTTATTTTATACCATCTTGGGAATGTCAGGGCTAACATGCTTATTAACGTGTGGCTGAACATATTTTATATACATGAGTTAACAGATAAACAGGGGACAGAGTAATAATTCTTACCACCTAAAGGAGTGGGACATCCAGCTATGCATTCACTGATGGCTATGGAATCATCAGGATCTGAATTCATCTCCCAGTGATCCAAAGTTTAGAAAATTGCTCTGATGTAGTTACTGAAAGAAGAGTTTTCTGTTGTTTTAAAAAAAAAAAAAAAAAAAAAACCATGATAGTGGGATTAGGGCCTTACACAAAATGTAAATAGGTTCAGGTAAATGTATTGGTTTATCCAGTAAAATTTGAATACGTTTTCCTGTTTTCCATAGGATGTAGGTGCCAGCAGCAGCCCTCAAATGTCTTCTGTAGAAAATGGCCATGAACTGGAAGTCGACACAGTAAGAATACTATTGAAGAAAAAAATCAAGAAAATAAAAATGTGTTAGTCCATAATTGTTTTGCCTCTTCACTATAGCATCACATAAATTCCACCAGCCTGTTGTTGTTTCCCTTTTACAAAGTCAGACAAAATAAATGCGTTTCTGATGTTGTTCTGTTTTAGGTTGGCAGCTTTTTTTTTTTTTTTGGTTATTTGAACAAGAAGAGCTTTCCGAATGTAGCATTATTTGTTCGTAAATCATGTTTAGACTGGACACTTAGCGTTACTGTCAATCCTTACCCAATAATTATAACAACAGGGAATTGTTTCTTGAATGTCACATTATCTAAACTGAATGCTTCTAAAGACATCGTTTCCTTTTTACTGTAAATAATTCTTTATTATTTCGAATGAGTACAAAGTGGTTGACAACATATCCAGACAATACACATATCCAGTCACATGCACATTAAAACCAAATCGACAGCATGATTTTATGCACTTTTAGATAAGAGAAAGGAGTTTCTCAGAGCTCCTTAAATAGCAAAGTGGTTCTATTTGGAACCCTTTGTAACAGGAAAACCTTAAGAGTTCCAGATATAAACTTGTTATTGTACTGCAGTACTCAGAAGATTTCTGTTCACAGATTTCCAGTCACTCCAGTCAGGAGGACAGTGGAGACCCTCACAGGTTCTCTGGGCAGGACAGGACGACAGAAAGCAATGTTCCTTCCTCATCATCAGGCTCCAACATTGACTCCCACAGTCAGTGATCACCACTAAATTCATACACACACCATATTTCCACTTGATCAATTTTTTAATAAAGAGAAGCAATCTATTGTTTAGCAATTTCACAATTTTAGTTCAATTGTTAACCACTTAAAAAAACACAATGCACCCAATGGTTGGTCCTAACTTACTCTTAAAACTATATATACTGTATATTTCCTATTAGTTTTACTGTAAATATAAGGAATTGATTGCCTTTTATGATAATACTGATATGGGAATTGATTACTTTCAAATAATCACAAATGTAGCTGGCACATCTGAATCCACTGCTAAGCCAGGAGCCAACATAAATCTACAATCCAATCCTGTCCGGACGTTAGCTTGTTCTCACTCACCTGCCTATCGAACTCACTTGCTTCCTGTTAAACCTTATTTACTTTATTCACTGCCTATCTTTGCATGATTTTCCCATCCCAGCACGCAATTCTGTTTCTCTGACCATTGTTCTTCATTTCTGCATTACTTGCTTCCGCAATGTACAACAATGTAGGATTTCCCTACATTGTTCTCTTTGCCTAAAAATTAAGCAGCAGCAGAAATTTTGTTTATTTGGTGACCTAAAATATTTTCACTGATGCTTCTCTTAGCATGAAACCTAACAGAACAGAATTCACAAACAGTCTATGATAACAATAAATAGGAACATCAGAACTTAAGCCCTTAAACTAAGCCTATTTCTACTTCCCTGACTCAAACAGTAAACTTTCATAATCTTCACTCATAATAACCTACTTGCGAACATAAGCTAACCTAGCAGAATTGTTGGCAGAAAAATTATTATTGTAAAGAAATGTTATTATATTATATAATTATAATTTCACCGATAATTCTATCCTACAAGCTAACCTAAGCTAACCTAACAGAATTGATGACAGGAAAAGTTTGATATTTACAAATGTTTATCATCTTTAGTGATAATTCCAACCTACTAGCTAAAAAACTAAACTGAAAGTATTTTTGACTGGAAAAATTTAATATTCACAAATGTTTATAATCTTTAGTGATAATTCTAGCCTAGTAGCTAACATAAGCTAACCTAACAACATTTCTGACAGGAAACATTAACAAGATATTCACTGTTAACAAAATATTAACAAAAATTAACAAGATATTCACAAATGTTTATAATGCTAACTGCCAATGCTAGCCAACTAGCCAGTATGCACTAATCTGACAGGAATTCTTCTAGTTGTGTGTAAGTGAAACAATGATACTTTGATTACTGATGAATATCTCGGTTACTTTTTTAGTTGAAGCAAGAAACAACCCCACATCATGGAACAGCACCAACAGAGATAGTCACTCTTCAGAGGAGAACACAGGTAAAAAGCTGAACACACACACACACACACACACACACACACACACACAACATTGCTTAGTGTTCCAAAGATGAGCACATGCAATATGAAATTCTGTGTTAAGACTACTAAAGATCAGGACACAAATTAAACTGTTTTATCAACACAAACCAAGTTCAGTTTGTTCAGCCTGTTTAGGTCAGGCACTAACAATTGTCTTACCCTGTGTTCTATAATTAGCTGTCTCCTGGGTGGCCATGGTAACAGAGAAGATCAGATTTCTCCTCTCCTTGGGAGGCACAACCAACATCAACAAGCTCGTCACTGTCTATCTCATACTGTAAGCTCTTAATAATGTCCTACATTTACATTTAAATGTATTCATTTAGCAGATGCTTTAATCCAAAGTGATTTACAAGTGAGGAAATACAAGCAAAGCGATATATCAGGTGGAGAACAAGACAAATAGTGCTACCATTTACCATTTACCAAGAATTTTAACTGAGTTCTAGAGTAGAGGTTTAGTGCAGAATGTTTTTTTTAATTATTATTTTTACTTAATATATAAGTGTGTGTATGGGGGATATATTGTAAGAAGCACAATCACAATATGTCTTGGTTGCAAGGTTTTTAATGTAATCTCTTTATATTAAATTCAAAATAATGTGTGGCTTTTTTTATAATTAGAAAAAAGAATCCATACTGATGCAATATTCATACTGTGAAGGCATTTATGGGATGCAGTTGACACTTCCTATAACAGCACTGCCTGAAATTATTAATTCCTCTTATACGACTGCAATTTGGCAATTAAATTACAAGCAATTATCTTAAGGAATGACGCATCAAACTATTTAATTGTTTAAAGTTGCAGTTAATGTTGTGGAACTCTGCGAAACAAGTTTGTTCCTGTTATCACTAAAACTATAGAAGCTTTTTTCCCCGCATGTGTCTTTTTTTTAAATCTCTTTCTTGAAGCTAATAAGAGAAAAAAGCGACTCCTTCCAAAAATTTTAATTAAACAGAAAGCATCTCAATATTAACAATTTTTTTTTTTTTTTTTTTTTTAGAGTTGAGAGGGTTTTTTTAAAACCTCATTTGTTACCATTTGTGTGAGGGTTTGCTAACAAAACAATGTATTAGCCAGCACTATTGTCAGAGCTGCTATTATGGAAAATTAATCAACACATTCTGACCAATCAAAATCAAGCATTCAACACAGCTGTGGGTATATGAAGGAATGAAGGAATACTGCTCTAGTTTGAAAAGCTGCAGATTATTAAAATGGTGCTGTAACTTATTTGCAATACCTTGAAGGAACATGACAAACATGATTGTATTTCATAAGATATCTTGTGTGAGTTTGGGGTTGGAATTTGCTATATGGCTGGAGCATAGACATTTCCAGGAAATGCAGGTTGGCTCACATGCCATGCAGTCGTTCTGGAAGACTTCGAATCATACCTTAAATATATCTGATGTGACAGATCAGTTTAGTTTGGGTTAACAGATAGAATTGGGACTTCGGAGTTGTGGTAGCTTGTGTCAAAGGTGCACAGCAAAATCGAAAGTGTTGAATTAACACCCAGAGTGTTTATATAGTGCACTTTATATAAACTATATAAACACTGAAAGTGTTAATTCATCATTAGGAATTTTACTGTTGGAGCAAGTGTGACAATAGCTGGAAATCTTAAGTTAAAGACTTTTAAAAAATTTTTTAATTATTTTTAAGAATTCATTTGCAGTGTCACAAAGCAGTGCACTCGTGATATAATGACAACGAGTCTTTATTAATCACATATATATATTACAGCACAGTGAAATTCTTTTCTTCACATACCCCAGCATGTTGGGGTCAGAGCGCAGGGTCAGCCATGATACAGCGCCCCTGGAGCAGAGAGGATTAAGGGCCTTGGTCAAGGGCCCAACAGTGACAGCTGGTCAGTGCTGGGGCTTGAACACCTGACCTTCCAATCAGTAACCCAAAGCCTTAACCACCAAGCCACCACTATTTACAAGAATTTACATCCTTCTTTCATTCAATTCTTTTTTAAGTGTGGACTACTGCATTTAAAAAAAAAAAAAGAAACAGTAGCTTATTTTAGTTCCATGTTTTAGTAGCTACTATGCCATTTGTAATAGATTTGTGTTCTAACACAACAGTTATCATTTGCTCAGCTGGTGTGTTGACTAGATTTGGTGAAACCTCTCCAAATGAGCTGTCCATTACATCAATAAAACTCTCAAATTTTTTGTCTGAGAAGGTTTGCACTGCATGTGAAAAATCACAGAAATCAAAATGAAACATGATCCCGGTACACCATTGTCAGTTTTGACTTTCATAGAATTTTTCAAATAAGATATTACTGGGTCTTTTTGTAATGTAAAGAATTTTTTTTTTGTGAGAATAGGCCTGAAGTATTGAATATGTGGCAACTCCAACTGTTTAGCATAAGTGCAGTAGCTCAGGAAGATCTTGCTTATCTGATCGGTCAGTGGTTGTTTGGTCATCATGCAGTAGATTGTTGCATGTTTTGTATTGTTTAATGTGTTTAGCTTAGGGTATTTCCTTTTGGTTACTGAGGTTATGGTTAGTGTTAGATTTAGATGTAGGCATTACTTAACTGGTATTATTTAGCTGTATTAATAATTATTTCAATGGAAGATTGTAAGACAAACAAGTGTGTGTGTGTGTGTGTGTGTGTGTGTGTGTGTGTGTGTGTGTGTGTGTGTGTGTGCATGTGCAGAGCTCTCCTCCTGGTCCTGTCATCCGGCTACATTGGTCTGCGTATTGCAGCTTTGGAAGAGCAGCTGAGCACACTGGGAGCAACGACTGAGTTTGGCCTACAGAGATCGTGAGTGACTATACAACCACACATCGAGGCACACACTCAGGTGTAATTCACATGAAACATAAATCTCATATGACAGGCATAGAGACACGCACCCCATTTTACATCAGATAGTAGGAGGGCGGTCACCTGAACAAAGGTTACAATGCATTCAGTAACAGAATGGGTGACAGATTAAAAGGGCTGGAACATTTGAATAATGAAACACATCTGCTCTTATCTGTAATAGCATCAGACTTGCAGGCACGGTTACCATGGCACCGTGGTACGCATTTCACGATATGATCATTTGAAACTGAAACAGAACTAGTAAAATACCTTTAGAAGGCATTAGAGTTCACTCATTCAATTAAACACAGGTCTGTTGTAAGCTTTTAGTGTGTGTGTGTGTGTGTGTGTGTGTGTTGAAATAAGTCTCCACTATAATTAAACCCGCTTTCTCGTCTCAGGTATAAAGAAACATAACACCTTGCCTGCATGAAGAGCCTGGAGGAGTCAAAAGAAAGAACTCTCCGTCTCTTAACATGCAGCACAACACAAGTCTTCACTGGCACAGTGAAATGATCGGGAATCCATCTGAAAAAAACAGACTACACCAATCAGCCATAATATTAAAACCATTGACAAATGAAGTAAATAACATTGATTATATATTAGGCAGCATCAACAGTCAGTTCTTAAAGTTGATATGTTGGAAGCAGAAAAATGGGCAAGTGTAAGAATCTGAGCAATATTGGTAAGGGCCAAATTGTGCTGGCTAGGCAACTGGGTCATGGCATCTCCAAAACTTGTATGCAATGGTTATTAATTACTAAAACTGGTCCAAGGAAGGACAACAGGCAACAGGATCATGGACACCCAAGGCTCACTGATGTGTGTGGGGAGCGAAGGCTAGCCCATGTGGTCCGATCACAGAAGAGAACAAATTGCTACTGTAGAACAAATTGCTGAAAAAGTTCATGCTGGCTATGATATGAAGGTTTCAGAACCTACAGTGCATCGCAGCTTGCTGAGGATGGGGCTGTGTAGCCACAGACTGGTCACAGTCCCATGCTGACCCCTGTCCACTGCCGGTGTGTATGCGTCACTTACCTGAGTAAAAGATGGCACCAAGCACTATGGGAAGAAGGCAAGCTGGCGGAGGTAGTATGATGCACTGGGCAATGTTCTGCTGGGAAACCTTGCATCCTGGTCTTCATGTGGATGTTACATTGACACATACCACCTACTTAAACATTGTTGCAGACCAAGTACACCCCTTCATAGCAACAGTATTCCCTAATGGCAGTGGCCTCTTTCAGCAGTATAATGCCCCCTGCCACACTGCAAAAATTGTTCAATAAATGGTTTGAGAAACATGGCACAGATTTCAAGGTGTTGACTTGACCTCCAAATTCCCCAGATCTCAATCCGATCATTGAGCATCTGTGGGATGTGCTGGACAAACAAGTCCGATCCATAGAGCCCCCACCTTGCAACTTACAGGAAGACCTGCTGCTAATGTCTTGGTGCCAGATACAACAGTACACCTTTAGAGGTCTTGTGGAGTCCATGCCTCGAGGAGTCAGAGCTGTTTTGGCAGCACAAGGGGACGTACACAATATTAAGCAGGTGGTTTTAATGTTATGGCTGATCGGTGTACATTCCCAACAGGTCCCTTCCCTCAGGCTCCAGCCATGTCCCAAGTACAGTTCACTGCATTTGTCTGGGTGATGTAACCAAATGGAGAATTATCTCTTGGCATCCACCCTCAGGTACAGCTGAATTAAAAGATTGAAAGATTTTTTTTATTTTATTTTATTTTTAGGAACATATTATATATAAATATAGGAAATATGCCTCGACACCAGTTGGTGGCAGAGTTATTGGATCTCAACTTTAATGGAACACAAATGTTTTTGCACAAATGTCTTTTTTTCTTAAAGACAAATTGGGCTACATTTGGAACATTGCTACAGGTGGAAAGCATGTCTGTAGGTGGGGGGTTTAACAATAGATCTTGTTTTAAAGCAAATAATCTGAATTCATTCTAATCAATTTCATACATCGTCTATGACAAACAAAGGGAGTCTTTGTGCAGACAGTGTATCTTTCATTTCTGTTTTAATTTGGTTATGTCCATACCAACAATGATAAAAAGGTATATTGCAGATACTGCAGGTCAGAAATGCATGTGTACCACAGCAAACTTGCCCCTCGGGCTGAAAATTTTGTAGAAAATTGAAAATTTACCTGGCAACCCTGATCCTGATACATATCCCAATCTGTCAATCCAGGATGCCCGATTGTCAGCAGTATTCCGCACATCAAATATACTTCTCCATCAAAGTTTGAATTTTTATTTAACCTTTGAAACCATCTGTCAAATTTTTTTCAAATTATTGATAGTGAGACAACACTGGTCTATACAATAAAAATAAGTATACGGTTAATATATTGTTAGTAGAACATTAATATTTATACTTCCAACTAGGAACACTGTAGACCATCCATTTAATAATATTACGTAATCTTTTTAACGGAGTCAAACTTATTATTATTTTTTTATTTATCCTTTCTTTAGCCAGGAAAGTCCCATTGAGATCCAAGATCTTTTCTTTCAGGGAGTCCTGGTCAATTTAAATTGAATATTGTTTGTTTTATATTTTAGACCTAAAAATTAATGATTGAATTAAGTTTTTAATGCATGGTGTCCACATACATGGACCAAATCTGATTAGGTTTTTAAAAATTTATGCATAAATGGGCTAATGCATGGGACATGCAGATTTACGACATATCGATATCAAACTCCCCTCGGCCTAGCTTGTATGGTCCTGTAAGCTAAGTATCTTTGTGAGGAGAAATTCCTTTAATGGTGTGAAAATACTCTATACCAGTGCTGAATCAGAATTTTTGTTTGTTTATTTGTTTGTTTTTCCTTTTGCACTTCTGTACAATCTGGTTGTACAAAGAGAATTAATCTGATGCTTCATCAGTTCTCGGTCTGTAATGTACTTTGGTAAATATGGGCTGTTATCTGTTTTTTTATTTTCATCAGCTTATCTTACTATCTGTGCTGTGCATAGAAACCTATCTGTCATGGGGAACACATTACAAAACTGCTTGTAATTGTGACACTAGTTTTCACTATGAAACACAAATTTCTGATATTCAATTCTGTTTTTCACATCATGTATATTGTTTCTCAGTATGCACTTAATTGTGAGTTCATTAAATGTTTGTGCTTAGTTCTTCTAGCCTAATGATTTATTACCTATAGCTACATGTATCTTTAATTTACACAGAATTATATTTGAAATACTATGTTTATATATATATATATATATATATATATATATATAAATATATATATATATATATATATATATATATATATATATATATATATATATATATATATAATTTATTTTTTTTAAATGAGAGTTTATCAATGATGTCTTAAGAAATGCCACCGAAGCTACCATGTACATGCAAGGTAATGCATTAGACCACACCCCAGTTGTTCAGAGAGTTTAATCCGGATCAGAATGAGCCAGATTTGAAAATCCCATGTTTTGCTATCCAGGATCAAATTACCAAATCTGAATTACTAGTGCTCTAAATCAGACTACATATCACAATGTAGGCTTCTAGCTATGTAAAGAACAACAGGTAGATTAGCCAGCATGGGGTCACTTTAAGTGTTTTTATTTGAAGAGACAGAAAACAGCACAATAAACAATAGAAACATCCCCTTCCTTTTAATTTTTTTTAACAGTCAGACCCCTCATCTGAACCACAACAAATAACTACAAAACAAACAAATATGCATTATTCACCAATACATTGTAGACATTTTGAACACGTTTTAAATCATAATTCAATTCAATTCAATTCAATTTTATTTGTATAGCGCTTTTTACAATAGACATTGTCTCAAAGCAGCTTTACAGAAATATCAACATGGTATACAGATAAATCATAAAAATTCTAAATGTCCAATAGTTAACAAAATAAGAACGTTCAGAGTTCTTCATGTGTGGAGAGCAATAAGGGATGCAATTATTAGAAACTATTTTTGACTGGTTCATCTCTGATGATTGTGTCATTGTAATTAATATATGACAGTTAAAAATTAATGACAGTTAAAATTAAATATAGATTCAATTAAATATAGATTCAATTAAATACATTTCACATTTTAACATTTAACATTTTTTTGTGTGTGATATTGACAGCTGTTTGGGGGATTATTTATGGGGACAAAAGCTTTTTTCTTTTTTACTTTATTTAAAGGCTTAATTGGTAGCTTAATGTATACTTTATCTACTTTATCACTGTAACAGTTAAACAAATCAAGGGCAAAATATAAATACGTTGTATTATTTCACCAGTTTTAAAGTTTTATTACATTTCGTTCCTGAAATCCTCTCTGAATCCACCTGGGATCAGGATAACAGGTATCCCAATCCTACTAAAATGTTTTGAATAACATAAACTGAAGATTTGATCCAGATCAAAAGCAAGACTGGATTACATGTTCTTATCTGATTTCAGAATCCTTTTTTTCTTTTGAACAACCCAATTTCAAGATTAGATCCAATCCGACTACTTCTGAACAACTGGGCCCAGGAGTTCACAAACATTTTGCATAGCCAGGGAAAGTTAAAATTATAAATAAAAAATATTCCAATATAGATTTATTTTATGAACATTATTTAAATAAAACTTTGTCTATTAGGGCCATAGAGGTCTCTGTCTGTACACTGACAGAACACACTGAATACAAGCTAAAATTATTCAGGTATTTATTCTTAAATTAGTGAGGCTAATAAGAACTCAATAATATATATATATATATATATATATATATATATATATATATATATATATATATATATATATATATAAAATACCTTTTGATAATGGTTGGTTGTGCTGTCATTAAATCACAGACCCCCAGGCTATGCTCTTGAGCATATTATCAAGGTTCTATTAAGGTTCTATTAATTTACAACTTGTAAATGTCTCCATCTACCGGTTCATCACATTAGTGTGAAATCTCTTAATTTTCTGGGTCCAGTTGTTCAGAAGTAATCTGATCGGATTTCGACTATCGGGTTGGATCAAATTTTGAAAATGGGTTGTTCAAAAGAAAAAAAAAAAGATTCTGAAATGTGATTGGATCATGTAAGTTCAGTCCCTTAGGTTCAGTGGGCTGGTGAACTGAAATGTACTTCTTTTTCGATCAAGCAATTAATGGCATTTATGTCAATAAATAAAAACTTCACAAACCTTTTTTGTTTTACAATTTATTTAAACTTTATAATAGTTCACAACATGCAATATACAAATGTACAGTGACCCACTCAAGCGCCTCCATATATTAGCATTTATATCTATTTACATATTATACAAAACTGTAAGAAGCAGTCTGTCATTTCAGCTGGGTTCCAATCCAGATTTCTACAGGATACAACACACCTTTCATCAGTGCTATTGATTTTGCAGTAAAGTAGCAAAACCTCATGAAACCAACCCTAAAATTTGTTAAAATATCTATACAGATTTATGATGTCAGTGGCAACCACAGCTTCCTGCCACCATATCATCATACTGCTTCAGCACTACATTCTCATCATCATCAAAGTATAGGAGGTTGATGGAGAAGAGCTTGTCGGGCACACAACATGGTGTGTCTATGCCTTTGGTAAGTTTGAGTGCGTTGATGATGGACTGCACTGTGGCGTGGTTTGTGGGTCTCATGTTTTGGCCCAGAGGAAAGGGACAGGACCCTTTGCAGTGGTATGCATTGTAGCCACGGGGAGACACAATCCACCCAGACCAGCCAATCTCCTCAAAGTCAACGTACAATGGCAGTCTTTGGCATGGCTTCCTATCTGGGTCTTCATCATAGTCAAGAGAGCGAGCACTACGATGCCCAGGGCCTGGGAGAATCAGGCTGGGCAGAGGGAGCTTGGCGCCAGCTAGCGAATCATCAGAACCTGGATAAGAGAAGGAGTTTGAATAAGAAAAACTTGTCTCAACATCAAGATACTTTCCCGTGCTAAAGAAAAGGACAGTGAAACCGTAATTTTATTCTTTACCTTTCAGCGTACCCTCTGGAGAGGTGACACGTCTGCCATCGTCAGTGAAAAGGACCAGCATGGGCTGCTTGCTGTGATGGTGGTTTTGCCCTGAGGCAAAACGCACGTTCCTCACGTCCAGCTGAACGTCTGCCACAGTCCGCACGGTCACCAGGAGACCCAGGTTACTGTGCTCATCCGTCATCCATGTGCGGACCTATGAAGAGATGTGCTAAATTATTAGTTATTCAATTCAATTCATGTTTTGTATAGCACTTTTAACAATGGACATTGTCTCGAAGCAGCTTTACAGAAATATATAAACACAGAATACAGATTTTAAGTGTGTGAATTTATCCCTAATGTGCAAGCCGGTGGCGACGCTAGCAAGGGAAAACTCCCTAAGATGATATGAGGAAGAAACCTTGAGAGGAACCAGACTCAGAAGGGAACCCGTCCTCATCTGGGTAACAACGGATAGTATGAAAGATGAAAGTAAAGGAAAGTTCATTATGGTTTGTATACAAAGTCTGTTTTTATTGAACGAGTCCACTGTTCACTAAAGAAGACTTGAGTTATCACCAGCGTTATCAATCGTGTTCTCAGTTTGTGAGGAGGATTTTAAAATCCCGGGTTTAACTCACCGCTTGTGTGATGGTGAAAACTTCCCAGCCATTGGAATGAACAGGAATGAGTCTTGACGACACAAGCTTCTTTTCTTGTGAGACATTCATTTTGGTGTTATCAAGACGCTGATAGACACTGACCTGCGGATGAAGACACGTTTTTATGTTTACGATTGATCCGTTTCATTTTTGAGTTGGTTTCTCAGGAGGGGAGAAAAAAGGGTTCTTACCTGACAGAAGTGATGTCTGTTGAAAATAAGTGATGCTTGAGGTCTCAGTTTGAATAGATGCAGCTCTGCTGTAAGCACCTTCTCATTTCTGGCCACAGTGGACAAGTTAAACATGAACTCGACCTCTTGACTGTGTACTGTTCAACAAAAAAAACAAAATGATAATTCATATTTAAGTCAAGCAGGACAGGTGTGTACAACTGAGGACATTGAGTTTCACAGTATTAGACGCATATGTTTACGCGTCACGCGCACTATGTTCCTGTGTAGAGGAAACAGCTAGCTAATCATTCACTCCTGTTTCGTTTCTTAATCTAAACATCATGCTTGGAATAAATGATAACTTACATTTGTCAAAGAAACTGCGGACTGTGTTTCCCTCCAGTAAAGTAGGGTCTTTGGTAACCCCGTCCACATCCGCCACCGTGTTGTACAAATCGAGCATGTACTGAGGAGGCTGCTTGTGGCCTCGACTCAGAGAAGCAGGGGGGTCTTCCATCCCAAAAACCTCCAAAAGGCGTTTAATAGCGGCCGAGCGAACTTCCTCCGAGTCGTTCTCCACGGGAAAGCGGTTTTCTGAATAGTCAAGAGAAGGCCTGGAGTTACCGAGGCCGGCTATAGAGACGAGGAAGAAGACGACAGCGGAAAACATCTCGGTTAAGTTCTCTGGGACGATCTGGAAACTTCCTGTTCACTGAAGCGACTGAGTGAACACCTCCACATCGCCGGTGTTTTATATGAAATCCGTTCACGTCGTTCAGGTCATCGGTAAACAGCGATAAAGAGCTGCTATTTGATCGCAAATGTAAGTCAATAATCGGAGAAATGGAGCGAAAGGCTAAATGGTGTGTTAACAAGGTGTGAACCTGACTGGGTGATTAGCTCACTCCAGCTCCACTCGTCTGAGACAGCACAGGAATGTCTGACAAGAGTATTTGGTCTTAAAATATCTTAAAAATAAGAACTTAGATATTGTAAAGAACATGTTTATATTAGTGAATGTTCATTTTGGGTTGTTTTGTTGTTGTTTAATACGGGTGTCTGTGCAGAAGTGAGGCTCACAGCCAGCACGAACCAGGCAGGGTGAGGAAGTTTGCTCACCACAGGCGGCTAACGTCCTTAAAAATGGATCCATTAATTCAGACAAACGAGGATAATTTGATACAGGAACAACAATTACACTGACAAACAAACGGAAAACGTTTGCGACACCTGCACAAATACAGTCAGATAAGTCTGGCTAAGCCACATATTGTTTTTTTTAAGAACAAATGAGCTTGAATCTCGTGGTAGCATTATGCTAATCAGCCCATTAATTAACATTAGCATAAATAGTCGCAAATCCCTTGGTTTGAAAAGACCAGTTGTTAATGAAAACATATCCTGTGGGATAACTCATTTGACTTTGTCACCTAATTTAAAATGCAGTTTGGCCGTGCTGTTCATTCCTTTGCACTGAGGGACATTATTTCTTAATGCTGAAGTTCAATGCTAACATCAGCTTGGTTTTATACTACAGGATTATTAGCCGCAGGGTTTTTTGTCCCACCCCCTAATTTTCAGCCAGTTTATACCTATTATTTTATTCGGTTTATTCAAAATGGCATTGGTTATTTATTATTCTGGATGCTCAGCTTGTTAAAAGTGTATTGAGCCAGTAGGTCTGTGTGGCATTAAAGAGCTCAGAGGCGGCTCCCTCAGCAACAGAAAGTCTGGGGTCTGTTTACCTGGCTTCAAAGCTCCAAACAAAACAGAAATAAAAGCGTGTGTAAATATAATCGATCCTTTAGATGTGGTGTTTTCTCACTATGGTATGGTAAAGTCACACACACTTGTGATGAGGTGATTTCTTTATTTGCAAGTGTAGGCCCAAGCTATTGAAACACAGCATGAAAGGCAATACAAGGACAAATCTGACCTCGTTCCTTCATTATTAAATAAAACAACAACTTTAGAAAAAGAAATGATCAAATGTGGTGCTTTTTGTCTTGCAGGAATTACTCTCGAAGTGAATCGACCCATTTCATCCCACAGATCAGAATTTTGTTTTGGATTTAGCAAAAAAGTTCATCTATAATCACATTATAATTGATTCACATGACCACCTTTATTTCAAGCACACACCTGAGATGTCTGTGTAGAAGCGCTATAAAAGTACAAATGTTATGAAATAGGAAGAAGTACTGTATTTGACACAGATAATCTGATATTGATTAAACACATAGCTCACATTATTATTGAGAATTAAAAATCCACCATGCCAATATTTATATATATATATATATATATATATATATATATATATATATATATATATATATATATAAAGATAATTTAAAACCAACAAAAAAGTAGTAACATGCTGTGAGGTGAACATATTATTATTATTTTCTAAAAAGTTATTTTTACTTTAGTATTTTTACTTTATGATTTTTTTTTTATTAAACTGACTTATTTTAAAAGCAACAAAATAATGTTGGTGAGCATAGTTATTTTTGTGTTTGTTTGTTTTTTTTTGGGGGGGGGGGGGTTATCTATAATTGTGTACTTTATTATTGTTTTTTGCACAGGATTTGAACTCTTTTTTTTTTTTTAATTTCTTCTACTTTATCAGCTGATAAAACTTTTAACCTAAATTTAATTATGGCCAAAAATAAAACTTATATTTCCTCAAATGTTTCCACAAATGAAATAAAAGCATATGTAAATGTCAAACTGTAATTTTATGTATTTATTTATTTATTTTGGGCTAATTATTGCTTGATCACATTTTATCACATTGATTTACTTGTTGTAAATGAAAGATTATGAAATTCTTTATGTTACGTTTCATGACGTGAGGTGAACTTTTATTTCTTTATTTTATTTATTGGTTTGACTGTTTATTTATGTTCTTGTTAGTTTGCACAGGTTTTGAAACTTTTTTTTTACCCAAATGTTTTAAATCTATTTTATCGACTGATACAAGTTTTAGCTCTATAGATTGAATTGTGGACAACAATTTAACAAAGGCTATATTTTCACAATGGTTTGTAAAATAATTCCTAAAAAGGCATACTTTTTTGTGTCATAGTCCTGGCTACAGAGTAAAATATACTGTTTGTACTCGCTCAACTGGGAAAAATTTGGGATTGGATAGTTAAAATTATTTTCATTAACAAGTGTATTGCAAATACATTTTATTTGCTGTTAAATGTCCCTAGCCCCAGACTGAGCAAAGGAGGCTGCGCATTCGCAGCAGTGGCCCCAAAATTGTGGAATAGTCTAACCCTGCATATTACTCTGAATCTGTTATCTTATAAATCTCAATTAAAAACCTATATGTTTTGTTTCTTTATATTTAGTTTGTTCTTATTGTTGTATTTTACTTTTTGTTTTATTTAGCTTATTCCGTTTTATTCATTTGTTTTGCACAGCACATTAGTTGACAGTCTACTGTTTTTTAAATGTGCTTTATAAATAAATTGCCATTGCCAAAAATAATTATTTTTATTGTTTTGTTTCAAATTCTTTTCCAAACAGTGCACTATAACAACCTTTCACGAGGTGTTGTTTTCATTTCTTTTTTATTGGTCCATATTGAACAGTAACAAGCATGACTGTACATAGCTTTAATTAATGGCATCAAATTTATTTACAAAATTATATTTACATATTTTACATATATTACATGGACAGCTGAAACAGGTCAACTGTCATCTTCGCATAAGAGAAGTAGATGTCCTCGACACATATCTTGTAACATTATTTAAAAAAAAAAAAACACAGATTCCAAAACCCATGTCCTGACCTGCATACTATAATAGTAAATAGTATGTCAGAATACCATAATAACGTGCTATGTTAACGTAGTAATGATGTGTTATAGATCCCAAGCTATAACATGCTTGTGCATTTAGACAACTCAAGACACTTTTGTAAATGCAAGACCTCTTGGTTGGTGTAGTGTGTGTGCACTTTCGGTAGAGGTCACTGTGTTTAAGACTGGCAGAGACACGAGGTGATAGCCAGCACAGTTCGGATTTGTCCATGCTGATTGAGAAACGTGTGGCTCTCGTAGCCTTGTGGAACACACGCGCTGCCCTGTCCCTCTGCCCACAGCAGACACTCAGCCGAATCAGAGGCACTCCTGGTGTTAGAGAGGAAGAGGCGGGAATTAGAGTGGTTAAACGTGTTCATGATTGCTACATATTACTATACAACTGGTGGTATAAATGTTATAAAATTGTAATTACTATTGTTTCAATTTTATACATTTGTATTTAGATTTTTTCACCTTCCATATTGAGAAATGTTCTCACAGCCTAAAAAAAAATCACTAGCTGTGGAAGCTGCAGTTCCTAAAAGAGTTCAAATGAGTCAGTTCCTTCAGGAGTGAGTGATTTCACGGTCGTAGAAATTAACGCAAATTCATGTAAACTCTGCAATATTCGGAGGGGCTTGCCATTTTAAAAATCAGCTATTTTTCCGCAGATTTGGGCCAAGACGCGTCATGTGACGGCAGCACAACATGCGTTCAGCCAAAGCCCTCTTCGATTCATGTGCGTCGAAAGTGAGTACAGCTAAAAGGTCTCATTTACCAACAAACATCACTGTGAAAGACCATGCAAACCAATTTTGTGCAGTTGCAGTGTCGCCAATTTAAGTAGTTTTGTGCAAATAAAAACTAGTCATTTCTGTTACTGTTTTGCAGTCTAGAAACTACTGCTAACTTTCAATCACTGACAAAAGCAGTTACTTTAATATTCTGTCTCATCTGATGTTCTAGTGTGAATTGGAATCACTGTTAGTTATGATCATATGCGTTTTATCTCATATAAGTTTGTTCAAGAGCAAACAAAGTTGATCAAGCTTTTATTGTGCTGAGGGCTTGTTATTTAGCTGTGTTGTATCAGCTGTTTTAAAGCATACCTGAGAAGACAGCTGTTTCCTGAGGTGCAGCTTCCCAAACATCTCCCCACATCTATTTCCTGCAACACAATTAGCAAGACAAGAGAGAGAAGCAATCAGCTCACCGCAAGCCGCTAATATTCACCAGTGCACTCTAAACCAAGAGAGGGGAGGGGTGGGATCTGTTCTCTTAACATGATAAACACTTTGATTTGGCACCTGCTGGGGCCATTTGTGATCCTCTGCCTTCACACCTCCAAGGAGCTGCGACAGATGGCCAAAGGTTTGCTCAAAGTAAAAAGTTTTGGTCTTGTAAAATCTCTTTCAAATGGTGCGAACTAATGCAACTGACTCGAATAATGCTATGAGTTTTATCATTAGGGTTTCTGTAGGCCATCACGATGACAACATTACACCATACTTAGGTTTAACAACTTCTATAACAGTTTAACTTCTGTGTCATTGTGTCTCCAAACATATATAGAAATGGAGATATATTACAAATAAATGAATGCAAAAAGGATTAGTCAGGCTCAAAGAGCAGATAATTTGGGTGTGAAAAGTAAGATGTGGATTGTAGTTGGGGGAAATGGATCATCGGTTTAACCTTTGTGTCTGGCAAATGGGACTCGCTAATTAGTCTCAGCTAACACCAAATGGAAACGACTAATTTCCTCTTTAAGTGAAAGCCATTACCTGGAGCCTAAGCCTGAACTTTAAAACAAGACGTTCTTAAACCGTATGTGCTTTAGTCATAACTATAACATCAGCATCAACAATTAATTAGAAAAAAAGATAAGATGACTACAGTCACAGCACCGTGTTCTGTTTATTTCAGGAATTTCCTGATTCACAGATGTTTTAAAACTCATCTTTTTAAAACCATACCGATTTTTAAATCACTTCTTAAAACTTTCTTTGGCTTTTAACTGATTTATTTATTTCATTGTATTCTAGCATTGTTTTATTGTGTCTACTGTATAGCACTTTGGTCAGTCTCGGGCTGTTTTTAAATGTGTTTTATAAATAAAATGAACTTGAACATGAAAACCCACCTTTAGTTTTTCTTCCTTGAGCCCGTCTTCATTGTACGTGATCTCATAATGATATTCCACATAAGGAATTCTGTAGCAGCCTTCTTTCATGTCGCAGCCGACCACCGTCTGAATCAGCTCCACTTTATTCGGAGTGTCCACAAGAGCAGAATCAAACTTGGTGGGCACACAGGAAAAGCCCTCTGTAGAAAAACAAAACCCACAGTGTGTACATTAGTCCACTTTATAATGTAATCACTTGAGATGTAGGGAAGATTAAATATCATGGCAGTGGTTTAAGGTGTAAAAACTTTTGTACCTGATCTGATATATGACCTGTTTTGAAAACACAACTGATATTTACTGGCGTGAATGCTTAATCGAGGTACAAAAGGCATCACCGAGGGAGGAATAGTGGAAATGACCTACTAGGTTAATGGGGTGCTCAAAAGGCCTGGACTAAAATCTTTCCATATTCAAGAGATGGGAAATTTGGAGCATGACCTTGGGTGTCAATTTTTTTTGCTACTTTCTTACCCGGTTCAACCTTCGATCCTACACACTTGCCCACGTCGATAACAGTCTCGTAAGGTGTTTCATAGAAGTACGTTCTGAGAGAGGGTGCTCGGACACAGCGAGTCACTTTGGCCTCGCAGTGGCAATCCTCGATGAGTTCCACCTCACGCAGGCCATCTATGAGCATCACTTTGTCCACACGCAGTCCAGTGGGTTCACAGGTCATGCTCGCACCACACGATGGAAGGTTTCCTCCAAAGCCTGTGAGCTCGTGAGAGGACGCTGCTGGAGTTCGCATCTGCAGACAAAGGGGACTATGTATTACCACTGATCCAAGTCCAGTAAGGGTGGGCAATATTTCAGGGGACAATATTTAAAGACATTTCCATGACACACAAACTATAGGGTTCCCAACTGTCAGCAAACCAGTAGTTTTGCGTTTCAAAATATACCTTTAAAAATTAGTTTGATGATACTTTTATTTAATGTGTAGAAAAGTAAATGAACACAACAAAAGTAAATTAAGTGAATAAATGTCAAATCTGTTTTTAAACATTTACATTTCACAATTTTAGATTCAGACAGTAGAAAAGTGCAAAATCGGTTTCAAGAGTTTGTAATTGTTATTTAAAAATGTATAAAAAGATACCCACAATATCTCAGAAAAGGGTATTGTGATAAATATCATGATATTAATATTATATCGTCAAATCATCCCGCTACCTGGAGACTAGAGTTCCCTTGATCATGTTAAGAATTAAAATACACTCACTTCAATTATGGACAGTAATTTTATTGGATAATATGGATTTTACCCACGTCCTGTTAAAATTCAACATTTTACACAATTTTAAATTAAAATGTAACTTACATTTAAAAACATATACATTGAATATATAACATAATGGATTTGTTTAAGCTTTACGGTTGCATGTTAGTGGAGTAGCAAAATTATGTGGTCAGTATCACCCATTGTTCTAAAACGTTATTCCTTTTTGCCATTTATATACATTTAATACCTTTTTGTCTCTCAGGAAGTCCAGCATGGAGGAGTAGCCCTGCATCCCAGCCTCAAAGGACGAGGGCTGTGCTTGGCCGCAGTTTGTTCGGCACATGCCTACATCCACATTCACTGGACTGCCTAAGATATCTGATTAACAGCAGATGGACAAAAAGACTGTAAGTTCAATACTATTTCCAAACCGTTTGCATTTCGTTTAAACATTAAAGAATCGTATACATTAGACTAGTGTTTCCCAGTTCTGGTTTAGTCCCACTGCACTGTGAAGTTTAACTTTATTTTAACTTTATGAATTAGGCATATTAGAGCTGAGGAAAGGGCTAGGATTGGGAAACACTGATCTAAACTTACAGGACTGTTTTTTTTGTTTGTTTGTTTGGTTTTTTTTTTTGCATCACAGAGGTTAGTTCTGTTAAGGGCTGATAGGGGGAGCTACAGCACACATCCACCCTTTTCCTCACCTTGTCCTATGTAGATGAAGTGACTCTGGCGTCTGCAGCACGCTCTCTCTGCAAACAGATTTCTTGGGTCTATGTGCATGTTCAGTACAGCTGTCACTGTGAAACATGAGCAAAGACACACTCTTAGAGCAGTGTTGCTGCAAATGCTTTCTGAAAGATTTGTGCAAATGAACTATGTTTAATTCACAAGTGAGCATTTACTTACTTAAGAGGCCTGTGCCTTGAAACACTTTTTCCCCACTTTGTCAAATCATAATAAGTCCATCATATAATTTATTGTATTGGCATGTAAGCCAGTTTAACCTTGGTCCTAATAATAAAAACCCTTCACAGGTAAACAGACTAATTCCCTTTTTAAAACAGCCAAGTTCAAAACAGATGTTGACATGATGAGGTATCCACATGATGTCAAAGCCATGTGAACAAGGCAAAAAAGGACACCAAGGACAGTACTTACAGCTCTGATGACAGAAAGAAAGAAGCAGGAACTCGTACAGCAGCACCATATCCATGGCAATACTCCCCAGTGTCACACACACTCAAACTAAACACGTACTCAGTCTTTCCTGACTGGCCCTCCTGTTCTAGCTTGTTGGGATATTTATATGTGGCCACAAATGTCACTGGCTAAATGAAAGGGGTGAGGAATAATCAAATTTCCATCACTCTAATGCCTGCTCCTAGGCGGGGGCCACATCAAAGGGAAGTACCTGTAGAGGTTTTCACCTCTTAAGGCAAAGCCCCCTTGTTTTTGCCGTGAGATCTCAGTGGGTCGCTGCGTCGACCAGGCCTGCTCTTTCTTTAATGAACTGCTTAAGGGGCTTTGAGGCTCTAAGCACCTCTCATTGAAAGGCATTATTCACCTTTTATCTCGGGAGGAAGGTGTTTAGCACCTCCACTTAAACCAAAACGAGGCTCGCAACAAGTAAACTGGCTGTGCGTGGCAGCAAAGGACCCCCTGCTGAGGACACCAGCACCTTCATGTTTATTCAGGATGAGCCAAATGGCATGAGAGACAGTGAGAGAGAGTGAGAGAGGTAGAGAGAGAGGTCAAAGAAACACAATCAGTACATGTCCACTTTCTTTCTAGCTAAAGAAAAATTGTGAATATATATATATATATATATATATATATATATATATATATATATATATATATATATATATATATATATAAATAATTTATTTATTTATATATATATATATATATATATATATATATATATATATATATATATATATATATATATATATATATATATATATATATATATTCATTTTAGGGTGTTAAACATTATTAGACTTTAGGGTGTTAACATTTTAGGGTGTTAAAAAATTAGACTTAAAAAAAAAAAAACCTTTACACAAAGCCAGAGCAAGAACTACAATAGGCCCTGTTTTGCAGAAGCATAATGAAATTGAGTGAGCATTCATTTAATGTAACAGATATTTGGAAACTCAGCCCAAAGGCATTGGAGTATTTATTTTGCGTAAATAATGCAGCAGTCATATGTAATGTGTGTTTGACTCATGTCTCCTATTAATGATGAGGATAAGATTCAGGTTTTTGTCTATACTGTCATGTGACTGTACAACAAAATAGTCCGTTCTTACAGTTTGATTACCCTGTAACTTTAGGAGTGATATTTAAATTTAAAGAATACTTTTTAAAGAAATGTTTTGTTTCTATCCAAGCTCTTGTTTCTTCGTAAGTGTATTCAGCCAGTACTGAATTAAAGTGTTTCTGTTCTTTGATCTGTTGTCTGACCAATTTCCACCCCACTCACAATCTTCAGTTTCACCTTCAACACATCCCACACATTAATCACACTGACACCAGCTCAGTTTCTGCATCTGATCCAGTTAAAAGGAGGCTTAAATGACACCTAATCACTCATCCAGCAGCATCATGTCTCAATTACTGTAGCTAATTGTTTCCTTCCATAAATCATGACAGGATTATTAGAAACATAATCTCTTAGAGGTAAATATTATGACCCATTAATTATATTTATGTGAAACAGATGGAGCAAAAGTATCGTCAACGCTTTAAAGTTTTTCCTTCCTATCAGGAAATGGTATTTGTAGTGCATTTTGTTTCTCAAATCCACAACGTTTCCATGATAATAGGACAAAGGATAGTGTTAGAGGCTGCATATGCATTTGTACTGGGGGAACTGTGGGAAGATCAACCAAGATGAAGAAGGAGGCTTTCTGAATCATCTGATCTAAAATCATCACAATTGTGCATTACCAGGTAAGTTTTTTTTTTTGTATGAATGAATTTATGAATAATATGACCTTATCACAATATTACAATAATAATCAATTCTAAAAGAGTATTCTATGAATGGTTAATAATTCTAGCTTTCTAAACTAGTCTTGTGTGGAAAGCCATTGTGGTTTTACATAGGACATTTAAGGGTTCCTCCAGAGATGAAAGATGGAGCTTTTTTTTCTAGGAAGACTTGTAATAATGTCCAAAACAGTTAAATTTTTTTAAAAGGTTTTGCATAATTTAAGGGTCATCCTGAAGGGTTCTACTTGGATCTCTCTCTGATAGAGAAACATTATATTATGGTAATAATATAATATATATAAGATAAAAGTTACCCCAGAAAGACAAACCATAGAACATTTAAGGGTTCTAGGTTAAACATTTTTTTTTCTATGAGTGTTGTGGTGATTTACATAGAACCTTAAAGGGTTCTCCCAGAGAAACAAACCAGAGAACACTTTAGATTCCAAGCAGTTTTTTTAATAGTTTGAGAAACCCATAATAATGTATGCTGTGAAAAATGAATCCCTGCATTAAAAAAAAAAGCTGTGACACAGGATTTGAATATTTATGATGTTAAATTAGACTCAGACTGCCACAGGATTATGCTTTGATTTAACTTGGAAGTCGGAAATCTAAACTATGTCATGGGAAAAAAACATGGACACATATGAACTATATCATGCATTTTCTAGATTGAGAGTTCTAGAGCTAATATGTCTGTATGTTGATTGATCTAAAGCAAATACTACTGTAGTATATACAGTAGACATGTTTTAAAAGTAAAGATGTGCTACTTTGTTTACTGCTGATGCTCTGGGCAGCCATGCTGATTTGACCTCACATGCTGAACTCAGAATCTGAAGTTCCCAACTGCACGCAAAGGGCCCAGTAGTAGACCGTGAGAATCCGTAATCCCATTACAGTCTTGATAATGATTGAATGCCCCACATGTGTGAACTGTACCTTTGTAGGATGATAGTTCACATATCAATTATAACAATCTTATCTAAAAGTCTTAATTATCAGCAAAAATTGACTGAGGTGAGGTGGTATTGACTGATTAATTTATCACTTTGCACAAGGCTCTGGTTCATCCCTCAGTCACTATGTTTCAGGGATTCGTGACGTCAGCATAACCTTAACCGTCCCGACATAAATGCCCAGCATCCCAACATCATGCACTGTACCTGGTAATTGAATGAACCTTTGGAGGAGAACTTTACCTCAGGATCTCCAGCAGGGGGAGACTTTCAGATGTGGAGAGCAAGCTGGTATTCTTGCAGGTCCTTTCTGCAGTCAGACACATGGGGAGTGAGTCGTCTGAAAAGACAAGCCATATAATATTTTTTGGTTACTGGTATGTCATATGACCTAGTCTAAACCAGATCTTATAATTATACTATTTTGAAAGCACTGGGCTATTAACACGTTTTATTTGAGTCAAAATGGTTCATTTTAATTTATTGTATTTTTTTTTTTAATAATATGAAACTTTACTGAACCACTATCAGGGTAATACACTATATGGCCAAAAGTTTGTAGACACCTCATCATGACACCCATATGTGGGTCTTTCCCAAATTGTTGCCACAAAGTGGAAAGCACACAATTGTCTAGAATGTCTTTGCTGCAACTTTCCCTCCACTGGAACAAAAGAGCCCAAATATGTTCAAGCATGACAAGACCTTGTACAAAAATCAAGCTCCATGAAGCTCCATCAAGCTTCATGATATCCGTGTTGAAGAACGTAAATGGCCCGAACCATGACCTGAACCCCATTGAACACGTTTGAAACAAATTGGAACTCTGACTGTATACCAAGCCTTCTTGCCCCGACCTCGCTAATGCTCTTGTAGCTGAATGGGTAGAAAATCCCACAGCCACATTCCAAAATCTATTGGAAAGCCTTCCCAGACAAGTGGAAGCTGTTATAGCAGCAAAGGGGGGACCAACTATGGAATGGGATGCGCAATAAGCACATAAATGATGGTCAGGTGTCCACATACTTTTGGCCGCGTAGTGTGTTATTTATTTATTTATTTATTTATTTATTTTTAACTTTTGTTATACCCCAGCACTGTTGAATTCTTGTATCGGATTGGTCAGAAGGTGTTGATTAATTTTCTATAACAGCAACCCTGATAGTAGTCAGATCGTAGGATTATATTAATGTGCTCTTTATTGTTAATGTATCATTTCTAGAGTATGGAGAGTTATATGGCAGACACTCCATATAATCTAAGGATAACAACAACAACAACAACAACGACAACAATAATAATAATAATAATAATAATAATAATAATAATAATAGTGTGTTGCTATTTATCAAAGTAAAAAAAAGAAAAAGAAATAAGCACTTAATTGTTGTTGGTAAATTGCTGTGGTATAAGAGAAATAAAAAACTTCAGGATATCGTGTTATAGGACATAACTCCACTTCGTGGCAGGCTGCATCACACTACCCTGTCATTGATTATTTTCCCAACAGCACATCATGTCATGTTTTATTGCTTACACAACTGAGAGTCATATAGGTTTATTAAAGGTATGATTGCAATATTATTGCTATAAAAGCAAAAAAGTGATCACCAAGGTCAACGATGCATACAATACTGAACAGTAAACAAGGATAATTATTGAGCTATATTTTAAGAAATATACAAATATAAGTGCATTACCTGTTTCTGGTTCCTCGGTCATCAGAACTTGGTGTTCATTTAGAGATTACAGAACATTTCTTTTTGAAAAGCAGTCTTTGTGTTCTCCACGATCACCATGACAACAGCATCATCCAATAGGGCCTGAATGATGAGAATGTGTTCTATAACACCAGCTATACTGTCTAGGTGGGTTCTTCAAAGACAATCTTTATGTTGGGCACTTTGTAAACATCTCGGTTCTCTCCTTTATGTTCACTGCCACATTCCCATTTAATTGCTCCAGCCTGAGCAAGCTGAAGCTGGACATCCTCCATGTCACCTGTACTATCTCTACATATGTGCCCTAACCATGCCAGAGTGTCTATGAGTCAAGTGAACTCTGAATGCTCCTCCCTCACCCAGGTTATGTCCAGCATCTGGCCGAAATGCATTGAATCCCCACAGCCATATCCACCAGTCCCAAATACACCAGCACATCTGGCAGATCCAGCAAGGGAACTCAGTACAGATGAACAAGTTGTTAAGGAGGTGCTGGAGAATCTGGGCATTACAGAGGTTAATTTGAATAATAGTGCACAGCTGGACTGCAGAAGCCCATTAACTAGAGTGTATTGAATCATTGTGCACCATATTCAGAGGAGGATGACAGATGATGGGGCGTCCTGGTAACAAAACTCCTCTACAGCATGTTCCATCCTTGATTTATCCAAAAATCATATGATCATTTCCATGTCTATAGATTAAAGAAGAGTAAAAGTTACCCTACACAAAGAAGCTAAGAGTTAATCAATGTCTAAATGACATTTTCAAATTGCAATGTTGCTATTCTTGCCAGATAATACAGAAAAGGCAGAGTGCAGTGCAAGAAATCACCATCCAATTACGCCGGCTTAATAATGTCAGTAACAAACATTAGTCATCCAGGTCATCAATATTCTGCAGTACTGCAAGTAATAGCCCATGCCTTTTATTTGCAAGAAGACAAGACTAGCAAATAATTTATTGACCCCTTTAAAGTCCCAGGAGCTGTCAGTAGGTCCAGATTTACATTCCTCGCCCTCAAAACTGCATACCTTTCTTATTACTTACACTATAATAACTGAATAATGTATAGTAGTTACTAAATAAAATGCTTTAAGATGAATTACAGAATAATAATCCAGGACTCTGTATTATTTTGTCTTCTAGTGAGACATTTTAACAGTAATGTGGTGCTGGGGATACTGTACTGTATGTGCCATTAATTACAAATATGGCAGGTAGTATTAAATACTGTTGTGATGCACCGTGATGGCTATGCACGTACATGGCTATTAGGACATATCTGAGAGAATGAGAGCATAAGCAAACAAATAGACTGCCGCTATATATTAAATAATATTATGTTTCGCTTTACATATGTAGTTTTTTATTGGAAATATCTGGTAGGTCCTTGGGATAACTTGGAATAATGTGCATATGATCATAGATGACCAGCAGATGGCAACATGGTTAATGCAAGAGGCATGAAGCGAAGTAAGTGGTAGTTTATCTCTTTGTGAAGAGCAATTGTCAACATAATTTTGTGAATAAAAGTGTAGCCAAAGAGCAAAAGTGTAGCAATATTTAGCTACAGTTATGCACACATTAAGGGAAATACAGCACAAAGGTAAATAGAGAAATTGAAATTTTGTTTTATTATAGGTTTGCATAATAATCTTTATTTCAGTCAGTTATAACATTTATGGGGAGGACAAAAATATAATATTTGCATATAGACATGTTTTTTTTCGTTATTAATTTGTTACAGAAGAATTTAATGCCTATTATAAAGACACACTAAGTAACATTAAATAATGTTTACTGACAGTTTGATGCCAGAATTCATGGACACTTCATTCTTATTAGATTAATCATATTTTATGAAATCTGCACATCATAAGTAACCTTAAAATCTCTAAATTACTCTAGATCCTGGCTAGATTTTGCAGTACACCAAGGAGCGCTTCTTTATTCCCTCGGCCTCCAAAATCTTCGTAGTTTACTCTTCCTGCCATGACGATTTACAGCTCTCCATGGAATCTGAGTGCTTGGTCATGTACTCAGACCCTGGCTTCCCTTGAATTTGTATTCTTTCATGTTGCATATCTGGCAAAGTCTTGAGCCCAGACTTACACTGCTGAATAATCTCTCACTGTCCAGACAGGCCTTCAATAAGGAGTTATTAGGAAAGCATGCACGTCTTATCAAACTTGTTGGGTTTTGTGAGAATGCATTTCTGATCATAATCCAGAACGCGTACCACAATTCATCACTACTTTTATTTATGCTTATACAGTGGGAACCTGAGGGCTCAGACATTTACATACCCCTTGAAGAATCTATTACAAAATCAAATCTAAAATAAAACTATTACAAACGGTGCAAACATTCACTGATGAAGAAAGCAACACAATACATTAAGAGCCATGGGGGGTGTAAACTTTTGAACAGGATGATCGTTGTAAATTGTAAATTATTTAGTCTTCTGGGAAACACGTAAATATCTTATGTAGCTTCTGAAGGGCAGTCCTAAATTTAAAAAAATAAGATATTTAAACAAAATAATAACAAATTACACTGATGATCCTGTTCAAAAGTTTACATCCCCCTGGCTCTTAATGTATCGTGTTGCCTTCTTGAGCATCAGTGAATGTTTGCACCTTTTATAATAGTTATGTATGTAATCCTTCAGTTGTCCACAGTGTGCAAATATGGATCTCAACATCATATAGCCCATGTTGGAAAGGGGCCAAATATACAGATGATGCTGGAAAAGCACAGAATGTGCAGGACCTGGAGGATTTTTCTGGAGAACAGTGGGCAGTTTAACTGCTCAGGACAAACAAGGGACTCATGAACAAGTATCACAAAACATAAAAACAATCGTTGATCTTCCAGGTAACAACAGTTACACAGTATTAAGAATCAAGCGTATGTAAACTTTTGAACGGGTTCATTTGTGTAAATTCAGTTATTACTGTGTCTTGTGGACTATACGTAAACATCTGTTATGTGAAATAGTTTATTCTGGGCAGGACTAAATAAAAAACTAAATGCAATTTTAAGGATCCCTCTTTTTTAATTATTAACATTATGCAGATTCTGCAAGGGGTGTGTAAATTTATGAGCACAACTCTATATATTGATCAGGCTGATCAACAGCGCAGTGTCTGATAATTCACATAATACATAAATATGAAGAAGAAGAAGCCTTTATTGGTCACATATACATTACAGCACAGTGAAATTCTTTTCTTTGCATATCCCAGCTTGTTAGGAAGTTGGGGTCAGAATGCAGGATCAGCCATGATACAGTACACCTGTAGCAGGGAGGGTTAAGGGCCTTGCTCAAGGGCTCAACAGTGGCAACCTTTAAATGTAATATAATACTTAAATATAATACACCATAAACTCCAACTTACATTCATTGCAACTACCTACTGTTTCTATTAATAATATTGTTACTTAATATCAAGAAAAGCACTTCTTTGATATATATGCTATAAAGTAAGTAATAAATAAAGGCTTTAGGTTGGAATTTTAAGTGGTTTTATATTTTAATTTTACAATTTGTGGTAATGTTTGCTATATATGTTTGCTATAGTCTGAATATATGTTCTATATGTTAGTTCATGTTTAAATGAAAATATGTTCTGTACCAGAAATGCAGAAAGAAGTTTCACAAATTATATTAATACTTCTTGTTAAAAACTGACAGCAAACATCATGAACAAGCTATGGTCAGTTTTGCTAAGCTTGGTACATCTGTTTTGGAACTGTAGAGTGCGTGTGTGCATTTGTGTTTGTTTTTTTTTTTTTTTTTTCATTTATGTAGTATTTGTGCCTCATGAAACATTGGATTATTTCTCGATTTCTTACCTTTTATCACTTTACTGTGTATGGAATGGGAAATCATGTTCATAACAAAATTGAATGGGAGTGGGGCGAGGGGCAGTGATCAGATTATACTATGGAGTAATTAGCTAGTTAATCACCAGGACATCAAGTGGACTATGTTTAAATGTAACCTGATGATTACTTAATTAAAGGTACGATTATCACATATGTAAGGTAAGACTATTTCTAGTTACATTTACATGATAAACAAATTTAGACATCATTCCAAGTTCAGTTAGAAGAATACAGATAACATACAGTTAACTCACCAGCACTGTTAAAATCAACTTCGTTTGAAGTGATGGCAGTTAATATAAAAGCACATATGCAGACACACAGACGCACATATTTTTGCTCAAACATGATGTAATGTCAGGCATAAAATCACCGGTTGCTACCCAAAACAGACCTCACTGTGAAAATGTGAATATACTGTATGGGGACTGAGCATAGGTATCAGAAAAGGGGTTACATTTAATAGGACAAAACTATGATAGGATACAGGGAACAAATTAAAGAAATGTTAATGTAAATTTAACACTAGATAGTACATGTATGAGTCTATATATATTTACATACAGCACTGTGCAAAAGTCTTAGGCACATGCAAAGAAATGCTGTAGAGCAAAAATGCCTTCAGAAATAATGAAATTAAATGTTTCTACACTAATAAAAATACTATACAGATCAGTAGTAGGAGAATGATACAATATTACATATCTGTGAGTGGCTCTTTAATAAATTAAACAAACTCAATATTTGGTGTGATGACCCTTTGCTTTAAAAAAAAAAAAGAGCAAAGGTACAGTTTGTGTAGTTTTATAAGGGGACTGTAAGATTTACTGAGCAGTCATGGTTCTTCTGGAGACTTTAACTGTTGCACTCGCTTCTTATTTTTGCAGCAAAATGCAGTAGCCTTCCTTATGTTTTTTTTTTTTGTATGAAAAGTGGTTTATAATATGCTGCTTTCTTTACTGACATACAAACATTTTTCTGTAACATTTCATTTTGTGCTGGAAATGTTTTGAAATCTAAAATGTTTGTCATCAGTTGTCATCCCTGTGACTGCTCCTATAGAAGCATTTCATTGAATTGTCAGTAAAAAAAAAAAAATGTGTAGCTTTCCATGAATGCACAGTCTCTGAATGTGATATCAAATTTGACATGGGAAGTCAGTCTTTTGTTATGTGATGATCATTTAGATAAATGAATAAGCAGTAAAATGCTAACATTTATTACACCCATGGATATGTTTTCAATAGCCTTATTAGAGGAAACAAATGCAAAAGGAATTGATTGGTTTAGCCTGCTTGTCTGTGTATATAAATATAGCCATTTGGCAGATGCTTTGGCCCAAAGTAAACACTTAAATGTGTAAATGTGATTAGGCTGTCAGGAAAGGCTATGTCCTCAACTTAGCCCTTACTGACTCAGTCAAATGCTAAAACATACATCCTGACTACCAAGTTTCATTTCAGGTGCAGTAACTGTAATTTTTCACAGTTGAATCACATGTTTGCCCCCAAGATATTTTGGTGAGCAACTGGTAGGAACTGGAAGGCATTAATCACTGAGGAAGCCAAGTCTGAAAGTGTGCCGTGCTGAGATACTATCTGAGCTAACATGCCTTGGCTGCCGCCACTCTCCATCCGGGAAGTGAAAAAGAGATGGAACCTTGTCAAATTACCTACTCCCCAAAACTATGAGCTCCATGCTCAGGCGTGCACACTGCTGGAAACTGCGATAGAAGTCGGCTGTGTGTACATACACGCTCAATTGAGCATAAAAATGAGAGCCACATAGCCATTAAGCATGGGATTGGTTGTAAACAGTTTCTTGAACTTGAACTTTGAATCAAGTCCAAATGCAATGACAGTATAATCTTGGGTATGTGTAACATATTGATTTCCCATGTCCTCTAAAACAAACTATATTACTTGTCTTTTGTATTGCGTTACACGTGAAGACAAGCTTATAGAATAATAAGGTTAGGCTCAGACACTTTATGAGACACATGACTGCACTTCGGGAATAGTAAAGGATTAAACTAGACCAATACAGGCTGGGTGTGCATAAATTTAGTGTATAGAAAAGACACGGTTTTTGCTATACTTTCCCTTACTTGTGTAAATATATCAGACATGTATCTAGGAACACTGAGGATGTGTCCCACCACGTTTTGATAAGGCTGTTAAGTATTTTATATATGTTATAGTGCTGAAAAATGCTGAAGAAACAGATGAAAAATGTTGTTAGGAATATCAGTTTATCTCTATACATGCTATTAGTTTTCCAGGGTGGCATCTGTGACTCTATCATAAAACTCTGCATCTGGACAGCTATAAATTAACAGCGCTGTGTGAGATGACATTACCACCCTGAAGATTATTTTCCTATAACAGTTTTTCTTACTGCCTCAGAGATGTGTTGTTCTGCTCAGATAACATCATGACAGTCAGCTATATCAATCGTCAGGATGGCACAAAGTCGGATAGCGCTCTTCGCCTTGCACTGAGGCTAACCAAGGATGGGCCCACCTGAGGGGCTTCAGTGCAAGGCAGATAAAGTTATATGACTTTGTGATCTACCAGTGTTGTACAAAGTTGCAGGAGCCTTTGAGATTGGCTTCTGCACCCTGAAGTGGTATCGCAAATTTGGCAAAGGTTTGGCAAGGCAAAGGTGGACCTCTTTCCAAGACAACACACACAACACACAAAACTCCTCTCCCTGAGGAGCTGGACAGTCCACTAGGAGAGGATGCATTGGACCACGACTGTCCTTACTATCTACTATATTCCTGTCCTCCTCTACTACTGATTCTTCCAATGTTAGACAGAATTCAGCAACTAAGCCACAGAATACTGTTCAGGGCCTTATGGCCAGCAAGACCTCGACATATGCTGTACCTGGTGATCAGAACACTCTGATGGCTTCCTCCCTAAGTAGATTTGATGTCACAAATGAATGGAGAGATATAGCAGCGCTATTGGTTTGGTACCTTTCTTGGTATTAATTAAAACAGTTAACACAAATTAAAACAGTGTGGCGGTCATCTCCAAACACCTTTTCAGTTAGTGTCTCGGTACCTCATGACATCATGGCATACATTTTTGAAGTGACTCTTTAAAACTTGGTTTCCAGGAGGGGCAGAACAGAACGCTAACTACTTATTTAACCATGGTCCTATGAATCCAAGAGAACAAACGGACTTTCTTGTCTTTCAAAACCAGCTTTGCCTGGGAGAAAAAATCCCTGGGAAAGATGTCAGAATAAAAACAAAATTTATTGCAAATACTGCGTCATATGTCACTTACTGACTTTGTTGTATGGTCTCAGCATGCATGTACATGAATAAAAGTAGGTATCCAGGTAATTATCACTGCCCCTGGCGGTTATTTGTTCAAAGAACTGCAGTTACATACAGTTGAGGCCAAAAGTTAACATACACCTAGACTAAGGATTCATCTGTTTTTCACAACACCACATATTTCATGTTACCGTGCATCCCATGCATCCCAACTGTGAAGCATGGGGGTGGCAGCATCATGTTGTGTAGTGTTTTGCTGGAAAAAGGACCGGTGCACTTCCCGAAAATAAGTGGCATCATGAGAACGTAGGATTATCTTAAAATACTAAAGCAACACCTCAAAACACCAGCCTGAAAGTTAAAACATGGTCACAGCTGGGTCTTCTAGCAAAAACACAAAAGTGAAATGATTTAAAGACAAAGTAAAAGTATTGATGTGGCCATCACAAAGCCCTGACCTAAATCCCATAGAAAATTTGTGAACTGAACTTAAAATGCGTGTCTGAGCAAGGACGCTCACAAACCTGACTGAGTTATGCTAGTTCTTTCAGGAGGAATAGCCAAGTATTGTGAACAGCTTGTGGAAGGCTACCCCATCAAGCAATTAAAAGGCAGTGCCACCAAATACTAACAAATTGTATGTAAACTTTTGACCCACTGATCTAGTAAATAGAAGCTGAAAGAAATCAGTTTCTTAGCTATTATTTTGAAATGACCTCTTAATGAAATAAAGTAGATACCCCAGCTGACTTAACACAGGAAATGTGTGCTAGCATGAAATATGTGGAGTTGTGAAAGATTGGGTTTGAATGACTTTAGCCTAGGTATATGTAAACTGTTGACCTCAAGAGTATGTAACTAGCCATGTGTATTTTGAATAACTGACCTAGATGTAGATAGGCAGGACTGCTACTTTCTTTATTCTTTCTTACTGTTTTTATTTGCTTAGGGAGTTCAATTTCTCTGGTTGTATTTTAATTTCCTGGTTAGTGTAAGTATACCTTTATCAGCCTGGCCTGTTTTGGGTATACGGCTAATCCTGGAATGTATGTCTGATTAATTTGGTTTTAATTCTTAACAATGGTTGTTTCATATCAGTGCAGGAAAAGAAATAAATAACACCTATGGCCATCATATTGTATTGATACTTTAGGACTAGCAGTACATACTGTATCACCCCAGGTCTTTGAAGATGGAGCAATAAACCTTTCTTCTAAGATGGACTTTGAGCTTTTTATTTGCTGCTTAGGGCATACAAGTCAGCGTATTGAGTCACACCTAGATATGCAGGTTAGATACACTTTCTTTTTCACACACACATACTGTCAGCCTTGGTAATAATCAGTTCGTTGGTTCAGCATCTCAGACTCAGATATATCCATAATCACATAAGCTTGTACATTTAGCTATTTATATATCCATCACTTTAAACATCACATTTTCAGTAATGAGATGATATAGCACGATGTAATATATTATATACATAGAGTAGGTCTTTACCTCTTAGCCTCTCTCAGGAATTTCACATAAAAAGGCTGATACTGCTCTAACATGTCTAAGATGTATTTCTTCAGCCACACATGATAACTGTCAACAAAAAGTCACACACTGATAGTATTATGATACAATGATAGTATTATTATAATAGTAAAATACTTTATCAGAAGAGCAGCAGTGATAGCCTCAAAAGAATATCTCATAGCAAATTAACTGTGACTCAGCAATAGTCAAACATTTACAGCATTATTGTTACAATACAAAAAATTTTTTTTCAAAAGGTAGATTGTTAAAAGTGAAAGTACCAGAAGTAATACATGTGACAATCATATTGTTTTCAGAAACTCTAACCGAACTCAAAACTGACAGTAAAAATTCATTTCCTTTTTACTTTATTACCTTGAAGTAGCTACTTCCCATAGATAATCTTTGAAAATTAAACAAATAGTAAAGCATTACATAGCTAATCATGGATAAAAATACATTTAAAGTAATTAAAATGGATGAATTTAATAAATGTAGATTATGTTTATTTAAACATCACACAATATGAAATATACACATAAGTTCAACAGGTTCAACTTTATGTGAGACACACTATAATCTCATAAGGAAATGGCAGAATATTTGGTTAGGCTGAAAAACTGTTCCACCGACATTTCGATTATAGTGTGGATTATAAAGTGTTTATAAAATGTATGGTGTGTTGTGAAAGCACTAGCCATAAAAATACCATTTAGATGCTTTTTATCATTCATTTACTAGGTCGTATCCTTCCTGCTCGCACATGCATGGCCGGACCTGTGCACTCAGCCATAGGCAATGAAAAAAAAAAACATCAAGGAAGATAAGTATAGGATGGTAATAGCAGCAACATACAGGAAGTACTGAAAAGACCATTGCGTCCTGGCTGAAATGGACGCAGGGTAGCCAGCACACCAAAGCTCATCGAAGACAGTGGGTGGAACCACAATTCTTGGATCACAAACTGGACACAGAAGTCTTTCTAGAGCTTTTAGGTTCTCAGTGCCAGTGTTTGCTGTGTTTATTGCTGTAGAGAATGAAAGAAAACAGGTTACAATTAATGTGAAATTAAATGCTTTACTGAATATATTCATGTATCTTTTGAAATGTGGGTAAATTTATCATCACGTATCAAGCCTATCATGAGCCTCTAAACCCATTCTATTACCGTTTATTTGATGGATTTTGTTTCCTCCTTTTGTCGACCTCTTTTATGAGGTCCTGCACCCATTTCTCCCCTGGTCTAGCGCAAAAGAGCCGACCTCGCCTCAGCTTGAACCTGAGGAGGAAATAAAGACCAGTGGCATTGTTAACTCTCCATTTGGTACAAATTTTTATTCTTTTTTTTTTGTTGCCATTAATCACTTTCCTTTAATAATATTGAATACCAAATTGTGCATGCTCATGTCTGGGTATTTTTACATTACTGTACATGACATTACTCTGTAACTCACACTATTGCAGGAAGATTACATCCTCCATCCTGCTCCTGTCTTCTGTAATAATCCACTTTTCTCCTGGTGGATGGTTTAATCTCCTTTACATAGGTAAGGCAGCAGTCCTCATACGAGCCTACAGCAAGACACACACACGATTACTAGTATGTTAACAACAGCACAGTGGTTCTGTTGATGTGTTAAGGTGTTGACATCAAGGAAGATCAACTTTCGGATTGTTTTCAGATAAAAAAGACTCATTCAGTATCTTGATATGCTGCAGTAGAACAGTACAAGAACAGTCTGATTGCAGCGAAACAAATGCAATCAGAAACAATCAATACACTCCCACTCTATTCACCCTTTAGGAACTAATATAAAAGATCACAGCTGACCATCGAGTATGTTATTATCCCATTTTCCTTTGAGGAAAAAGATTCAAATGAAGTGTTATAAATGAAACTGTGATCATGGCTTGTAGCAGGTGCTGCTTATCACTGAATAGGAATGTTTGATTTACAAACACACTCAAGTAGCTATGAAATCGAACATCTATCTTCAGAGTACTTCCCGCAACACCAGCTGTGTTGACTAAATGAACAAGATATCTAGTAAACTGAAGAAGAAATTTGTAGTCTCCAAAAAAGTAAATCCTGCATATATTTACCAATGGAAATAAACATAAACCAGTTGCACAAGAGATTTTTTTTAATGTATATGAAAGTCATATAAAGAAGAGCTGAGCCGTTTGTTAATGCCATAAACGATTTACATACTAAACAGGACACATGGCAATTACCTTGTGCCAGGCTGAAGTAGAGGATACTGAGGAACAGGAGGAAAAAAAACACACTGAATCGCATTGCTCAAGGTGAGGTCTCTGCAAGAACACACGAGAAAAAAATCACATTTTCCATGATTACTTGTGCTGCCAATAAAGCGTAAGAGATTGTGCAATTCCCACATGCATTATCATTTACATTTATAATCTTGGATCATACAGTAAATGATTCTGACAAACATCTCTAATGTCAAGTAGTGTTAGAAAGGCGAGTTTCAATAACGTGTATACATATATTGCACTGTATATAATAAGACAACAGCAACATATATACAGAGTACTCAGATTTTGTGATTTTGTGAAGTCCAAAGTTCATACTCAGTAACAAGCGTGACCCTATTTACATTTCTTATCAAGGCACCATTTCGTTAAATATAAACTGTACAAAATCTAACTGTTCATTACATTCATCATATTTGTTTTTACTATTTAAGTAAACAAAAACATTTTCATAAGTTTACACTGATAACACTAAAAACTCACATGCAATTAATCATTAGCAATAAACACAAGCACAAAGAATGATTATAAACCCTTAGATGGGAATTTATGATATTCTGCTATAATTGTAATGCTGCAATGATATATTCATGATATATTTACCTGAGTGAATGTAGGGAATTAACAGAGATTACGGTCGGTCTCCAGGAGTCTGCTCACCTCTTCAGATTATGCTCTTTTATAAAGAAGCCAGTGGTGACACCTGAGACAAGTGTAGAACACACCCTCAGAGTCATAAAAGTGATACTTTCACTTTCCTGGAACAAGCAAATGCTTTTTTCCCCTGGTCATTTCATCTGTTTTGCGTTATGTGCCAACTCTTTTGAATGTTACACTTGTTTCATATTTTATGGGTGGCTACCATACCCATAAAATATAATATATAATATATACAATATATATAATATCAGATATTAAGCTATTTACAGTGAGGCTTGAAAATTTGTCAAATATTTCTGCATAAATATGACTAAAAACATCCTCAGACTTTTCTAAAAGTCCTAAAGGAATACAGCAAGAACCCAGTTAAACAAATGAGACAAAAAATATTAGACATGGTCATTTATTTATTGAGGAGACTGATACAATATTACATATCTGGGAGTGGCAAAGTATGTATATCTTTGCTTTCAGGATCTGGTGTGACCGCCTTGTGCAACAACAACTGCAACTAAACATTCCCTGTTACTGCTGATCAGTCCTGCACATCAGCTTGGAGGAATTTTAGCCCGTTCCTCAGTACAGAACAGCTTCAACTCTGGGATGTTGGTGGGTTTCCTCACATGAACTGCTTGCTTCAGGTTCTTCCACAACATTCCAAAACATTAACTTTATTCCATTTTATTTACTTGTGTGCTTAGGGTCATTGTTTTGTTGCATGACCCACTATCTCTTGAGATTCAGTTCATGAATAAATTACCTGACATTTTCCTTTAGAATTCACTGGTATACTTCACAATTCATTGTTCCATCAATGATGGCAAGTCCTGTGTTGACTTCTTCTGTCATCCAGCAATAGAATGAGCTCCTATGAATTTTATTTACATTTCAGATTAAAGCATCCAACCAAATTCATCAATGCTGAAAAAAAACTATCAAGAATTATGCTAATTCTTCATCTATTTAGATCTTCTAATGGTACACAATGTAGTTAACCCTACAGTTATATATGTGTGTGTGCTTGAATGTAGATAAGCCACAAGACTGCAGATTTTTTTCTATACTGAGGATGAGCATGCCTGGCCCTACCTCAGTAAAAAATCTTTCAATATGCTGAAGTGAGCAAAGACTTCTCTAAAATAAGGCGTCTTATTTTCCTCCCTAGAAAGCATCAACATCTCATTTGAAAATGCATGTTGGTAAGTTTCTCTAATTTGCTACGTTGGCTTGTATTTTTTGCTAATTCCAGGTTAGACTAGCATCAGTTCCAGTAGCTAACATATCCATAAGTCAAATCCAAGCTAATATTGGTTATTTACATGATATTTTACTTCTGATTAATTCATTAACAAACTTCGTAGCTTTATTCATGAGACTAAATGAGATAAAATTATGTTTGCAGGCAAAATGTAATGTAATAAAAGTTACTTTTCACATAAAAAACATAACATTAACTTAATTTCATCACTTTTTACTTTTCAGAACTTGAATACATTTAAAAGTAGCAACTTTTTGACTTTCACTTGAGAGTACTTTTTTGGCTGGGTACTTCTCCATTTAACTGAGTAGTAGTAATTTTGACACATTATCTACACTTTTACTTAAGTGTAATTTCTCACTACTTAGTACTTAGGGTCTGTGCTAAGTACTGACGGTCTGTGTTAACCAGCTGTGCTGGGTCCTCCAGCACCTCTTCAAGCTGAGCCTTCATTTGGAGATGGTCCCAGAGCTATGGAAAACATCCTGTCTGGCTCCTGTTCCAAAGAAGACAACTCCCTCCACCCTGAATGATTATAGACCAGTATTCCTCACATCACATGTAATGGAGGTCCTGGAGAGACTGGTGCTGTTCCATATAAGACCTCAAGTCAGCTCTTTTCTGGACCCCTTGCAGTTTGCTTACTAGCCACATGTTAGTGTGGATGGTGCAGTCATATATCTATCATATATATATATATATATCCATCAAAGGGCCCACTCCCATCTGGACTACAACACCACAGTGAGAATCACCTTCTTTGATTTTTCAAGTGCATGAAGATGAGAGAAGATGAGAAAAATATAGGAGGACACGTCCATGATCTCCTGGATCACTGACTACCTATCTGACAGACCCCAATTTGTGCGGTTGGATCATGGGTCAGGAAGTTGAGCTGGTTGACACCTACAGATACCTAAGCTGGACTGGAAGGTCAACTCAGAGGCTGTGTACAAGAAAGGGATGAGCAGACTCTACTTTCTGAGGAAGCTCAGGTCCTTTAATGTTTGCAGCAAGCTGTTAGAGATCTTCTACTAGTCTGTGGTAGCCAGTGCAGTCTTCTTTGCAGCAGTTTGCTGGAGAGGCAGCATTATAGGTGGAGATGAAAAAAAAAAAAAACCTCAACAAACTGGTCAAGAAGGCTGGCTCGGTCTTGGGCTGCTCTCTGGACAGTTCCAAGGTTGTGGTGGAATAGAGGACAGTCAAAAAACTCACAGCCATTCTGGATAATGAACAGCATCCCCTCCATCACATACTAGTTATGCCATGGAGCTCCCCTGTAGGAAGAAGTGTTTGCTGATAAAGACTTAAAAGATCTGCTGCTAATGTCTTGGTGCCAGATACCACAGCACACCTTCAGAGGACTTGTAGAGTCCATGCCTCAAAAGGTTGGAGCTTTTTTGGCAGCACAAGAGGACATAAACAATATTAGGCAGGTGGTTTTAATGTTATGGCTGATCAGTGTATGTGAAATACAATGGGGTCCAAAAGTCTTGTAGCACTAGTGAAAATGCTTTGTCTTAACATTCTTTTAAACATTTTTTTCATTACAAATGATAGTATAAGCAATAACTTGAGTGAAAAGTAGAATCTTGGAAATATGCCCCCTTTTGTTTTAGTGACAGTGTGCACTTGAGCTGTAATGGACTCCACACATTTGTGTCAAACCTGATGATCCATGTTAGATCAAATCCATCAGAGTTTAGTCTGAACATGTGCTTCAATGGAAGGGAAAAGACCCTAACCTTTTGTACAAAGGGGTTAACATGGACAATATCATAAATTTGGTCAAATTTAAATAGTGAGTCAGAAATAGTGCAGAATCTTTATTTTCTGTGTTTTTAAATTGTTAACAATTCTAAAACTTTCAGTTTATTTGCAGTTTTAAATTCAAACATATTTTTTCAATGTGGTTTAAGACTTTTGGACCCACTGTATATGAACCTGCTTGTCATGATAATCCACATTCTTCCAAATAGAAAATAATATATACAATATAATATGTCAACTCTAATGATTAAAATGCTGTATAATTACAATATATTATCAAATCAATTTGATTTCATTTGCATAGCACTTTTAACAAAAGACACTGTCACAAAGTATTGCATCAAAGTATTCTTCAAAATATTCTATTCATATGTTATAAATGTTTTTCTTTTTATATTTACCTGTCATAATGTTTGTCTTTTTTCCATTGCAGCCACCAATGATCAAATTGTACCACAAAACAGAAAGAAAAGGCTTGATAGAAACATTGTGCAATAAATTGGACACCACACACTTATTTCACAAGGATGAAACCAACAAGGCATTTAAGAGTTGTACTTTCTCAAGACTTGTACTTTCTCAAGTAACAGAAGTTGTTAAAAAGCGTAGACTATGATATTGAAACAATAAAAATGACATTGGTGAATGTGATTTTTTTTCTTGTTCAGTTTTCAGGGGTTCCAGTAGTTTGTTTTGGATATCCAGCAGGTATTCAGTTATTTTACTTTTTTATTTAGTGCTTTATATTTATCTTAGTTCTTTATACACTTTGGTTGTGTCTTTGTATATTTTTTTTTTATTTCAGAATGATTGTTTGTATTATTGGTAATAATATCCCTAGAGACTCCCTATATCCCCTAAAGATATTTTATATCCTCTTCCATCTCTACGAATGCTCAATATATTCAGTTTTAGGTTTCAAAATATCTGATTCTTCTGACTCATAATTTACAGAGAATTGGAGACTTATAAAAATGTCAATAGACACCTTAATGAGGCACATTGAAAGAAATTACCTAGAGCGTATCAATAGGAATCGAACTCTTGAGGAAAACTGCTGACAATGCTGTATGAAGAAGCAAGAAAAATAATCATTAAATTCACCAAATTCTATTTTATAGATAACATTGGACATTTTTTCATCGAAAAATGTTTTGTTTATTTTTAATTTGTGTATTGGACTATTGCTGTGCTTTTTCTGTCTTTTTCCCTCATAATCCAAGTCATGATTGATTTGGATATCATTGTTTTCAGTGATATAAGCGCTGCCTTTCAGTCACAGAGACTGTAAAACCTTTCTCTTATCTTTCAACACCTTCACAACAAACCCCATGGCCAAAAGGTTCACAGGACTGTGAATTTGCCAAGACTAGCATGAAAAAGCTTGCACAAAAATGAAGTGTTGAAGTAGCTGGGTGGGCTAGCAGTGGGTCTGTCATGTCATTTATAGCAATTCTGCCAAACTTTCTGACAATTATCATTCCAATCAAGACCCACTTACACCAAACGCTTTGCTGTTTCATGGAAAGAAATCAGTTACTAGATGTCAAAAAAAGGGATATATTGTCACATTATGTCAGATCTGAGCAATAAAGTCTTAGATTATTGAAAACAGTGTAATCAACTAATACGTTATCACTGTGTAAGAATGGGTGAAATGCACTCAGATTCATGCAGAGTTTATGAAGAGTCATTCACCTCTTGCCAGGTCTTACATAAGTAAAGACATTGCTGTAATATAAGGCATTAATGCGATAAAAAAAGTAAGCTTTATGGAGAGTTTTTATGAAACTCAATCGCAGCAAACAGTGCTGTTTCAACTTGTCAGGATGAGAAGTGCTTTCACTTGTAATTTCTCTCTGGGTATCAGTAAGGAGTGTCACCATTATGTGACGAGCCAGGTCAGCATTTCACGTTCACATTTTCAAACATGCACTCTCTTGTACAGTAGAGGAGTGGTCCTTCCATGTTTCTCATGCTTTGAGGCAAACAAGAATGGTCTAAGATATTGTTTTCATATCCAGAGGTTGTAATGTTAGCTTCTTTTGGCTTTGTTATGTCAGCATGCCCTGAAGCTATGGCTTTGTTCATAGCACAGAAAGATGTGAATACAGTTGCAATCAAAAATATTCAACCCCCACTGCAAATCAGGTTTATTGTTAAATTTACAGACTTTCAGCTGTTTGCAGTGAACAAATCAAACAAAAGCAATTGAAATAGTTTAACATAATGAATGCTTCAAGTGGTTTCCCCAAATTCAACTGAAAATGCAACTTATAATGACTTCTCCAGTTTCAAAATTATTCAACCCCTTCATGGCAAGCATCTTTAGAACTTAGTACAGCACCCTTTTACTGTTATGACCTGCTGCAAACGAGATGCATATCCAGACACCAGCTTCTGGCAGCGTTCCTGAGGAATCTTAGCCCAGTCCTCATGAGCAATGGCGTCCAGTTCAGTAATATTCTTAGTTTTGCGTGCTGCAACCGCCTTCTTCAAATCCCAACAAAGATTTTCTATGGGGTTCAAGTCAGGTGACTGTGATGGCCCTGTAGAATCTTCCAGGACTTCTGCTGCAACCAAGCCTTGGTGGAATTTGAGGTATGCTTGGGATCATTGTCCTGTTGGAAGGTCCAATGACGCCCAAGCTTCAGCTTCCTCACAGACGGCATGACATTTTCTCCTAGGATTTCCTGATACGTCAGTGAATCCATCTTGCCTTCCAGACGCTGCAGGTTTCCAGTGCCAGAGGAAATTTGTTAAATTTTGACATTAAACCTGATTTGCAATGGGGGTTGAATAATTTTGATTGCAACTGTAAATGTTTGACCCAGGTCTCATTTTGACAAGTAAAAATCTACCATTAGTTTGCCTCATATTTAGTTGTAAACATTAACTAATTCATCTCTCCATCTTGTAACCACTTTAGGGTCATGTTTGATCTGGAAACTATCCTGAGAACACTTCGTGCCAGGCGTGGATGCTAGTTCATCGCACGGCAGCATGTATACACGGGCAATTTAGCTTAGCTAATCCATTTACTGGTTGAGAACCAAAGGAAACTCGCACAGATACATTCTAATCTCTACGCAGATATTAACCTGAGCACAGGATCAACCTTTTAGCCTTTCCGTTATTAACTGTGTACAGTTTAAAGTTTATATACTGTATGAGACATGGAGGAGGATCTTTATTATTGACTAAAAATTTATACACACACCTATCAATTATGAGAATGTAGTTTTGCTGGTCAACAGGTTTTTTTTTAATTATTATTATTATTATTATTATTTAACTGGAGGGATTCTATTGTTTTGTCAAGACAGCAAGCAAATGCCAACTGTTTATTTATTTTAACAGAGAATAAAATGCAAAGTATTCAATAAAAAGGAGACTTTTTATATGCTTTTATATCTATCCAGTTCCTTTAGAGCTATTTTCTAGAAAAGCATTAACTTCCCAGAATAATTAACAAGGACTAACCCAACCCAATCAATACAGAATACAGTATAACAGAACACATTGTAAGATTCCTACTTTGACACGATTTCCCTTCACAGTCATATACTGTAGATATCTGCTGAATCATCACATTCTATCTCAAAACATTAGGCTTATGCAAACATTCCTCTATGCCCTCTTTGACATACGTCCAATATTCAAACATCTGTAGGCCTAGTTGAGTTTCACATCAGGATGACAAGGGCATGGCACATAGGTGGTATGGTGGAGGCACTGAAATAAATCTAATACTACCTGCTACTCGAGCTCTAACCTCATATCACACATCTGATGAGTCTTATTCATGGTTAATCCTCATAGATGTGATGAATCATATCTGTGTAGTGTTGGTGTAATCGCCAAATCTCTTTTTTATATAACTATATAGCAGCTATACTGATATTATGTGGACATTTATTTTGAATAAAATAACAAATTCGAACAACCGTGTCCTAAAGAAAATTAGGAGTTGCTGCTTCTTAGTGTGTTCTTTGTAACCCAGTACAGGAAACTTGAATCATAAAGCAGCATAACATATTTTGTGCTCCTACACTTCTTAGTATGGTTCTGTCAGAGCTGATAATCCATAAGTCATAGCTAATACATGGTAAAACTGATTGGATTTGTTCTTAAAGACCGCAAAAAAGCAAATAATGATTTGTGCCACACTGATACTTCTTCACACTAAAAAAAAAATCTGTCATTACTACATTAATTAGTGTGCATTATTGTTTTTAAATCAACTTTCCAAAGTTTCATTCCTTGTCGTGCATCAAATTTCTAAACATGTCTTTCTCAGATAGTATATTTTGTGTAACAAGACTTTATACCATAACAGATTGATGTGTTTTAACGTTTATTTAAGAGTTTGTCCTGACATTTTAATCTCTGATGCGCTTCTTCAAGCTGGAGTCGCAGCACCTCGTGCTCGCAGGCTATTTTCTGTCTCAGGTTGGGTCATGTTCTGACAGTTGCTAATATTTCTCAAATTTCAAGGTCTCTTTGTTATCAGTTCTTGCAATGAGGCCTAATGTTTTGCTCATGTAACCCCTAGTTTCCCTGTGATTCCTGTGAATGACACTTAACAATTCCTCTTCAGGACAGGGTTTAAGGAAGTGGCTATTTGATAATGCTTCTGAAGTTTAGACCCTCACATTTTCTTTCAGCAGACCAGTGAAGCAAAATGTGCTAAGTGGCAGAACTATTTTCAGGAATTTTAGTGTTGACACTTATACTTTCCTCTTAATGGTTGAAGCAGATCCTGAAAACACATGCATGCTCCGAAAATGTTGAGTTCCTTGATCAAACATATTTAACTTATTCTTGCTCATGCTTCAATGATTGTCATGAAAACATGTCACCCGAGTTTTTGAAAGTTTTGGGGCACGTTCCAAAATGTTCATATAAACTTTTGATACCTAGTATTTTACTGAAATGTGAGCCAATGATCTCTGCAGCCTCAGATTCCTGTTCTTGGCTGATTAACTTTAATGATTAAGTTGTAGGTTTAAGTGGTCTAATTCAGGGATTTTTCCCACCCAGGGACCCCTTTAATTTAACCCCTAAACCCATTAAACTCAAGAGACCAGTTAAACTTGGCTATGCTTCATAGACCCCAGACACCACTTTAAGAATCGCTGGTCTTGTTGTTAAAGAGATATGTGCAGTCAGTCTGGTCTCACGCAATATCTGCATGAATTTTGAGAACTGACAGCAGCTATTTTAACCACATACACTGGTCAGAAATAAAGTTGAATCTTGAACTGTAAATGTTGTTTTGTTGTCCCTCAAGGGGAACCATTAAAAGTCCTGTGTAGATGCCTAAAACAGATCATTTCCCTGTCAGAAGATGAAAATCCTTAACTAACAATTACCGACTGAAAAAACCTTTACAAATTGGCAATAATTACACAGTGCCTGTATAATCTTTACCACCAGCTGGAACTGTTTGGTGATGTTTCAGCTGTTATGATTATGTTATATATAACAATATGTCTCATTAAAGGTCTGTTAGTCAAGAATCCATCTTAAAACATGTCAGTATAGTTCTGTGTCACCCCACCTAACTGCCAGGGGTGGTGAGAATCACCTGGATACCTTTTTGTGTGCATGCACATACCCACTGGGACCTTTCAACGCAGTCTGTCTGACTGACTATTAACTTTACTGTCACTCATATCCAATGTTGCTTTCCAATTTCTACAGCACTTATAATTTTGTGCATCTTGCAGTGATCTTGGGGGGGGGGGGGGGGGGGACTTGGTTTAACAAAATTACAATGTCTTAAAAGTACATAATATTAAAAAAGGACAAGGACAAGAGTTCCCATTGCACAATATGTTCACTTTCAGTAATGGCTTTATCCTGATCAGGGTCCTGGATCTGGTGCCTGTCTGGGGAATGCTTGGCATAATGCAGCAATACACCCTAGGTGGGAAACCAGTCCATTACAGGGCACGCTGCACACACACATTTGCACTTTCAATCACACCCAGTGATGATTTACAATAGCCAATCCATCTCCCAACATGTTTTCTGAACATAGAAGGAAATTGGAGTACCCAGTGGAAACCCACATGGACATATGGAGAACATGTGAAAACCCACACAAAGAATAACCCGAGCTCAGAAACGAACAGGAGACCCTGGTGTTATGCTGCCCAGTACAAATCATGATGCAGGTAAATCCTTGTATGTGTCCTTGGACCATAATTCCTGGCATATACAGTACTGTGTGAAAGTCTTAGGCACATGCAGAGAAATGGGGCGGCTGTGGCTCAGGTAGTAGAGTGGGTTGTCCACTAATCGTAGGGTTGGCGGTTCGATTCCCGGCCTGCATGACTCCACATGCCGAAGTGTCCTTGGGCAAGACGCTGAATCCCAAGTTGCTCCCAATGGCAATTTAGCACCTTGCATGGCAGCTCTGCTACCGTGAATGGGTGAATGAGACACAGTGTAAAGCTTTTTGGATAAAAGCGCTATATAAGTGTGCCATTTACCCTTTAAATGCTGTTCAGCAAAGATGCCTTTCAAAAATATTATAATTAAATGTTTCTCCATTAAAAAAAATTACTGTAAAGTTCAGTAAACAGTAATAAATGAAACAAAGACAATATGTGTGACAACCCCCAAAAAAGTAGTGTCAGTTAGAATTAGTGCAGTTTTATAAAGAAATGAGCTGTAAGTTTTACTGAGCATCTTGCAGAACCAGCCACGGTTATTCTGGAGACTTTGACTCTTGCACTTGCTTCTTATTTTTGCAGAAAATTCCAGCAGCCTTCATTATGGGTTTTTTTTGTCTTAATATGCTGCTTTCTTTACTGACATACAAAATTTTTCTGTAACATTTCATTTTGTGCTGGAAAACTAATGTTTGGAAATCCAAAATGTTTTTGTACTGACTCGATAATGTAGAAGTAGTAAAATAAAAATCTATAATCAAGTTTACTATTTAAAGTAGCCTATGCGTTAGATATTTCATCTTTTTCAACCACAGTGGGCCACTTTTCAAGAGGCCCACAGTAATGGACTTTCACCAAATCACTGCATATAATTTGCCACAGCAAGAGTAGAAGATGGCGGGGAGTTGGCATCATCTACGTTGTTTCCCACTCATGGTCATACCTGTCTTCATGGATTAATTGCAGTAAACTCTTAATGACAGTGAAAGCTCACAAAAAATCTCTGAAATATGATGGTCTATTGCCAAGCAGACGGTGATGGTGCCTAAAAAAAACAAATGCATGAGTATTGTCCTCCACATTCCATCAGTTATACATCACATATTATTTTTGTATTTCTGCACAAAGCCAGTGATCAGGTCTGCTTTGAAGTTGAAATCTACGCCGTGATGTATGAATGAACCATCCTTGACAGTAAGTCTGACCAAATGAAAAATATATTGACAGGCAGATGAAAACAAAAGATTTAATGACAAACGTAATAGAAATCCTGACTAAATATAAAATGTCCAATTGACAGATAGGTTGACAAAAGATTTAAGGAGAAAAAAATGGATTAAAGTGCTCTTAAAGTGCTCTAAAGTACTGTGTGTGTGTGTGTGTGTGTGTGTGTGTGTGTGTGTGTGTGTGTGTGTGTGTGTGTGTGTGATAGATAGATAGATAGATAGATAGATAAATGTATGAAGTGCCCTAAAATTTGGTGCACCAATAGTACAGTCTTAAATAAAAGTACATAATTCCCAATATGCCACTGATGAAAATTGAAACTGAAAGGAATGGTTTCTGCATATAGTACTTTGCTTGTGACATATTCACAAACAGTCAGCTAAACTGTTTAGGAAATTCCAGATTAAGAAATAAACTTTATTGACAGTAATTGTTTATAAGTGTTTGAATTGTATGTGGTAAGCAAGTGTGGGGGAGTCTTGACCTCTACTGGAGACATTATTGAGCAATGGAAGGAGCATTTAGAGGAACTTCTTAACCCAGTGGACATGTCCTCCCTTTAGGTTCCAGAATTTTCTGGTGTTTCAGAGTCCATCAGAGTGGTCCAACTTACTATAGTGGTCTGTGGCACTTTCAGTGTCAAAGCTGCAGGGGTACCCTTAGTGGTACCTTCAGTGGCAAGGCTGCAGGGGTACCTTCAGTGGCACCTTCGGTGGCAGGGCTGCAGGAGTACCTTCAGTGGCAAGGCTGCAGGGGTATCTTCAGTGGCAAAGCTGCAGGGGTACCTTCAGTGGCACCTTCAGTGGCAAGGCTGCAGGGGTACCTTTAGTGGCACCTTCAGTGGCAAGGCTGTAGGGGTATCGACAGTGGCATCTTCAGTGGCAAGGCTGCAGGGGTAAAAAAATTAGCACCTTGGTATAACGATCAAACGCGAACCTTAAAAGAGACATCTCGACAATTAGAGCGTAAATGGCATCAAACCAAACTGGTGATATTTCAAACAGCATGGAAGGAGAGCCTACAGAAATATAGCAAATCTCTTGGCGATGCTAGAAAAATCTATTTCTCCACTTTAATAGGAGCGAACAAAAACAATTCTAGATTCCTTTTCAACACGGTAGCAAAATTAACTAGGAATAAAACCACTACAGAGAGAAACACTCAATCATTACATAGCAGTGAAGATTTCATGAAATTTTTCATTGATAAGGTTGAAAATATTAGACGTGAAATACAGGCCATTACATTAAAACCGGACAGTACTGTAACAAACCCATTACATGACAATGTAGCAATATCAGATCAATGTTTAGAGTGTTTTGCTTCGCTTAGAGAGACCAAACTAGCTTCATTAATCTCTTCAGCCAATTCATCAACTTGCATACTAGATCCCGTACCTACATGTTTGTTTAAACAGATTTGTGCAGGAGTAATTGAACCACTTTTAAATATAATCAATTCTTCCCTAAGCACTGGCTATGTACCTAAATCACTTAAATTAGCAGTTATTAAACCCCTGCTTAAAAAACCTGACCTTGGCCCCTCTCAATTGTCCAGCTATAGACCAATATCAAATCTCCCCTTCATCTCTAAGATTTTAGAAAATTTTGTAGCAAAGCAGTTATGCTGGTACTTAGATAGGAATAACATTCATGAAATGTATCAGTCAGGATTTAGACCTCATCATAGCACAGAGACAGAGTTAGTTAAAGTAATAAATGACCTTCTAGTGACCTCTGATCAGGGTTGTGTCTCGCTGCTTGTGTTACTCAACCTTAGTGCAGCTTTTGATACAATAGATCATACTATTCTCCTTGATAGATTAGAAAACGTTGTTGGCATTAAGGGAACAGTCCTCTCCTGGCTCAGGTCTTATCTGACTGATCGTTATCAGTTCGTAGATGTAAATGGTGATTTCTCCATGCGTACTGAGGTTACTTTTGGAGTTCCACAGGGTTCTGTTTTAGGCCCACTGCTCTTTACTTTATATATGCTACCCCTAGGTCACATTATTCGTAAACATGGAATTATCTTCCACTGTTATAATGATGATACATAGTTGTATGTTTCAGGGAAGCCAGAGGACAGACAGAAACTTAGTAAAGTTGAGGATTGTGTAAAGGACATTAGACGTTGGATGTTAACTAACTTCCTTTTACTTAATTCTGATAAAACAGAAATACTTTTAGTAGGCCCACGTGTAGCTAGAAGTAATCTTTCTGATCACATGGTTACTCTGGATGGTCTTTCTGTTTCATCATGTACAGCAGTTAAAGACCTTGGAGTGATTATTGACTCCAGCCTATCATTTGATGCTCATGTAGATAATATTACTAGGATAGCCTTCTTTCATCTCAGAAATATTTCTAAGATAAGAAACATATTGTCACTACATGATGCGGAAATACTAGTTCATGCATTCGTCACCTCTAGACTAGATTACTGTAATGCCTTACTGTCTGGATGTTCCAGTAGGAATATAAATAAGCTCCAGTTAGTCCAGAATGCTAGAGTACTAATTAGAACTAGAAGATACGACAATATCACACCAATATTATCAATACTGCATTGGCTCCCAATAAAATCTCGCATTAACTATAAAATACTTTTATTAACCTATAAAGCACTAAACGGTCTCGCGCCACAATATCTAAGCGACCTTTTGGTTTTATATGATCCGCCACGCCTACTTAGATCAAAAGATGCAGGCTATTTGACGGTACCTCGAATAGTGAAGGCTACAGCAGGGGGAAGAGCCTTCACTTATAGAGCCCCACAGTTATGGAACAGTCTTCCTATTAGTGTTCGGGACTCAGACACAGTCTCAGTGTTTAAGTCTAGGCTTAAAACGTATTTGTTTACTCAAGCCTACCCTGACTAGATTCTATTTTACTACTTCGCAGTCATAACAATCTTTTTTCTCCCTCTCTCCTTTTGCCGAGCCACACACGAATTTATGGAGATACTAGAGATCCAGATCCTTTCTGCCTCTGGATGGAGCTCAAATCTTCTCCAATTCCAGACTGCTGGGACTACGGCTGCTCCTAAGGCCATACAGATTTCATATAAATCCATAATGGACTTTTTCACACTATCTGTTGTTACCCAGATGAGGATGGGTTCCCCATCTGAGTCTGGTTCCTCTCGAGGTTTCTTCCTCTTAAAACATCTTAGGGAGTTTTTCCTTGCCACCGTCGCCACTCAATGGCTTGCTCAGTTGGGATAAATTCACACCTTTAATATCTGTATACCATGTTGATATTTCTGTAAAGCTGCTTTGAGACAATGTCTATTGTAAAAAGCGCTATACAAATAAAATTGAATTGAATTGAATTGAATTGAATCTTTAGTGGCAAAGCTGCAGGGGTATCTTCAGTGGCACCTTCAGTGTCAAAGCCGCAGGGGTATCTTCAGTGGCACCTTCAGTGGCAAGGCTGCAGGGGTACCTTTAGTGGAAAGGCTGCAGGGGTAGCTTTAGTGCAAAGGCTGCAGGGGTAGCTTTAGTGGCACTTACAGTGGCAAGGCTGCAATGGTTGATGAGATTTGGCCGGAGGTGTTAAAGGCACTGGATAAGGTTGGGGTTGAATGGCTAGCACGCTTCTTCAGTTTTGAGTCTAGATAAGGCAGTGGACTTTGGACTGGAAAACTGGAAAGATTGTTCCTATTTAAAAAAAAAAAAAAAAGTTAACCAGAGAATGTGTAACCAGAGATTCCAAATTATAGGGAATCAAACTACTCAAAGTCTATGTCAGGCTTCTGAGGAAACTGTGTGTCCCAGAGTGTGGAACAATGGACAAGATAATTACTCCTGCACAGCTTTTAAAATAAAGTCTATTGTGTACCCTTTAAGGTCCTTTTGATTGTCCCTCTGGTAAAATCTGAAAAGGTACATGACATCGTACAATAGGAGATATATTATGTCCGATTTTTAACAGATTTTTTTGCAGTTCGATTACACCAGCCCCCTCAAACAAAGCCATTCTTTTCTGTAAAATGAAGCCAAAACAAATAATTTAATTTAAATCAATAAAAATCATATAAAATTATTTAGTTACATATTGAAACACTTACAAAAAAAAAACCATTTAGAACGGAGATGAAGTTCACAGAGTAGATCAACAACACAACAGAGCACTTTTCATGTTTTGTGCTATTTTTCCAAACATAAACATACCTGATGTTTGTTGTGGCGTAATATGATATGTAATATGAAGGACCCCTAAAATAGTAGGTTTTTGGTATTCCAGGCCTATTTACCTGTCATATGACTTGTGATTTGGCATACATAGACCTGACAGCTTGTGTGGTGGTGAGAGCTGCTTATTTTTGTACCTTTTTAATAAGTGCATGTCAGTGAAAAGTTTTGGCCATAGATGAGAGACAATTCACAATGGCAACTTGATGACACTATTAAGCTTTGAACTATATTCCTTCCTAGTGAGCTTTAATATAATAGAGTGATTATAACTATATTGATCTTGGCAAAAAACAAAACCCTTTTAGTATGCTTAACGGTTTGTTAACAATCCTTTAGTTGAAAACATGCTTGTTCCTTGGCACCTCCACTGAATTTGTACTTTGTATTCAATGCACAATAGCGCAACACAATAACTCTGTCTGTATCTGAGTCTCTTTGTTGCTCCAAATATCTGTATTTTTATTCAGATTTAAACCAGAACTGGACATGGCTTAAACTAGAAGGGTTTTAATTTATTTAATATTTAAAAAAAAACACAATGGAAAAACTGGAAAACACTAGAAACGAATCGCAGCACTGTAGGCATGGTGTGTATGTCCTGGCTGTGACAGTTCCTCAACCTCAGCTAAATCACTCAACGTCTTGAATTGTCTCAACTAGAGATCCCACTCGAGCGATTATATATATTTTTCTTTTTAAAAAGAATGAATTTAGTTGTGTCTATTGCTCTATTAAAATATAAACAAACTAGCAGCCAAATACAAGCAGGCAAACCAATGCAATCTTTTATTGGGAGTTAATTCAGTGGAAGACATGGTTTAATCTATCTAAACTTGTTGTGTTAGTTGTGGTGGCTCAGTAGTTAAGGCCTTGAGTTACAGATTAGAAGATTTGTGTTCAAATCCGCATAGCAAGAGGCATCAGGATACTGGAAGATTGGCTAGTATTAGCCCCAAAACATGATATTTGTTGGATTATTTTTTTTTTACAGTTTTGACATGTATATTGGGCAGTGACAGTATTAAGATAACATTACAACTAATTGCATCAGTGATTTGTACAGTACTATGCTGTTATCAATATGTATAAACTATTTGAAAATGCACTACAATGTGTCGTTACTGTAAACAAACGTTACTGTAGGAATACTGTAAATACTAATTACAGTAACTACCTGGCTCTCAATCAGCTCTATTGCTGGTAGGATACTGCAAATTCTTTATTAGATAGTTTTTACAGCGTATCTTTTGGCAGCATTAAATAAATAATAAATAAATAAAATATATAATAAATAATAAATAATAAATGATAAAAGTGTTAAAAGACCCCAAATCGCCAAACTGCCATGGCTGGGTGTTTGAACAAAAACTTTCACCATCAGCTCAGTTTGTTTACAGTGTAAGGATGTTTTAAAACACCCGCATGAAAGTCTTTGTTGCATTACACAAGACCAAATGCCCTGTGGACCTTTCTGCATGCTTTATAAAACAAAACAAATAATGCACCACATGTTAATATCTGTATTTATATCTATTTAGAATACATTATTTGTTCATTCCCAATAATGTATTCATATTCCCTTACATCTCTACTCCATACAATACCTTTATGCAATGTTGGAGTTATTCAGTAAAAAAAAAAAGTCTTAGGCACAAGAAATACAATAGAGCAAAAATTCCTTCAAAAATAATGAAATTAAATGTTTTTACATAAAACTGAGGTTGGGATTAGGGTTGGAAAAGAAGCTCACAGGTGTCCATTTGAGAGTTACAATGCCAAACCCATTACCCCAACCCCCCACCCCCACCCCCAAGGTGAGCCCTGTGACTTCAACCTCTGCAGCATGTGAGCTTCACTTCTCATCACTATTTAGCATTCTATAATTTTTTTTCATATTATTACATGAATAGGAAAAAGAAAGAAGCAACATGCAGCTGTTTTAAAAGGATTAACCCTCGATAATCCTGGCCCACAGCGAAGTTTGAATAGGTGTTTTGAAAATATTATCTAAAAGGTGTTTACATACACCATAATTACAAAGTAAAATGGCTTTGCAAATTCCTAAAATTTCTTTTATTTATTAATAATTATTACACAAATTAAATGTAGTAAAATATAAATATTTATAGAAAGGCTTCTGTCTGTATCTATCTTTTCCATCAAAGTAGATTGAAAGCTTTCACAACTAGATTATACCTGCAGTTGATTAGCAAAGAGTCAGCACCTCTGCACCCATCACTTCGCACTTTTTCTTTTATTTACGAAGGATTTGTGAAGTTACTCCACTGAACATGTGAGTACATGGGGTTTGCCCAAGGGATGTGTCAAATGTACCGCACATACACAGTTAATTCTAAGAGGCATATCCTAATCACATACCCTTAATCCATTTATCTCTTTCTCCCTTTTTATTCTTTGGTGCATATACAGGAATGCCAAAATACCTCGGAATGATTTATGAGGCTGTTTTCTTTAAGGATCTCTTCAAACATCAAGCTGTTTAAAGTACTGCATAAAAACATAATTAATTTAACACAACCAAATAACACTATCATGTTATATGTAATATAATTATTCATTCATTTCTTTAACCACTTTTACACTTGTCATGGTTGTGATGGATCCTGGGAACACTGGATTGCCAGATGCATGCAAATCAGTCCTTGATAATCTGTCTTGTATGTCACGGTCCTTAAGAAAAATCTTAAGGCTTCAGAGTCTCAAAAGCAGCATGTCCAAATGATTGCACACAAAAAATCGGCCTCAATCGAGCCCTAAACAGGCAAAGTTACACCCTGGTGCTTCAGTGCTCCCCATTCACCCTGTGGGACATGTTCTGAAAAGCTGTAGTCAACTGCTCACTTCCTGTCTACTTCCTGGTTTATAAGCATATGTCTCTGAGCAGTTTAAAACAAAGTCTTGCTATTCTCTCAGGTTAGGGATGTTCTGTGCTGTGTTTCCTTGTTAACCTTTACCATGCTCTGACTATTTTTCTACAACCTGTTTGACTACTTTTTTTTGGATTTTCTTGTTAGTTTGTTGTTTGATGCCATTGTGTTTTCACAACAGTGTTTTGTATTGTTATTTAATTATATTTAATAAACTCTGCACCTAACTTCTGATTGAGTCTGGTACATTACAGGTTGCTAAAGCTATGGGATGTAATTCATGCTGTGCAGCTGCAGGACTCTTCATTTCAGTGGTTCAGTGTGATGCATATTTCCTTGTTCCCATTGCCCCAGAACACAAATGCTTTTGAGGCTCGCCTTCCAAAGACAGGCACATGTCAATGACATGTGACAATGTTCTACCCTTCAGTTTCTCTCTCTAGTGCCATTGATGTTCTCGAGATGAAGGAAAGCAGCCCTGTGGCACCTCTGAGGACAAAAGGCATCAGGGTACTGGACAATTGGCTCCTATGTGCACCAAAAACCTCATGATATTCCTTTGCTGGATTTTTTTTGCAAGTTTTGACATATATATATATATATATATATATATATATATATATATATATATATATATATATATATATATATATATATATATATATAAATCCTAATTACAGTAATTACTAAGTACAGTAAGTGGCTCTCAATCAGCTCTACTGCCAGTAAGATACTATAATTTTTTTACAAGGTAGTTTTTACAGTGTATCATTTGGCACCATTCCAGAAATAATAAAATGTTTAGAAACACCCCAAAAATCATAACGCATCAATACACAGAACTGCATAATTTAGTTTCTTGTAGATGTCACATTTAAAATCAACTATTAGACTATTAGACTATTAAACTATTATCTCCAAACAAAACTATCTGTGTTACAGATGCCTTATAATTATGCACAGGTCCTTATTAGTGATAAAGGCTGCTCAGTACAGCACATGGCATTATAATGAAGAGTGACATTTGCATTACAACATGATTATAATTTAACAAGAAATTACTTATACCATACCTCATTAATAAACTTTATGAAGCATTTGAGTTTATAAAAATGATTACAAGGAAACATTACCAACCTACAAAGAAGTATGAGCACAATTATAATTGTTAAAAATATAGGCTTCATAGAAAGTGTCACCTAGTTTTTGTATACTTATATTAGTTTTCTTAATTTATTTAACAAACTAGTCATATGCAATAATATTCAGTAATTCAAAGGAATGTGATCCTTTTACAAAATTTTATATACAAAATAATCCAAATAGGTCCACAATTTTCTGATTTTCTTAAGTGTTTTACCCGTCTAAAAAATAAACCCAATATCCAGTTGCTTGCTACCATGTAAATATATTTAATGTCATTTTCATGTCGCGTTAATTCTAGACAATACATGCTTATCAACAGGGTGCATCGTGGAATTTAATAGAATATAACCAGTAATGAGTCTATTGACTTAGGGCAAGACACTACAGGTAAAAACCAAACACCTCTGTTTCTAAATGACCTGCATTCATGAATTTGTACCTGTTCATACATATTTAGAAGGGTATTAATGTGAAACTTTCCAAAATGTTGACACTTGTTGGATTTACATTAGATTTTATACTAAAAAATGAAAGAAAAAAACCCCACCTACATATTTTTATAATAACAGTCTGTGATATCCTCTTGGTTGAACAATAAATAAATGATTTTCATTTTAAAGGGTTTTCACAGTGACATAAACATTTTAATTCTAACATTATTCAAATAATAGATGCTTTTGGTTTTATTACGTATGCAAATGTATGCATATTTATGTAGATTAAGCCTGATTTACATAAATAAATGTAAATTTATTACAAAACAAAACTAATAAAATACTTGCAAGAATACCAGCAATCAACTGGCAAAGATTGAAAAAATATCGTCATTTTGTTTATCTTCACTTGTAGATAGTTTTTGGCTTCAATAAATATAAATATTACATTAAGGCCAATAATCAAAATCAGACTTTTAACTATGCACATACATATTAAATCAAGGGTTTAATAATGAAAGGAATAACCATGTATCTAGCCCAAGACATGTTCAAATGTTCAATATTATATGTACACTTGCAGAATTGCTCCATCTAGTGGTTAGAAAGATAAATGCACAGCTCTCCGAAATATGTGATGCTCTGGACTTCAATTTTCAACATAATTTATGGAAGGAAATGGTAAATGACAAACAAAAACCCACCACAAACATAAAAGTAACACACAAAACGTAGGATTTAACGCGTTTGATCTAAATAAACCTGTATCACATTGACGGAGAATATAGGGGTTAAAAGAAGCTTATTAGTTATGAATTGACTCGTAAATGACAATAAATGTACAAAAATCCATTTACTGAATGGAATATTAAAACTGTAAAAAAAAAAAAAACATAAATAAGATTTATATATATATATATATATATATATATATATATATATATATATATATATATATATATAATCTTATTTGTTTTTTGTTTTTTTTACAGTTTTAATATTCCATTCAGTAAATGGATTTTTGTACATTTATTGTCATTTACGAGTCAATATATATGTATAAAACACAGTGAAGCCTATTCATCTCGACTTCTCTCCCAGCTTTTGTTTCTTAGCTAGAAATAACGCCTGTGTGGCGCGGTGCATTGTGGGTGTGCTCGGAGAAGTAAAATGGCGGACTTGGCAAACGAAGGTAGGCAAATGGGGCGAAGCAATGAAGCCACAAAACAAAAACACAAATGACTTAAAGAAGTGCAGAAGCATGTGGGTGTGTGTTGTAAGAGTGCTGTACTCATTTTGCGCTTCGTTTCTGAGATTCGGGTTTGATTTAATTCGCCTGTTGTTAATTTGGTGCCAATGTTTCAGCTAGCATGGTTAGCGAGAATCTGTTTAGCTTTAGCCTGGCTAGCTGAGCTGAGAGGTGCTAGCCCTGGTTAAATAGCCTCCTCCGGAGCTAGCTAATGTTCCGGGCCTTTCTGTTTTCTTTGATTTTTAGGCGGGTACGTCTCTCTCTCTCTATCTCTATCTCTCTCTCTCTTCTTTCACTAGTTTCACGTCTAGCGATTTGATTTAGCAGCGTTTGGAGCATAGAAACACTTTAATGCAGGAATAAAGTCGCAGGTTTTTAAAGCTGCCTGAATGTTGTGTATTGGTTTATAGGTTATATTTAATGTTTAGCGGGGAATCAGTGATGTCAGGTCTGTGTCAGTCAGTGCAAGCATTTTAACACAACCAACAAGGTCGATCGTATAGTTCTCAGCCTCATCATCATCATAATTCCGCATCACTGGTTTAGCTCCTTTATTAGTTAGGATTATTTTGAGATCTGACTGGTCGGGATTTGATTTGATCTGATCTGATCACCCAGACAGGATTGCTTGCTTAGCTCTTAGCTAACGTTAGCTAGATTCATTAATTCGCACTTGATCAAACCAACACACACGTATATATTTCCAAACATCTTATCTTTAGGAAACGATCTAATTTAGTGTCTCATCGTTAGTTATCACAGTAATCCAGAGTGTTCGTGATGTAAACAGTTAAGGCATTGCTGCTCAGTAAATAAACGAAGCAGACAGTCCATGTGCACACTTCTCTTTTTTTTTTCCTTCTCTTTTGATAAACACGATCAGATTGAGGTATAAAGAAAATCCGGGTACTTTTGCTTGAAGGTTAGTTTAGCTCACATAGCAGGTCTCTCTGATATCTCTGTGTATTTATTATTATTTATTATTTTACCTCTGAAATCTACAGCTCAGCTTGGCGCTAATCTTGTAACTGGAAATGGGCTTTGCTGTGCTTTTGAAGTGATGTAAAGAAACCGGTAGTGTACACAGGTAAATATTTGAAGGATGGATGGATGGATGGATGGATGTGTAATGACACGCTGTTCTTTGCTAATGCTGAGAAATGAAAAGCTCGCTGGTTAAATTAATTCGAGATGTCGTCATTTTGTCGTTCACGTGGGGTTGGGTGGTTAGGAAAATGCACATTTGAGTCATGACTTGCAGTACAGTTCTGTTGTGTGTGTGTGAGTGAGTGAGAGAGAGAGAGAGTCTTATGCATCACTTTAAGCCCTTTCAATACAAGTACTGCATCAGATCAGTGGATATCAGCGTCTCATGTGGAGGCCAGTCTAGTTACTTGGGTAATGAACATTAATGCTGCTAAAATCAGGCTGTGAACTCTTGAGTGTAATAAACTCTTCTGCACATGAACATCCAGCCCAGTTATCTGGGTTCATTACGTTGTGGTGGTATTATTATTATTATTATTATTATTTATTTATTTATTTTTTTTGCATTGGCCACTCTTAAACAGTACGACTAGAATAGTATCGACTGCCCCGATGTGTGGTTATGGGAAGGCTGTGTGTATGTTTGGATGGGGGTTTGATGGGAAATCAGAGTAAACCAGTGCTTACAGCGTACACAGAAACCGAGAGCATCTATAAACTATTTACAAACCAGTGTCACTTTTTAGAGAAGTGTGTATCCTGATGATTACTGACAGAAGGTGCTGATGTACACATTGTGCAATTTATAGTTCGTGTTAAAAAGCAACCCCGGGGAAATTTGATTTAAAAAAAATAAAATAAACACACAAACTCAGTTACAAAGGTTTTATGGTTTTAATGCTGCATTTCTGTTTTGTCTGCAGTTAGCTAAATAGTCTATTGTAATACATATTACGTGTTCTATAGTAACTTTAAGTGTTTGATTCGGATCCAACAGGTTTGACCGAACGCTACATATATTACCTGTGTGTATGTATGTGTGTTTATATATGTATATGTGCATGTCATTTATGCAAGTGAGAACACAGTATTCACACTTGCACCAGAACAACCGTTCGGGGCCGTCTGAGCCGAGGTAGTCTTGCTCTGGTTCAAGCCGAACTCTAGCTTGGTTCAGCCTCAGTGAGAAAGTGACTTGAACGAACTGCAGGAAGTGAACCAAAGATGCTGTGTGTTTTGGGTTGCATAAAGCATTTTTTGGAGCTCTGAGTTGCTAATCTGATCCATAAGGCACAAACTGAACCCAAGGACATAGCTGTAGCGCTGCAGAAATGTAACGTGTTCTGGATATTTGGACTGGCGAGCAAAAAAATAAATAATAAAATGCTGGATGCAGTACCTAAAACCGACTGTTTATATAATCATCTGTTTGATATATTCCATGTTTGCTGTGCTTGGTGGTTTTGGGTGAAGGCTTGTTTACCTTTATCCATCATTGTATGTTTGACTAATGACTGAAAGAGTTTTACAAGTGAGTTTTCGTCCCTATGCACCCCTCAACCAACCTTCTTTTGTTTTTGTATTTGAAGAGTGGAACCAAAACCTAAAATCAATCTGAATCAGACGAATGAATTAATAGTTATGAAAGCACACTTAAGCACCATGCTATGATATACCCATGAAGCAGGCATACAGGTTATTTGAGTGACGAACTGTCCAAATGCATTGTTGTGCAAACTTGTCTATCTGCTCCCAAATGGCATTGTTTGAGTGCCAGATCGTGGTTTGAAGCTTTGCTAGATTAAAAACAACAACTGGAAGACTTTCGTTTCCCAATATAGGTGTTAAAATTGAGACAGGATGTATTTCAGATATTTGCATTTGTTTGCTTGATGTAAAAGTGTTGGACATTCTGACTTGACTCTCTTTAAGGTGTCTCTGCTTGCCTGTGTGTCAGTTCAGAAAGGGTCACGAAAGGGCAAAGCCAAGAGTTTGTGGTTTTCAGGCATGGCATTGGCGAGACTGCTGTCTCTTTATCTTGTACCCAAGATAAACCGTGCCCGATTTTTTTTTTCCACCTTTAATCTGATCTAACAACCAACAAAAGTCAAGTTGAAAGTAAATTGAAACATTTTAGAAAAGAATAAACTCGTAATAACCGGGTAGCACAAGTGTGCACACCTTTTTGCTCAGAATTAACCAATCACACTCAAACTCCTGTTCAAATGAATTGTCATACAGCAGTCATCAATAAGTGATTCGGGTTAACCGCAAATAAAGATAAACTGTTTCTGTAGGATTTTCTTTACATCATCTTGGTTTCGTCGACTGCTGAAGCCATGGTTCACAAAGAGCTTAAAGTTTGAAGGTATCAATCAGGAGAACACTGACGGCAATCATCAACAAGTGGAGGAAATGGGACTGCACAGTGACCTGACCAAGAACAGGACACCAAGAACATGAGGTCCCATTCAAAATTGACGAAAGGACAAGATGAAAACTTATCAGGGAGACTGCCAAGAACCTGAAGGCAAAACGGAGCTGCAGGAAGATCTACAATTACTAGTTACTCCCCCCATGTGGCAACAGTCTTTCTTCTCATGTTTGGGCTATGTGGTAGGGATAGAGATAGAAACCCTTAAAACCCCTCCAAGCCAGCATAAATCACCTCAAACCATGTGGCAAGATGCGTTATGGTCTGATGAAACTTTTTGGGTTCAACTAACATATATATTTGGTGCAAAAACAACCCAAAGAACACCATACTCGTGGAGAAGCATGGTGGTGGCAGCATTATGATGTGGAGCTGCTTCTCTTCAGCAGAGACTCTAGGTAAGATAAAGAGAATCATGAATAGCTCCAAGTACCAATATATTTTGGCACGAAACCGACAGGCGCCTATTGGATCGCTGAAGTTGAAGAACAATTTCACCTTCCAGCATGATAACGACCGAAAGCACAGATCCAAGTCAACAGATCTTCAGATGATGATGATCAGAGACCTGTGCACAGACTCGCAATTTTAATGATGGGGCATTTTTGCACGGAATAAAACGGCCAAATCAGGATGTGCTAAGTTGACAGACGCTTACTCAAAAAGAATGAGTGCTGGATTACAACACAATAAAAACCAGGGTATTGTAAGTTTATTATTATTATTATTATTATTATTATTATTATTATTCATTTATTTTTACATTTTCCTTATTTACCCTTAAAGGTTTTTTGTTTTTCAGTTGACTTTTGCTGGTTGCTATACCACATTAAGGGTGTTAAAAAAAAAAATCTCACAAAACCTGCAGTTACAACAGGGGTGTGTAGACATTTTGCTATCCGCTATCTGACCAATAGGAAGCCATTTAAGACTTGCCTTGTGGTATTGCTAGCTAGCTAAATGTCCCGCTAAAGTTTAGATAAAGTTTCCAGCAGTCAGCGCTCTACAGCATATTTGCATTCTAGTTCACAAATGATCCACTTGATCAGCTTTTAAGCCAAAGTGAAAAATGTATTGGGAATGTGTTGCCCTTCTTTCGCATTACCAAGTGCCAAACCAACAGATGACCGTTAATTGTCTGTGTACGTGTGAGACAGAACTGATTATTTAATTGACAGGGCAACAAGTGACATTTGAAATGAGATCCCCCCACCCTAACCCTAGTGCAAATTCTTGACTAACAAATGAAAATGCAAGACAAACCTTGAAAACAACCGTGGCTTCATCTTATACTGTCCTACAAAGATTCCTTAGATATATACAGAAATAAAGCATGGAAAGAAGTAGCAGAGATTGCTGGTCAGTGTATGTAGCTGGTACAGTTAGCTTGCTTTGCTCATCTGCCAATGAAGTGAGTATGTTTCAGACTGATTAGTGGATTATTTGTATTTGAACTAGTTAGTTCTAGAAGCTGTGTGTGCGTTTAACATTGGTCAGTGCGCGGTCACAAGAGACTTGTCACTTGAGAGTCTGAACGTAAGCTTAACCAACGTTATTCCAGTGCCTTAGATTTGTATATAGATATTCTGTTTATATATCATTTATATACAAACAAGCATAGCTTGGATTTTTCTGTGTACGTTTACACCAGTATTTTTGAACCACATTGACTGAGCCTGGTCATTTAGTATCAGCTTTCATTTACAGCAGTTACAGCAACTACTACTGCTGTTAAAAATATCACATAGTGTCAGGCTGATCATGTGTCTTTGTTTATTTACAAAATGTTTTGTGTATTTGAATCCCTCTTAACCATGCCAGAGTTTTATTAGGACCATGGGTCATTTCAAGTGCTTTAAAAAAAAAAAAAAAAAAAAAGGTTTACTTACTTTGAGGTTACTGGAGGTGTTTGCGTTACTGCTCTGTGAGTGTGATCGATCGGGTTTAGATTAAAGTTTGGGATATTAGGTATTAGTCAGTTTCATTACAATGTAATGTAATTAATTCACAATTAATAGAATGCTGATGTCACACATTTCCACAATGCACATCATTACATTTTTTGCATCAATACACACTTATTTGATTTCCATTTTGCTTTCAAAAGTTGACCGTTCAGTAGTTTAAAGCCAGTGCACACTACATGATTTTAGGCCCAGTTTCCCAACTGTAAGCTAATTTTGTGTCTAAGTGACTCCATCCCCCCCCCACCTCACTATGTGTGAACTGTTCAGCAATAAGATTTACCAAATCTGAGCACGATCAGCATGTTTGATTTTCTCCTGATAAATCAAGTTGCAAGTAGTTGCAAGTACAACGATGAGAAACAGCCAATGAGAGTCGGAGAGGAAAAGAATTCATCTGCAGTCATGTGCAGCGGATGCCTGAATCCAATTTATCATCCATCTGTTCATGTTGGAGGGTGAGAGCAAAATGTAAGCACATTAATAATGCTTCTATAAGAAATTATTTGGCATGTTTTACTCAAATGGTTGTTGGGGAACAGCAAAAATAAAAACAAACATGGCCCAGTTCCTGCTGGCACACAGAATATAAATAGCTCCCTTTTTACACTGTAGCTCCAGTTCTCTTTGCAGAACAGACAGTCCTCACTGCCTGCATTTCTAATCCTTCCTACACAATCCTTTCTCCTCCGGTATTTTCTCTTATTTCCTTTTTTTCATGTTTTGGTACAAAATTGTGGCACAATCGCACAGCCACATGATTGATATCGCTCATGTTTATCTTCATGAGAAAGTGGATTTGGAGATTAGGCGTGCTTCGGCAGACATTTCTCCAGGTGAAAGGTCATGTAGCGCGTGTGCCTCATCTGCAAGACGGTGTAAACTGAGTAGTGTGAAAGGGTCAGAAATTCTGCTTAAGCTGTGAGCATTATTAACCCATCTACCAATGGAAAAGTTGCTGGATCTGTTTAATCCCTGCTTTCATCTACCAATGACGATGTAAGAGAGGAGAAGCAATTTTATTGGTCAGAATCTGTAACCTTTTCAGATTGGTTGACAACTTTTGAGATTGGACAAGAGCAGATCGAAATATCAAAAACAGGTTACAAACAAGCAGGATGAGTTTAAGCGTCCATTCACACTTTGTAACTTTGAGAGTGAGAACAGTAAGAGTCGTGCTAATTGGATTAAAATATTGTGCTTTCAACCTTTTGTTGAAAATCGTCATAACCGCCAGACAGTACACGTTTGATGTTCTCGTTACTGTTAGGAGCAGGAAGTATGCTTGTGAAAGTTAAGGAATGACTCAATGAACGGCATTGTTAATTAGTCCAAATGACGTTATTAACCTAATCACTTGTTTTTGTTTGTATTTTTTTTGTGTTTGTTTTTAGGAGAGAAGCCTGCCATAGCTCCTCCAGTGTTCGTGTTTCAAAAGGACAAGGCACAGAAGGTAGGCCTGATTTTAATTCAGTGAATGTTTGTTTTTCTAGTTGTTGTCTATAAATTCACTATCTGGAGGTATGGCGAGAAGGATGGGTTTACATTGTAAGTCCTGGATGCTCTCCGTGGTTGTTCTTGCTACAGATCTTTGTGGTCTCAACATGGATGCCTTATGTAAAGCTACTTTGCCATTGTGACTTGCATAACAAATAAGGTCGGTAAAATGGAAATGGACATTCTCTGAGAAAGAAGTGTGATGAATAATTAGATTCTGCTTTTTGTTTAATAATTTATAATCTTAGTTTAACATTTCTAATGTGAATCCCTTGATACAGTCCTGTGGCTCAGCAAGTGCCATTAGTTCAGGGGCATAATATGAAGGACTCTGCTTAAGTCTACAGTAGGGATGGGCAATATGGACGTAAAACTATATCATGATATTTTCTGGTATTTATTGCGATAACGTTATCAGTGACGATATAAATATAGTACCATTCGCCACCATTTTTGGCTACAAATGATATCTGTGATCTAGAGAGCCTCTGAAACACAAACGTTGATCTAAAAGTAAAACTGATTTACTGTAACCAAACCAGTTCCAGATTGTAGAGGTATCTCCTCATTTAGCGATAAACTCCTCCTCAGCTTCACGTCCGTCTTCCGCCATACTTGTTTTCGCTCTGCACGTGAGCTACAAATGGGTCGCAGATCAACGCACACAGAAATGCGTCGTAAACTAGGCTTTATCGTTATTATCGCAGGAAGACTCATTCTTATTGTGGGGAAGATTTCTACCGGTATATCACAAACGATAAGATATCGCCCATCCCTAGTCTACAGTGTTTTAATGGTCATTGCTTGTTGCTCAGGTTCTGTCAGCGTGTTAGTAACATTTATTCATTTATCTAATTTCAAACTGCAAAAGCTGTGCCTTTTAATTGTAGCCTATGTTATTAATAATATCATCATCGATATCAAGTGGTTAGGGCAAATAGGCAAGCAGGTCCATCAATCAGAAGCTGTCCATGCAACAACAAACCCAACAATTACTTCCCAGTTATTAGAGCAATCTGATCTGAATTTGGGTTTTTTGAGTTGATCTAGCTAGCTATTGAGATTATGTAGAAGATTGATTTATTTGGTTATTTGTCTGCACACTGATTCTTCCTAATATCCTTTCAGTGCAAAGCTGTTATTTAATTTAGCACATTATTTTATGGCATCATCTCTGCTGTCTAGCTTCAACTAATAGAGCTTGTTATACTTTGTCACAGTTGCTTCTGAGAGCCAAACGAATCAAACTCTGGGAAAGCCCTGAGGTTTCATAGTCTTTTGGATCAGTAGGCTGTCCATCAAACAAGGCAGTGTAACAGCAAGGGGTAATATGCGAAAGGGATTGTCCAATCGTTAAAAAAAAAAAAAAAGAAGAAGGTGGCTTGGATGATGATGGTGCCGTTTGAGCTGTGGTTTCATCAGCGGGTGGAACCGTATCTATGGCGACAAGATGGACCAGCCCGGCAGGGGGACCATCACCAAACTGTACAGTCCAAATTCAGCTGACTGTTGGCACAGTTGACTGTATAGGACGCTGCACAAAGGCAGCACTTAGTCAATTGTTTTAGTTTCTTGCAGGCCGGAAATATTTGGCCGTTTACTGAGCTATATGCAGATTTATGCTTGGATGTTTGTGGTTTGGCCAGATGTGTGTTTAAAAAAAAAAAAAAAAACACCACATATTTTGAATGTTCCTCAAATTAATTTTATTCATTAATAACTTTGTGTTTTTCTTTCACTTATGACCGTAATATTGCTTTGACACTAGTTTTAATATTAAGCAAATATAATATAAAAATCAGCGGTAATCATGTCTGTAAGTAATTACATCATTTGATTTCCATGTGGGAACCAGATAAATTACAATGTTATTGTTGTTATTATGCTTGATGGATAGGAGCATAATATCTGGAACCATGAGTGCCATATTGGTTAGGCTTGCAATGAGATATTTTCTAGTTGTTAATGTCTCTCTCGTGGCACATTTTCTCCATTGCAGCGATCTGCTGATGGGTCCAGTGCAGAGGATGGGGAAGGTACATCTGCTTAATTTTCCGTCTCAAGCCACATTCAGTGTTACTTTGTATGTTGCATGCTATGATCCTGGTTTAAAAGGGAATAGGGACTCCAGTCAAATCGGCCATGCAAAGTACAAGCAGAACACAAAGGATGCACATTGATTATGATATAGCATACATTCAAAATTAAATATTTATTATACTATAATAGTTTTATATATAGCTGGTACAGTATAATATACGTTTCATTTTGAATGTACGCATTATCATTATCAATGTGCATCCTTTCTGTATATAAGTATATAAGTTTCCTGTAGCTTATTATAGCTATAGGAAACATTAGCTTGACCAACGATAACAGTAGGAGAGAAAATGAACTGGTGTCCCACCTGGGTGTACTGTACTGTACGCTCCAGATCCACCGGGTATCAAACCTTTGCTGAAGATTAATGAATTGATACCTTTGGCATCTGAGGATGCTATTTATCAATATAAATGCCTCTTTTTTTTTTTCTTTTTTTTTTTTTTTTTTAAAAATACACTGATCAACTGCTTAGGGGTAGATTGTTACAAACAAATATGATTTAAGCTGTGCGTATGTCTTAACAAATAGTGCCAAAAGGTGAATGTAATGCTGTAAGCATTTCGGATTATAGTGGATTTGTCTTGTCTTTAGACTCGGACAGAGAGGATGGAGAATACTGTCCTCCAGTGAAGAGAGAGAGAACCTCGTCCTTAACACAGTTCCCACCTGCACATTCAGGTAACCCAACAACTGTAACTCACTCAGATACGCTCGTGATGTAATTTGAACGTGTAAGCTTTGCTCCTGCACTCCGGTCTGACAGCCTTGATGTGTATTTATGTAAATGTCATGCTAATGCAAATATTGTTTTGTCCATGAGAAACACTGATTCTTTCAGTTCTGGTTCCTCTCTACAATGCTACAAACTACTTGGCACTTCAGCTGTGTGTTATTCTGACGTGACCTCAGTTTGGTGCCAACTGTTAACCAGCCATCTGTCAGAACTGTTGGCTCATCATGCTGTCATAGTCACACTGCCTCTTCCTGTGTGTGTGTGTGTGTGTGTGTGTGTGTTGCAGTTTCCAAGAATAATGTGTTTATGCCGTCAAGTTTCTGTCAGTCTCCAACAGGCAACTCGGACTCAGAGCCAGGTAAGAGAGCATGTGAACATATTACTATAACTGATGCAAGTCAGAGTAAAACTACTATTTAAATCTCATTCAAGGTCGACATGAAGTGATGGAAGGTTTAATTTGTAATTATAATTGGATTTATTGTTAGTTGCACAGTGCTAAAAGATAGTTTGCCTGCTTATTATGAAATGATCTATAAAACCAAAAAAAAAAAACCCCACATATTTGTTCTGTAATGTAGAGGAATCAGTACTCCTGATTTAATTAATCAGTATTGGTGCGATGTGAGATGCAACACTTTATTAATGTCTTGCGTATGGCACACTAAAAAGAAAACCAAAACCTTTTCACGTCACATAACCCGTATACTAAGAAGACAACCAGCAGGGATTTGACAAAATGCATCATGAAATACACACATTGTTTTTAATGAGTGCTGCTTCAAATGAGCCAAAACTAAATGTCAAGTTCCTCATTGCATACTCCAAATGGTATTATAGTCTCATCTTAATCACATTTCAGGCTGATACAAACAATGCAAGCATAGTGCCGGGATTAAATTCCTTGTCTAATCCTTCCAGTGAGCTATTCATTTTTACACGGAAGTGACTGACTGTAATGCATTGATTGCATTTGCCTGTTCTACAATTCAATGAGAGAATTAACATTTAGTTTTGTTTCTTTTGCTTTTCATTTTTGTATGCTGCACATGTTGTATTTCATATTTTCTGTGGACTGTGTTTAAACATGACCGCTTCCTATCCATGTTTCTAAATAACTTTCTTTTGATTCAATTGTGCAAGATGGCTTTGCTATGTTTTCCCCTACCAAGCTAGTTTTATGTAGCAGAGGAAAGAGGAATAAAATAGTTTCGCTATTTTGAAATCATATCAAACACTTGCCAGGGCATGACTCATGTTTATGAGCTTAGTTGTGACATGCTTTTATCATGATTGTACACCACCCAGAAAAAGTGTGAGTAGGTGAAGTAGGGAGGAAAATCAAAGAAGCTTTCTATTTCTATCTCTTCTCTGAGCAGTCAAACAGGCGGAATCAAAATATGCCCAGATACCACTTCCGAGAGCGCAGGAATGTGCTGAAGTAGGTTTCTGGGCCAAAGGAGATTTTATATATATATATATATATATATATATATATATATATATATATATATATATATATATATATATATATATGTGTGTATATATATATATATATATATATATATATATATATATATATATATATATATATATATGTGTGTATATATATATATATATATATATATATATATATAAAATATAAGGAATTATATAGGAAGTGGTAAAATAGTGCTCTTCTGTAAGACACACGGGGAGAAATCAAACAGCTCTAACCCTGTCTTTTTCTGTTTCTTTGCTGCTCTGACCCTTTTAGAGGAGAAGCCAGTTGGATTTCGGTTGAAACCTCCAACTCTGATCCATGGTCAAGCGCCGAGTGCAGGTAAGACTTACTCTTTCCATGCAGTGAGAGCAAGTTAATCGGTCGACCTACAGGAAGGAGGGGTGTCGTATGCAAGGGGTGTATTTGTAAAGGTTTCATGTCGATTTTGGGAGTGTTTCCCGGATTGAGGTGGTTGTTTTCATGTAAAGAATCAGTGACACTTTTATTTATTATTTTATTTCATCGTGCATTGGGATTTTATTTCAGTTTAGATTCATTTCCTCTTAGTTTTGGAAGTAGAAAAATGTCTGCTCAATTAGCTTGACATCGCTCACACTGAAAATATTAGAGAAAATATTTGGCACGCCTGCATTTAGTCATTTCTGCTACCTCCATTTGCCAAACATTAAACATTAACCTCCATAAAACATTAAAAGCATTGAGTCTCCTATACTGCTTGATGAGATCCAGAATACAGTGTGTGTCGCCAAAAAACTGTATTTTTGTCTGATCTGGACAGTTACTGTCAAAGTTCCAATAGCTTTGAGGTTAGATGTAAGAAAACACTTTTCTGGGGTGCCAATAATTCTGGAGCTGAGTGTATATTAGTAGAATAACACAAAAATAAAATTGGGTATGTATTACTTGATGCATATACTGTTTGTCTCCCAGTACCTACACACTTCTTGACAAGTTGTCATATAGACATCTAGTAAGCTGTTAAGCTATGGTTGCTTTTGAATAAATAAATAAATAAAACACTTAAAAATACTGTAATTGAACTGGCTAAATCATCATTTTAACTCTTTACGCTTGGGCTGTATTTTCTATTGTAGATTCCCAGCATTGGCTGGCTCTTGTAGGATTTTCGGTTTCCGTTCCAATCCATTAGTAGGCTGTTTTTCAGGTGTACCTAGTCAGAAACCCAAGGAGCAGCAGCGTAGCGTCCTGAGACCTGCGGTCCTGCAGGCTCCACCCACTAAGACCCTCCCTGATCCCAGCAAGAGCAGTGAGTACACTCAAAGCAGCCTGCTATTCCTCTGATTCCTTAATTACATACTGTACACTAGATTCAGCTCATTAGTGCTGACTGTTTTATTAAATTCATTGGGGGGGGCATTAAGTGACATTAACACTCTCAAAGTAACCTCCCACGAGGTGCGACCTCTTGCAAAACATTCGATGCTTTTGTTACACCTAGTTGGTTACTGGTCACTGTAGAGCTGAATGGTTACAGCTGTCTCATCTCACCCTTCCATGCAGGTGTTGAATAGTGAGTCTTTCTCTCATGTTTGTGGTCTTTTTTTCCATGTTGTGAACTAAATCAAAACTAAAGACTATAGTAATGGTTCAAAGTGACCGTGTCAGTGACTGCCCCTTATCAGTTATAAATATGTGGGTGGCACTTATTAAATGTGAGAAAACTTATACTGGTGCACCTGTAAAAAATATAGTATTCACTAGTAACGTGTGGCATTACTAAAGGAAACTAGGCCTATGTTAAGATTTAAGATTCAAGACATTGCCTTGGGCAAGGAAATCCAATTATCCGCCAAGCAGTGTCACCTTAACATGTAAGATAAACATAGAATATAAATGTAAAAAAAATGACAAACATCCACTCTTTCACACATAACTTGCACACCTCCAGTATCCAGTATTGTAAATACACTACCGGTTAAAAGTTTAGACACACTCATTCTTTATTTAAATTTTTTTCCCACATTTTAGAATAATAATAAAGTCATCAAAACTCTGGAATAACACAAATGGAACTATGGGAATTATGTTGTGATAAAAAAAATCCAAAATAAATCAAAATAATTTCATATTTTAGCGTCTTCAACGTAGGCACCCTTTTTTGCCTAGAATTTCCAGAGATGTATTCTTGGCATTTCCTCAACCGATTTCTTCAGGAATCCCCCTGAGATGCTTTTTAAACAGGATTAAAGGAGTTCCCACCGATGCTCGACACTTGGAATATTTCGCTCCAAGCCATCCTTTAAAAAAAATATCCAACCATTTTTTTTTTGTAAATAAAATGTTAGTTTTCTAATGAAAGAAATGAATATGCTGGCACAATTATATTTTTGTCTACAACACGATTTCCAACATTTAATCAAACACACCTTCAGATCAAAAAGTTTTTAAGATCCTGAGAGACATTTTAGTCATGTGTCTCCAAACTTTTGACCGGTAGTGTATTTTTGTTGCACACAGTGCAGTGTATTCAAAGCAAGCCAGAGCATTGTACACATTGCTATGTTGTGCAGCCCAGTGAATGGCATAGGGGCTGCAGTGGCCATATAAAGTGTCTGAGCATGTCAAATATAAGGTGTTGGACTTGACTGTGGCATAAAGCTATCATGCTATAAAAAGTGTCATAGAGTGTTTTAATTATAGACTGGATGAAATCTGACATCCTCTGTACAGTAGCATTCGGTTTCAAGTTGTGATTTTCAGTGGAGAAGCAATATTATTAAATTCTTACCCAAATAAAGTTGTATATCCAGTATTACGTATGTACGGTATTAACTGATGGTGTTTCCCTAATAGACTCGAGCTGTGGAACAAATGGAGTGGGCAAGTTTTCAGAGGCAGCTACAGAAGGCCGGGCGATTTTCCTGAACAACTCAGAAAGCTCAGAGAAATCACCGGTGAGACTTATTTTTACTGTTGTAATCTCAACACACTGGATCATAAACACACACACACATACTTTCGCTTGTCTATACAGGGTTATTTTATTTGTTTAAGGAGACGATGCCTTAGTAAGTCAGTAAACAACTGCTAAAAGCACTCCCAACTCAAACGGTATCTAATGATTCTGTTATCTTAGCTGCCTGCATGTTTATTTTACATTGCATGATTGTTTTGTAAAATTGCTGTCAGTTGCTGACATGTAACTTTCTTGCAGAAGAAAGACAAGGAAGGAGCAGAGGATGACTTGGGAAAGACAGAGGAGAACACACAAAAGAAGGATGTTGTGGTCGACCCCGGTTTCGTTTTCGGCCAGAATATCAAAGATCGAGCAAAGGTCAGTGAGTGCTTATGGGCACTGGTCAAGTCACAACACCTTATGATTCTATATGAGTTGTTTAAATCTCATTTTCTCCACAGTTGGATGAGAACAGCACAGGCAGTGAATCTAAAGACGCCACACAGGACTCTCAGTCTGGGAGTACTAATTACTTCCTGCAGTACATGGGTACTTCAAGGTGACTCTCATCCATCTGTTTGTCTTTATGCATTTTTTAATTTTTTTGTCTTTCATGTTCTGATTTAAATAGCAGTAATTTTGTCAGTAATTGTCTAATTCTGTGCATGTTTGGCTTTCCAGCTCTCTGAATGCCACAAACAACACAGACAAAGGAGCCAAGTTTGTGTTTGGCCAGAACATGTCGGAGAGAGTGCTGGTAAGATGGATACAGTATTGCAAAAATGTTGGCACTACCTACTGGTTCTGGCTTCTAAATGTTAGAAAACAAAGTATCGGTCTGCTGTAGCTTTTATAACAACTTGGTGTGTGTGTGTGTGTGTGTGTGTGTGTGTGTGTGTTTTTCAGAGTCCTCCAAAAGGTGGTGAATCAACAGCAGAGGGATGTAAAGAGACAGCTTCAGTATCAGAACCCTCGTCACAGGAAACCACCCCGGAAAAGAGTGAGCGCCCTTCGCTTCTATTTCAGCTAGCTAAAAAATAATGACTGAATAAAACGTTTTTAATTATAGTCAGTGACGGTTGGTCGTGATGTTGAATATTTTTTTTTCAAGCATTTCAATTCCATTCCATTCTTTCATCGTCCAGAAAGAAATCAGCCACAGCCTCTACTTCATCTTTTTTTTTTTTTTTTTTTTTTTTGGTGCTGTTCTTGGTTCCACACATAGTCAGAAATAATCCACTTAGCCATTTGCTAACAGTGAATAGGACAATGTGGATGTCAAAAACTAAGCGTTATTTTGATCATTTTTTCATTGAAAGAGAGGGGGAGGGCCCAGCTCATTTATATCAGCTGCTATTGATTCAAAATACAGGTTAATAATTAATACTCTGGGTTTTTAACTTGACTGTAAAATAATCTCAATAGGAAAAAATATGCATCCCCTCGCTCTGCTCCTATTCAAGGTGCATCTGAATACTGTGTGTGTCCAGATCACAGTGTGACAGAATCTCTAGAGGAATCGGCAGCAGCGTACACCAAAGCCACAGCCAAGAAGTGCATTTTGGAGAAAGTGGAGGTCCGCACTGGAGAGGAAGCAGAGAGCAATGTGCTGCAGGTAAACTGCCACTTTCGGTTTGATGCAGAAAACACCGTACTCGTGCTTCGTACCTCTGTTCAGGGTATGAGGAAATGTAACCGATTTGTTTCAGTAAGTCAGCGAAGGTCATTTTTCACATTCCTGAAAAGCACCTGTTATGGATTTGGTCCAAAAAAGTGGAAAATCTGATTTGCTGGGTTTGTCAGCACATGTATAAATAGCAGCATTAGATTAAAATGTTGAGTTATGGTTTTGTCTTTGATCTACAGATGCAGTGCAAGCTGTTCGTGTTTGATAAGCCAGCTCAGTCGTGGATCGAGCGAGGTCGAGGGCTGCTGAGACTCAACGACATGGCCTCTACCGACGATGGCACACTACAATCCAGGCTAGGTCAGAGCCTCAGTGTTTTGTGTTGCTTTTTATTGAAAGCAGATGCATGTTTTGAGGTTTTGAGTAATAGAAATGTAGCTTCTTGTTCTATATTTCCCTAACTTTTTCTTTCTCCACTTATTATTGATCAGTGATGCGCACCCAGGGCAGTCTGCGGCTGATTCTGAACACTAAGCTGTGGGCTCAGATGCAGGTGGACAAGGCCAGCGAGAAGAGCGTCCGCATTACTGCCATGGACACAGAGGACCAGGGAGTGAAGGTCTTCCTCATATCGGTATGTTGAGCGTGTGTCTGTGCGCCTCTGTCTGTGCGCCTCTGTCTGTGCGCCACTGTCTGTGCGCCACTGTCTGTGCGCCACTGTCTGTGCGTCAGTTACCGTTCCAAGAGAAGCAAGTAATGTTTTTGTTTCAACTTATTGGATCTTACATCCATGTTTTTGCTTGGTTATTAGGTTTAAGAAGGCATGTCAGAATGAAATTGTGGAAAATACTAACTCTTCAGAATGTTTCATGGATATTTAATCCCCATTGTCTGTGCTGTTTTGTGGAATGTAGGATCCAGTACAGTTTGACTAGGTTATCCGCAATCTGTTCATCCACAAAAGAATGCAGTAAATCCTTCCTTGTCTGTGTTCTTGAATTCCCTATTAGAGAAAAGGCGACTTGTTTTAGAAACGATCAAACATTCCCCAAATTGGAGGACAGAAACTGAAAATACCAGTGCAACAGTTGCAGTATCGGGTTGAACCTATACATCAGAGTCTACAGAGAATCAATTTCTCTGTTCTAAGACATTTGACTGTCAATATGTTTAAATTCACCCTGCTGAAGGAATAGTTTTAGGGAAATCTAATTTGTTCAGATTTACAGCTGGCCTCGAGACGGTCAAGTCTATCACTGGGCCAAGAGACCGGTTTTGTGTCCGGATTTTGCTTCTTTCACTTTTTTGCACAGCAGGATAACTAATTTAACAAATACTGGATGCTTATGACCACGAATTAGCTTCATGCAAACTGAATGCCCATATCTTCAGACTTCACAATTTATTTGATTGTATTTTAGGCAAATATGCAGTCATTTTGTTTATTTGATACAAGCTGAAAAGCAAACGCAATCCCCATAACTGGTACTGAGAATCTCTTCCTCAGTGTGTTTTGACAAGGAATACCCTGAGAAGTACTCTGACTCTCCTCTTGCAGGCCAGCTCGAAGGATGCAGGGCAGCTGGCAGCAGCACTCCACCACCGCATCCTGGCCCTGCGGAGCCGCGCTGAGCAGGAGGCAGAGAGCACAGCCGAACTGCCCCACACCGAGATCACGCAATCCAACGAAGATGACAGCGATGATGACGTCGAGCTTGCTAAAAACAACAGCAGCAACATCGCCCCTACAGGAAATACCACCGCCAGCGGTACACTTCTCTGCTTCCCCTCACACTGTTGATCATTCTGTTGTCTGCTTTAGTTACATTTAGTTTAGTTTGATTATTAGTTTAGTTTTATGGTGTTATGGTATAGACAATGTATTATGAATGATCACATCACAGTAATTGCCCAGCGTTTAGTATGGTTTGTGTTGTATCCAGTTATGTATACTGCCTGCCAGTTTACATTGCTTTATACAACAGCGCTGTTGAATTCGCAAATTGGATTGGTCAGAAGGTGTTGATTAATTTTCTAATAAGCAGCGTTGACAGTAATGCCAGCTGTAATTCACATCACAGGGTCATATTAATGTGCTTGCTCTAATACAGTTTACAAATGTGCCATTTATTCGGAAAAAAAAACAAACAAGTTGAATCGTTGATGTGGTGAAGCATTCTAGAGAAAGAAAAAAAAAGTGACTCCAGTGTCCGAGCTTTGTAAGAGTTTTGTGTCACTGGAGGAAGTTGCGCCATCTGTTTTCTAGGTAAAATGACAAGTTGATTTATTTCTTCTTGTCCTATGGAATTTAAGAGAAACAAACAAGAGAGGCTGGTGAGGGGAAGACAGTTTATAGCGGTCATAACGTAAGTGACAGCAGAAATGTCTCGAGGGCGTTTCATAACATTAACTATGTAAATGGCAGTCCATCCAGGATTTACTGATCGCAAAAATGAATGCAAAATCAAGCGAACTCCGCAATATTCAGAGGAGCTTGCAGTTTTTCTAAATTACTGCAGATTTGGGCCATCATATGTTTGACGTCATCACAACGCACATTCAGTCAAAGCCCTATTCGATTCACGTGCGTCGAACATGAGTACAGCTAAAAGGTTTCATTTACCAACAGTCTGCTCGAAAGACTGTGCACAGCGATTTTGTGCAATTGCAATTTCGCCAATATAACTTGATTTACGCAAAAAAAAAAGCCGCAGCAAAATCGAGCATTTTTGGCCGCAACAATCACACAAAAACCTCTGCAAAATCCTGTACGGATTGAAATGGTACTGCGTGCCAATCATTAAGGAATTATTTGTAATCATTGGTAAATTGCTATTTTATAATAGGAGCAAAGCCCACAGGGACGTGCTGTTATAGGAAAATAATCAACTTCAGAGTGGTGTGATGCAAAGTAGATTTGATTGTTTTACTATAACAGGACACTGCATTGTATTTTACTCTTTCCATATTTAACCATGGGACCAGCTTCTGGCAATCTATCAGCACATACCAGTTTTTGGTATGTTTTTACCCTCCTTTAAACCAAAGTAATATTTTTTCCTTATTTGAAATGATCTACCATATTTACTTTGACATATTCATATCACTGCACTGTATGTGTACCAATAAAATGTAATATAATATATATCAGGATAATAGACATGCATGGTATTGTTATTCAGATTATTATCATTGCCATATGTTTTGTTTGCAAGGAGACTTGCAGTTTAAGCAGCATTTTGGGGTGTTTTTTCCCCTTTTTCTCAAATAAAGATTAGCCGTCTTGGAACAGCTATCATTTCACTCAAATGCAGTATCGTATAAACACAGGGTTCTGTAGGAGAATAACGCTACTATTTAGACTTTTTAAACCCAATATTTTGATAGCGAACTACCGTAAAAGCTTTGTGATCTGAAAATGTAACACATGACTACTGTGCATACTTCCTTTTTTAAAAAAAATAAGGCCATTTAAGGGAATGAAGTATTTGAAGTGTTCATCAACAGTAACACCTTTCCCCCCACCTCTTCCTCAGGCACTTCTGAAACCTCTGCCGAGGCACCGGCAGCTGAGAGCACATAACACCCTGGCTAGCTGCCTGACTAAAAACTGCTCAACAGGGTTTTTTTGGGCAGGCATCTGGGTGGACAGCCTTAACCACCGCAACTCTTTCAGCCCAGTGCTGTGGGTCCTTCAGCTCCAGCCCTGTAGCAGAGCTCCAGCGTCTCTCACTTAAAACTCGTAGTTCGTTTTCCCCCCTTCCTACATTTATTGTGAATCTGGAATTCAATATTTTTGTTTTTATCATTTTGTTTGCTTTTTTGGTTTTGTTTTAGTTTTCCGGGACTGCAAACAAACTAAAAAAAAAAAAGAGAAGAAAAAAAAAAGAGAAACAGACTTTTCCATTTAAGGGTTTGGACTTGGCTCCTCATCATATTGATGAGTGTGAGGGTATTCCTCTCTCTGTGTTAAGATACGGCACGTCACAGCTGCAATTTCTACCACAGGATTTGTCTTTTACTTTCTTGCTGTCCCCCCACCCACTGTATTATTTTCTCCTAATCTCTCATGCTCGGCTTCAGACCACCACTGTATCACATTATTGCTCAAAATTGTACAACATCCGTTCAGTAACTTTATGCCCTCAACCCAAAACCTCGCTGGACCGCAAACATGTTTATTTTATTTTTTTTTTGGTATCTGAGTCTAACTCATTTCCAGTGGTTTACCATAAACCAGTACTTCTACTAGTCTGCTATGATGGTAGTTAGATCTCTTATTGATATAACGAATAAAGAACTAAACCAATACACGGACTGTGCTATTGTGGATCTGTGCTTCTCCAATGTTCCATCACTGAGAAGAAGATAAGAAAGGTAAAAGGGAATTAACTTTGGCCCCCTCACCATTATGGAATCACCAGAATCTGCCCTTTAGCTTTGCTAATGGACAGATATGGTTATTTCTGTTTTGATTTGAAGAAAAAAAAAAATTAAATCAACATCTCTGCAGATATCCATGTCTATTTTCCATATTCTGAATGTTTGTAATATGTTACTTTTTTAAAAAAATGTTTTATTAACTTTTTTTTTATCCATTTCCGTGATATTGGAGACAGTACAATGGAGATGATTGTTTTTTTTGTGTGTGTGTGAAATACTGAGTGCATTTAGAAACGTGAATACAGAACTTCTCATGTAAATTTCTATGAATATATTATCATTTACTAGAACATGTCTCCAATCTCCTTTACAAAACAAATAGAAAAAAAAAATCAAAGTTAAAAAAGGAAAAGCTTTGAAATAAATTTTTGTGTAATGTCAAATGTGGTCTATCATTTACCTTTTTATCAGTCTTGATTTGTTAATGAAAATCAAAGTGCTTTGTAACATTAAAGCAGCAGACTGTGAATTAAAACCTGGAATCAGTTAACTTTGGTTTACACTGTATTAACCGGTGTTTTTATTCAAGGTTAAGTGCTGGCTATTTTTTTTTTCCTTCGAGGAAGGTGCACACCGCTTAATTCATAAGAAATAACTGCACAGTATTGGGAATACGTTTAAATGTTACTCCGTTAGTGTGTGAGTTATTACTAAGCACGTCTTTAGGAATTCACCTATTCAGTTGATAAGAGGTTCATCTGAACAGTACATTTGTGTGTCCACCAGGGGGTGTCAGATCATTTATTGCTGAACACTGGTACAATGTGAGAAGTTTGTGTTATCTTGGAAGTAACTGTACTGCTCTTGGAGATATGCATGAAGAAATAATTTTTCATAGTCATTAGGACTGAAGTATTTTGGTGGTTTGTTGAGATACAGGTATGATTTATTGTTTAGGTGTACCCTACAAACATCTGCACAGATGCAGTTTTTAAGCACATTCAAATTCCAGGAAATGAAACATTTTAGCCAAAAACATCATTTACTGCTTCCAGTACTAGTCGAAGCAAAGTGAACAGTTTACAAATTTCTAGCCTTCCAATGAAGAGATGAGATTCGTGGTGATTACAGCTTCCAAGCGTTCTGCATCATGGTCACAAAGTAATCATCGTTGTCTATGGAGGCACTGACTCCACTGTAGTAGTTCACAAACTCGTCCAAAGTGACCTGCCATGGAGAGGAGCATGTGTCAAGTTACTTCTAAAGACTGCAACATTACATTACATTACACTACACACACACACCCATAATAAATTGAATCTATTTACAACTACTGCACCTACACATATGTGGCCTTTGTTTTATATATATACTGACTGTAGGGTTTTGGAGAATGATCTCGACATGGTACACGGACAGTATATGTGCAGCTGGTATGAGTGCATCAGGTCCAGTGTCTTTGCCAAGTTACGCAACAGTCCAACTACAGTATGATAAGCTGTGTTATATTTTCTACCTCAAAACCTACAAGGTTGCTCTAGTTGTGTTTATTAAAGTGATCAGTATGCCTGAAGGGTTGAGGTGTGTGTCAGGACTGTGACCCTCCACGAGTCCCAATAATAAAGTCACAAGAGTGAAATGGACAGATATGAAGCTCACAGGACAAAGAAAGGCCACATTCATTGAATTAGGAGCTCACTAGACATGACATTAATTTTCAGTAAAAGCTTTATAATTAATCATTTAAATCAGAGTGATCTTGTCTAGTTGAAAGGAGTTACTGAACATGGTAAATGTGTTGCACAGTGCTGCACAAGCACCCAATATACTCATGTTAATGTATGTGACTCTTCTTTGTCCCATGAGCTTCGTATCTCGCCACCTGGTCTGGTGACGTTTTTGCTGGGGGTCACGGCTATACTTAATAGGGCACACCTATACTTAATAGTATGGCATTTTCTAATGAAAATTACATGAGCAGTTACAAACAAAAATAATACTTGCAATAATGTGACTGATCAAATTTTCTGTGGGAGTGGGTGAGCAGAGAGTAGGAGGAACACGACTTGACTAAAAGACAACATGTTGTGGTTTATGGAATTCAGTAACAATAACCCAGTAATCACCAAATAATCACATTGTAGTGGATATAACCCATTAACGTATAACCTGGTTTTTTTTCTAGCTTTAAAACTACCATATTTGAGTTACGGTCCTGTTTGATATAGAGAAATAACTATAGCAATACCTTTCCGTCTTTCTCATATGGCGAGTCGAAGCTGTCGAGGAAAGAGCGGAACACTTGTTCCTCGGTCCACTCGCCGCTCTTGTACTTGGGGTGATGTTTGCTGTTGTAGACTCCCTCCAAGTCTTGCACAGTTATCACTCCATCACCGGTACGGTCCAGCTTCTGGAAAGCCTGTTTGATCACCTGCTTTCTGGCGCTGGACATAGGGGGCTGGGGACACATGATCTGACATGAGCTAAAACAATAATTTGCCTGTTGCTCATCTGGAGGATTACGCCTTGTTTCTAATAACTTTTTTCTTGGACAAAGCTAGTTCACTGTTGTTACCTTTGGAAAAAAGAACATTTAATGGTGTCTTTGCACTTCGTCTCTTACCCTTAGTTTCTCAAGAAATTCATCGAAGTCAATGGTGCCGCTTCTATCTTTGTCTACGAAAGTGAAGATCTCCTTGACCTTTTCCTTTCCAATAGACAAACCATAGGTCTCCAGACCCTTCTGAAACTCCTCCAGGTTTAGAGACTTACTGCCATCATCATCCATGATGCGGAAGGTTCTGAATACACAGCGGTGTCATCAATATTGTATTGTATGATTTAACCACAGAGTACTATACTGAATAGAATGTCACAATACAGTTGGTATGTGTATTACTTTGACATAATATTAAGCATGATAGTATGGGGTCATGTATGTATGTATGTATGTATGTATGCATGAAAAGAACAGTGTGGTCTCTTGCCTTGCCAGGCCTTTAATCCCAGCTGCTCCTCTACTCAGACACTGTTGTCTCAACTCCTCCAGTGTGTCTGCCATCCTCTCTGTTCCAGGCTTCCTTGTTTGGACCCCTGTACCAAATGATCCAAAAGAGCTAGACACTTGCCAGAGAGTGTGTCCCTCAGTAGATTAGAGAAGCTACACTTTGATTCAAATGGTTTTCTATGTGGTTTAACTGTGCGCAGCAACCTCACTTGTCCGATCCTACTGTAATCTGAGTAAGAAGCTCTGAAAGTCCATAGAGAGTACAGGTTGGCATGGAAATAAACAAGTCACATGGGCAAACAATAAAGTAGATGCCCCGAGGGCTTAGTTGGCTTGGAAACCAAAATGCAAATAATGTTACTGGGTAACTGTAACGCAGTGAAACTGCAATAACTTTATCTGGGGGAAAAAGAAAGAAAGAAAAAGAAAAAAAACAACAGTGTTCTACTCAGGGTCTGTAGTGTTTCTCAGAACATATACTGTACATACACTACACCATAAACTATTTGAAACAGCTCTTACATGATGGATTCTGTTACCAAAACCAACTGCACTACTTGAATAAGATATGAAGCAAACAACACATTTTGTATATTATTATATGGAGTACATGGATAGTCATTTGATCAGTTGGGGTAAAAATCAAGTAGCAAACAAGAAAGCTGTTCTTCACAAGGCATTTATTTAACTTGGTAGTGGTTGTATCCCTACAGGCCCTCTAAGATGACATAATGGTTAATTATTCATTAGACTTGGCCATAAATTAATCTACTGAGGCTGAGTTTTGAGACCACAGACCAAAGCCACAATAAGTATGAACTTACCACAAAATATTGACGTGGGTTCAAGTTACACAATTCATGCTTATGACTTTGGTATCTCATGTTCATTAATTTTGGTGGGAACAGGTGAAGGTCTGTTCACACACTGGTGACGAGGGATGATATCCATGTCTGAAAACCTGTGCCTCCATTTTGTCTTTCTGCATCATTCCAAGATTAAAGTAAAGTGTAATGTTATCCCATTATCTCCACACGCCCTGCCCACAGTGGTTCAACAGATTGTTCTCACCTATTATAAAATACAAGAATTACCTGAAGTACAAAATAAAATAAAAATAAAAGTAATAAACATAACCGCCATGTTTACCTGAGCGTGTCCGTAATTCGCGCCGTCTTTCCAGGTGCTCTCGTTATAGTCCCGCCTCTGTACTTTTAGCGGAACTCCATTGGCTGCTTTCTACGTCAATCACGAGTGAAACGCTCGAGACCGTTCCGTTGAGAAATTTCTTGTTTTTCTTCAGGAAACGGCCATTTACACCACTAAGTTTAAAATATATACATTAACATTTTTAATGGACGTTTATTACCACCAACTTGTAAATACGAACAAAAACAGTATTTGTTTTGTACATTGTTAAGGTGAGTGTCTTGACCGGTTTGTGAGAGTAGAATAACGTTACATTAGTTAGTTACATTATTAGCTAACTTAATCATATTGAATCTAATAGTTTACCTGTGACATTGGGTACTTAAACCATTACCTTGACTTGGATGTCACTATAAAATTAACAGTGGAGACGCATTTTAAGTGTTGAGCTCAAACTTTTAGAGCAATATGTCTGTTATTTCTGGCATGCAAATGAATTAAAGCATTGGTGACTCTAATTTAACTGGTCAATATGTTTGCACCTGCCTAGTGTTTATAACAGGATACCTGAAAAACGTCTAGTGTCCCCTTGGAAAAAAAGGACAATAAAGAGACACCAAAAAAAAAAGGGGGGGGGGGGGTAGTAGACACACCCTGGGTACAGATTTATTTTACCACATTATCCAGCTGTTCAAACACTAGGGCCATTATTTAAATGTGTACAGAAATATTTTTGTTTGTTTTCTGGATCCATGAAGCTTTTTTTTATTCCAGAACATTCCACCACTAGTACACATTTTGTATTAGGGCCCGAGCACCGCAACGCCCTATTGGATCTGCTCTGTTTATTATTATTATTATTATTATTATTATTATTATTATTATTATTATGTTCTGAAGCGAATCACATTTTAGAGGGCCCAAACATGCCCAAAAACTCACGAAACTTTGCAGACGTGTCAGAACTGGTGAAAATTTACATCTGATAGAGATTACAGAATCGAGTGTGGCTCGATAGCGCCACTTACAAAATTTCACCGATGTGGGCTTCGCGTCACGTTTCACCTGCATGTACGAAATTCGGTAAACATGTGTAACATGCCACTGTTAAACGCAACAGGAAGTCAGCCATTTTGATTTTTCTCTTAAAGTTTTGCTCAGATTTTGCCATTTCCAGGCCTCGTACTTTAACGAACTCCTAGAGATCTAATCAGATCGGCATCATATACACTCAGTCTAATCTAAAGGCAATGACGATGCTAAATTGCGACGTTTTAGAGTTTTCACCGCACGGCATGGGCGTGGCGGTTTCTCCATGAAACAGGAAGTTGTTGTAACGCAAACTTACAATGTGTCCAATCTGCTTCAAACTTCGTAAGTTTGATAAAAGTCCCGGCCTGAAGACATCTACATGCCAATAATCAGTTATAATGATGGCGCCACCTGCTGGCAACAGGAAGTGACATGTTTTACACTGTGATGCACTCCTACCAACATTAAAATATGCCAGCATGTGGTAAATATGCTAGAAACATGTTACACCATGCTAGCAACACTTAGCTAAGTCCTAAAGCACGCTATTAATGCGACGAAACAGGAAGTTTTTTTTTTTAATAAACCTTTACCAAACTTCACATATTTCATACGTATCTGGGCCTGAGGCTATCTATATGTTCAGTTACAGTCATAGCACCACCTGCTGGCAACATGAACTGACATGTTTTACACTAACTCAGAAATAAATGTTCAGTCTGCACCAAACTTCAAGTTTCATATGAATACTGCCCTGATGACATCTACATGCCAATATTCAGTTATAGTCATAGCGCCACCTGCTGGCAACAGGAAGTGGCATGTTTTACACTAATGTATTCCTAACAACATATAAAAAAAAATATGCCAGCAAATTCTAAACATGCTAGCAACATGTTAAAACATGCTAGCAACACCCAGCTTGTTTTAGCTTCCCTAAGCGTGCTATTACTGCTATTAAACAGAAAGTTGTTACAACTCAAGCATACAATGCCTAATCTTCCCAAAACTTCACATTTTTGATAAATGTCCGGGCCTGAAGACATTTTCATGCCAATATTCAGTTACAGTCATAGTGCCACCTACTGCCAACAGGAAATTACATGTTTTACATCGTGATACATGCCTAACAATATACAAGTGTAAGAGTATGGCGTTCCCCTGGCAGAGCAGCCCCCAGGTGCACCCGGGTCTGATGGCCTGTTAATTGTTGCTTGCAGCTTTAATTTGAATTGTCATTATAACCACTGTAACAAAATGAAAAAAATCACAGACCCCAGATATAATTTGCTATTTTAACATATTAAATATTTATTTTAAAATGATGAATTTATTTTGCCCCAATTTGGTCATCTGTCAGTTCCTACCCATTAGCCAGCATACATTCAATTCAGTCAAAAAATCTCATACATTTTCTATTATTATTATTATTATTATTATTATTATTATTATTATTATTATTATTATACCTTACTAGTAATACTGTCAAAAAGCAGTACAGGCTGGCATAACGCATTATTATTATTGTATTGTGGGCACACGGTGGCTTAGTGGTTAGCATGTTTGCCTCACGCCTCCAGGGTTGGGGGTTTGATTACCACCACTGCCCTACGTGTGTAGAGTTTGCATGTTCTCACCGTGCTGCAGGGGTTTCTGCCACCAGTCCAAACACATGCATGGTAGACTGATTGGCATGTCTAAAGTGTCGGTAGTGTGTGAATGTGTGTGTGATTGTTCCCTGAGATGGATTGGCACCCTGTCCAGGGTGTACAACATCTTATGCCTGATGATCTCTGGGATAGGCGCCAGGTTCCCGGCGCAACCCTGAAGGATAAGCGGTATAGAAAATGGATGGAATTATTATTGTATTGTATTATATATTCATCAGTAACTGCTTTATCCTGGTCAGGGTTACCGTGAAACCAGAGTTTATCTTGGGATCCAGTCCTATACAAAGACACTACAAGTGACGCTACAAATTAAGATTCAATGACGTGTATAAACTCCAAGCAAGGTGGGAAAATTTTTACATCACGGCTATGCGGACAACTTGATGTGTTAAACATACATTATTATCAAGTGTCAGTTTGGACATGACAAATAGTATGTGGTTAATCAGTCTATTGAACCTGCTTATGAATCAGCCTGTCATCATCAGACACTATATCTTTACACGTCTTTCTACGCCCAGTACAGCAATGTGTCTCAAAAACGGTGAAAGACGTCCTCATTAGGAAACTCATTATACAAGATTAAATGTTGGGTGACTGAGTGTTGTGGAATTTAAGGTGGTTCAGTTGTTGTAATGGTTTGATGATTGTGTGAATGGTATGGCCCCAGGGGAGCTGTTTGTGGTGTAGCATGAATAAACACAGGAGATACATTTGCCCAAACCTTTAGCAGTTGGAGCCATTTTCCGGAAAATTCCACTGAATCATTTACAGTTAGTTGTTGTCTCGATGGTATTAATTCACATTTTCTGTAGTTTTCAAATGCATACTGTTACTTGCTAGCTGGAGCGCGTACATTTATATACTGGTGGTAAGTAGAGGTTGCTGAATGTGTTGGCTTATGCAGTGCAAGCACACAACAAAGCAGACATAGTTTCCTCACTATGGTCATTGTTTATTGCAGAGGGCCATGCTTGTATTTACATGCATGTTTCAACAAAGAGTATGTTGTAATACTTTTTTTTCTTTTTCTTTTGTATGAACTCATCTTATGGTTGATGGATGAGCTACTTGTGGTTGTACAAACATTTTCCCCACCGAAAAACTGGGATCTTGGAAAAAAGACTTATATTCTAACTGGAATTTTTGGAGCTGATGTAATGTCCATACTAATGAAGCTGTTCACTAATGCGTCTGGCTTCACTCACACTTTAAAGACCACCTTGGAAGAGCTACTCTATAAAATCTTGGACAAGTTACTTTAAAAAAACAAAAAAAACAAAGACTCATCAGACTCATCAGTTCTCTTGAAAAGCTTACTTGCAAAGAGTTTTTAAACCATGTTTCTTTGGGCTCGGCACATTCATTTAAGCCATGTTTATTATTTTATCATTAGGGATGACGCGGTCGGCCATCCGTTTGCAATCTTCAGGAACAGAAAAGCAACACTTGGGGCGTAGATGCAATGAAAAGGAAAATAAGCATTGTTTTGTTTTTTTGTAAAGCTGAGTATGTTTATTCAGCAGTTATTTAGGAATAGTGGATTTGATAGAAAATACATTTGGCACAAGCTGTTTTTTTTTAAATAAATAAGTCAATATTTCCCTTTCGTGTAAAGTATCTAAATAAATATGCACACCACTGTCCAATAAATATCGATTATTCACATCAAAGATGCACTGCATCAACATATCTGCTGTTGGTATGAAAAAGGTCCCAACGCTGCCAGATCTGTAAATTGGTAACTTGGGGAGAAGCTATCTATACACACATAGTACTGCCTCTTTCAGGTCATTTTTACACATAGTACACAGATTGATATGAAACAAAATACAGTCCTACACTTTACGCTAAGAAACACTCCGTTCCAACAATAATACAAAGTATTAACACCAAAACAAAGTATCACCCTCTGAAAAAGCACTTGAAACCATTGTTTTTTGAGACATACAGTATTTGAAAGAAATATAAAATATGAATATATTAACATATATGGTATTACCTATGAGTTGAAATATGATAAATGTGTATTGAAATCCTGTTGCATCACATTCCCCCTGAAGTTGCATTTTCCAGAACTTTCATATTATGCCTCTGAACTGTAGCAGTTTCTTCAAGGATGAGTTTGGGAGAATACATAATATTTGCAACATTCTATTTGCAAGTATATAAATATATTTATAAAAATAGAAATCTTATTAGCTCATGGTAAAAAGCATCTATTGATGATCCATTTTTTTTTCTAAAAAAAAAAAAAAAGTATAAGGTACAATAAAAAAAAATTCCATCAATTGAAGCCTCTAGACATTTTCAGTTTGGCTTTTTTGTTGTGTTGTAGGTAAATCTACCTGTGTCTGGTGCGACTATGAGGCTGCATGTCCTTCAGCTCCTATTGCCTTTTGTTCACAGTAAGTCCATTAGATTTTATGGCAGGCTGTGTTTAGAGCTTGATAGCTCTGTATATACAGTAATTCAGGTACAATTGGTCTGTGGTTGTGTGCTTAATTACCTCATGTATATAATTTAACAAAACTAGGGCAGTGGTTCCCAACCATTTTTCCTTGGTAACAACCCCCCCCCCCCCCCCCCCGTGACTTGTATCTAAGAGAGGCTGAGCGTGGGTGCAACAGCGTGTCCTTTGACAATCCAAACCTTTTAATGTCTGTTTTCATGGATATATTTCTTTGACACAGAATCGGCTTGAAGGTCAGCAAGCTCATGTTCACAGCCGAGGTATTCCACGTCCTTGAAACTGCAAATGTAAGAGTCCATCACCCACGATAAGTATTCGTCAGTATTGGCAAAACGGGGTTTAATTTCCTCCCGAGGCATGTTCATGTGCCGGGTAAACTCAGTGCGTAAAGACGCAGGCACAGTGCCACCAGACTGTTTCATCAGCAGTGAAATTGTTGTTTCCCCACAAATGACACATTCTGGCCAAGTCCTGTCCTGTCCTCCATTAAAACCGAAGTTAAAATAGCTCTCAAGATATAGCCTTACTTTATCAGCACTTTGACGTTTCTTAGACATATTGTTTTATTCATAAAATACTGATCCTCTGACTGCAGGAAAAATGAGCTGCTAGATGAAACTGGTTGAGTGTGGGTCATTGACATGCACAGTTTTATTTTTCAGGGAATTACCGCGTTTACGTTTCTCTGCCATTATTATTATTTTTGCAAGCATGATTTTTTAAAATAACATTTTAAAAGGTATTCGTTTTACAATTTAATTATAGTGGAACATTTTATGCATGTTTGACCTCAAAGCAAATGAGATCACGCGCCCCTCTGTGAACTCCAGGTTGGGAACCACTGCTGTAGGGGAATCATCACATAGAGAGAAACTTTAAAAGGAGATGTGGAGGTTATCTAACTGTTCTGTTCGGTTATTTATGGCCGCTTTGACTTAAAGGGAATTAGATGTTAATGCTGTGTACAGTGGGCTTAAAATGTGGGACAATCCAACAGGCACAAGTCTCACTTAACCCCTTGGATGTACTAGGGCATAATCTTTAAGAATCATGAGCAGATTTAACCTTTTAAGGTATAAGTGAGCCACACAGTTTCAGGTAACAACAGTCCATAAAAAGCAGCACATTAGATTGATAGTTGAATATGTCAGAATCAATATAACAGATAATACAGACAACATATTTTTTTTACAACTATAACATTAACAGAAGTGTCTCAGACATCACAGTGTTCATGACCTACTATATGAAAGTTGGAGGAGTTTAAAAAAAAAAAAAAAAAGACATCCAATTATGTATTTGGCTTGGGGATGATATGAACAATTAGAGAAGTTGGACTCTTGACAAGAGCAAATGAAATGAGTGTGTGAGTTGATGGGTTTTCACTTCAAGTAACAATGCATGCTGTTATTTTCAGTATTTGACCTGAGAAGACTGTATATTTAAACGTTTGTATCAATGAATAGTTGCCCACAAGAGAGTTGGTGTGATGCATATTTCTGTAACAAATACAAATGAGGTAGCTGTGGATAACTTCATACTTGAATATGCAGATAGTATTTGTTACAAAAAAACAAAAACACTTTTCTATACTGCTTTAGTCCATATGGAAATTTCTTATTTCAAATTATTCTGGATTTTCACTATTGCAGTTGCCACTCAGTAACAGTTTCATGGCTTCAGTAAAAGGCCAGTGTTGTGTCTTAGCACTGAAGGTTGCTACTTCACATGCCGTCAAATCATTAAAGCATCTTTTTTTTCTCTTGAGCTCAAAACTGTTTAAGACACTGCAGAAACCCTTAAAAGCACAAAACTTCCATCTTCCTACCTTCTGCACTGCCAGATGGTCAGAATCAACCTTCTAGCCTGTGGCTTGGATTATGAAATGCATGGATTCTCCAAGTGAGATTTTCTGGATATGATTTACCTTCCACTTCCACCTAATTGACTCTAGCCTCTTTCTGAAGCCCCATCCATACAATCATCTAATCGCTTAGATAATCCTATGACTGTAGTGGTCTCATTTGCTTCAATCATCTCAGCGAACCCTGCAGTGTCACACACAGCCGCACTTTCTGGCTGACACGTCCTGAATGGTGAAGAATTTTGCCTTATTGTCAAAGAATGACATGTTCTCGTATTTGGTGGGCCGGCAGCAGCGGATGTAGGGTGCCCTCTCTGTCTTAGCAGTGCCCCCCTTAGTGGTTATGTCTTTCTCGGATGTCTTGCTCATAATCACATTTTTCAGCACCATGTCATAGTTGCCGAGGCGTCTGTTGCACTTCCCTCTGCAGTAACGGAAGCGCACTGTCTCATCGCTTTCATAGCCCAGGCCCAGCTCGCTCACTGTTAGCACCACCTGGTGCAATGAGCATGCCTCTGCGCTTTTCGCGCGCTTGGTCCTTCTCCCAACTTTCCTGTCCACCAGTGACCTGATGACCCTCCGAAGCTCACCCTCAGTGAAGCTCTGAAACAGGTAGGAAACTGAAAAAGATTTGCAAACACACAAACGTTTGAAAAGAAATAAACATCTGTAGACTGGCACTATAATAAAGTAATGAGATGGGAAGGTACATGTGTCTGTGCTCTAGATGGCAGAGCAGTTGGCCTGATTTCAACACCTATGAAAACATGTAAAGAGGGATTATGTCTCCCTTTAAAATACTTTTTTTCACAATGGCCTCGACTGAAACCTTTTGCTTTTTAACTTTGAAGCTTGTTCAGCAACATGAAGCTTCAGGGATCAGGTAAGTGTATCTTTATTGGTTCACTGACATTAAAATAATTTAAAACTAAAGCAAAGCACACTAACACACCGAGAGTTTTAGTGAACTCTTGAAGAGCTGATTTTTCACTCATTATCTAAATGTGTGGATTTTGAGTAGATAAATTCTTGTAATTAAAACCATAATCTCAACATCCGTTTATAATTGGCCTGATTCCGAAAGACCGGGCTTTTTTATCCCCCTAAAATCTGGCTCAGGCCCTTGGGACCAGACACATGAGGTGTGATGTGAGTGAGATGTGTAAATGAAACAGCACGAACTGCTGAGCAGTGCACTAATCCCTCCATCAGTTTATTTTGAGACCAACTAATCCACATGAGAATAGTGTGTGTTTATCTTACACTCCGATAAGAGGGAACCCATGTCCTCAGATTCTCTGGCCATGCGCCGATGACTGGTCACCTTGGGCGAAGATGATGATGATAGTGGTGGTGATGGTGCTGTTGTTGAAGGATGTACAGACACAGCTGAGGCCCAGGGGATGATGGACCCAGCGGGTATCATTGTTATGAAGAGCAGGAGAAAGAGAGCAGCACTAAGGAGTGTAAAGGCAAAAATGGCCTTTTTCCATAACTTCATCTTAGAGCAACGTGGAGCATTGAAACGCTATAAGACAAAGAATAGAAGACCAGACATTAGGCATCATTATATAAAGCCAAGGCCAACACAATACCAAACTGTTTCCTTTCAGGGGATATCAGGTTACAGCATACAGATGCTAGGAATTAAAGTTTAGACCTATAGGTGAACTGGTGTTGTTTACTTAAGAGCCTTGTTGCTGTTCAAGATTTGATCAGTGCCTGCCCCTTTTGATAAAAAATAAAGTTAGTAATAAGTCAGTATGTGTTGAAAGAAACAGTTTTTGTCTTTTGCACTAATAGATTAGCACTAATAGGTTTTGTGCTCATTACAGTTTTTGGGAAATGAAGTCACTCTTTTTCCCATTAGGAATTTTTCTCTTATGTCCCATTTGTGTTTCTCTTTTCATTGCTACTGAACACTTCTGTATTTGCTCAAGTTGAATGCAAAGAGAGTTTTCTTTTGATGCCATAGGTCATACTATACTCTTTGTGATCCTTTTCTCAGTTTTGAAGAGGGCGTAGAACATCCGCCAGGGTGGGGACCCCACATCAGTATTTACAAGCATGTCCAAACATTCAGCGTCAGTATTTGTGAAAGTGAGAACCCAGTGCAGTCCCTCTCTGTATTATAGAACTGTTGATTCAGTGAATGGGGGCAGATTTGGCCTGACAAACATAGTTATTCCTGTTGACATGACTGTGTGTGTGTGTGTGTGTGTGTGTGTGTGTGTGTGTGTGTGTGTGTGTGTCAGAAAGAGAGAGAATTCTGAGTGGCATAATAAAAGACACTGCTTTCCCTAAGCTACATATTTGCTGTGCTAGCATGACTGCACTTCCTGTACTTTTATTTCATTATCTAAGTAAACACATGTTCATATGATCATATACATCATCACCAATCCCTTTTAAAGATCCCTGTGTAATATGGCAGTCGTATTACTCCCTACAAATAGTGGCCTTCCACCCAGTGTATGCCATCTACTGCCTTCCATGATCGGCAAGGGGGAAACATTTCCCCAGATCAAGATGGGGCAGATGTAAAGATGTATAACCACTCTTTACAACCTAAGAAAAAATCCAGACAGGCCTCACAGTAAAGTGTTTTGGCACACTTACTGTGTGGTGGTGTCTGTGTGCTGTGAAGTATGAGCTGTTTAGCCTTGGCTGATACAGATCTAGAAATGGTTATGCCATAGAGAGATGGATGGTTTTTTAAAACAAATACTTTAACAGCAGAAGCTTTTGCAGGAAGAACCACAAGACCACCCTTACTGTACATGCATGTCTATTTAAAAGTAAACCCAATGTTAGTTCTGTAATGGACAAGGCACAGTGTACGTGACAACAAAACCGGTTCATGTGTTAGTGGTAAGAAAACAAGGAAAATCAACCCTCTTTCCTGTACTGGCATCGAGGTGATGGAATAAACTGTACGTGGCTGTTTGAACAGCTGGATCTTGTGCTGTCTTCAAACATAGACTGAAAACTCTATGTTTGGAGAAAATGGAGAAAAATGTAATCGTTGTGACTTTGACCATGGTATGGTTGTTGCTGCCAGAGAGGCTGGTTGGACTTTTTCAAGAGCTGCTAGTCTCCTGGGTTTTTGACTTACAGCAGTCTATAGTGTTTACACAGAACTCTATAGAGTTTACACTGCAGGTGGAAACCTTGTTGATGAGAGAGGTTAGAGGAGAATGACCAGACTGGTTTGAGCTGGAATGAAGGCTACAGTAACTCTTTACAACCATGGCGAGCAACAAGAGCCATAGACCACATCAGATTCACTCCTGTCAGCCAGGAACAGGAATCTGAAGCTACATTGTGCACAGGCTCATTAAAAATGGACTGTTGAAGATGAGGTCTTTTTCTAAATTTCAACCATGATGTAAACATTACCTGAGGCATTTGACATGTATTTGCATGAGTTTATGCATTGCTCTGCTGCCACATGATTAGCTGATTAGATCATTGGTTGAATGTGCAGAGGTACAGGTATTCCTATTAAAGTGGCCGATATGTGTATAATCACTGTTTCCTCTTAGCTTGTTGGCCAGTCTGCAGAGAGCCAATCACTTTTGTAAGTCAAATGTGGATAAGACCATCTGGATAAAAACAGCCTTAGGTTTGGATGTCTAATTTTCTAAAATATCATCTGAAACCTGAAAAATAATATCTGGTATTACTTTACCACACAAAATAAATCACATTATTTATTCCCCTTAGTCTCTCTGTCGCATGCAACCTTCAGTATAAGACATCACTAAGAAGGTTTCTCTGAAAGTTCTTGAGACACTTATCTCCATTTATGAGAAACCTGTTCCAATTTTGGATCCATTTTTATCTCCTGTTCTGTGTGTTTTGGATTTAGTACCACCTCAATAAGCTACACCACTGAATCTTGTCCATTCTGAGGATGAAAAATGCAATACGATTTTGGCAGGTTTTTAATCTCTGTTTCTCACAAATGAAGATAAATTATTATTTTATAATTATTTATTCATACAGCCAAGCACGTAAGTATTTCTTTACCCAAATCCCCATTAAGCCAGATTGCGTAACGTCTTAATAACTTAAAAATGATGGTATGTCAATAAACATCTCCAAAAATGGAGCATATTAGTTCGATGTGCTGTCATTGACATGGAAATCCAATAATCATTTTCTGCTCTTTTAATTTGTCATTTGATTGCAGGATGAATAATCAAACACTAAGCTTGATTGATTGCTTGTTGATCTGCATTGCTACCACCACCACCTTTAACCACTTTGTTTAATTAATGCATTAGACTTGGAACATTATGGGCACCTGGTGTTAATGGGTGTTTATGTACTCACTATTAGTGTTGTAATTAACTGGTCTATATACACAAACTGTAAGAATAGCAGTAAGAGTATGACGTATACTCTAGGAGCTGAAGTTGCGACAAAGTAAAATTGGCTATAAAAGAATATGAAGCCTTGCTTCATCAGTAAGTCATCTGTTTGCATTGACGCTGCCAAGAGACAGAAGCTATTGATACGCACATCCATCTTGTAAGTGTTTCCCTACCTAATGTTTAACAACCCACAGCCAAAATGACACGTGATTATAGTATAGTGCTGCTAATAAAAAAGCCACAGCCTTCTAAAAGTTAATTCCAGCACTCCTGCAGTTAAGTCACATCAAAAAAAATGCATACTACAAGACAGTAGATCATGTAAATGTACATTTAGGGGTACTCATGGTTACTACAAAGCACACTTCACAGATAAGAAAAAAAGTGAATTTTAAGTGAGAAAAGAAAATAGCGCGAATAGTTTTTTTCAGAAGCTGAAAAATCTAATGCAATTAGAATTAGTAATTTGATTTTAATGGATGTAATAAGCAACTACTCAAGAATTACTGAGCACCAAAATGTAATCATGTGTGAGATGTGTTGCAACAAAAGCATAATAGCATAAGTGGTTACTTGTCATTGTGGTAAAAAAAAAAAATGAGTAAAACAAATACAAATCACACGCCTTATACAAATAATACAAGTTAAACACAAAACCGCAAATGAAAGTTATGAAATGAAAGCAAACATGTAGGAATTCATACATTGGTCTTCAGTAACCACTTTGTCCTGGATCATGGTCAAAGTTGCACTGAATCCAGAACCTATCCTGGGAGCAGTAGGTGTGAAGTCAGTAATATTGGATGGGATGCCAGACACACACATTTGCGCATTCATACACAGGACAACTTGGTGTCACCAGTCCACCTAGCAGCATGTTTTTGGTAGGTAGGAACCCAGAGGAAACCCACACTGGGAGAACATGCACAGGTTTGGAAGCCATAAAAATCGAAAACCACCATCATAAAACACGTCGTAATCTTTATGGGATCATTTGTAATTAAATTCTCCACTAGCGGCACTTTATTTCCCCTTTTCCATTGACATAGATTTGGAAAACGCTGTGCCACATTTCTGTCAGTTTAAGAGACAAATGATTGTATTATCCATCCATCCATCTTCTATACTGCTTATCCTCTTGGCTCACGGGGAACCTGGAACCGATCCCAGGGAGCATGAGGCACAAGGCGGGGTACATCATGGACGGGGTGCCAATCCATCGCAGAGCACAATCACACACACATTCACACACCCATTCACACACTATGGACACGCCAATCAGCCTATCATTTGGACTGGGGGAGGAAACTGGAGTACACAACACATTAAACCTTGGGGCAGATCATCTACAACTGCAGAAAACCACATCAGGTTCCACTCCTGTCAGATGAAAATTGCCATTTGATTCATAATTGCCCGTTGAGAGGACATCTAGGATGTGCTTGATATGTGTGCACAATACAAAGAGGGTAAATCACACAAACGTGTTCATCACTCAGTTTAAAGATTGAAGAACAAAAAGCATTTTCCATTAGAAATGTGTTCCAATTTCAAATTCCCCATGTCCACCCACATCAGTTTGATGGCTAATTATTTTCCTCTTTGGACATGAATACGTGCTCAAGGTGATTTGAATGTGAAAGCAAAATCAGTATAATGTCTGTCATTAAGTACCTTTCGTGTTAGTATCGTGTTAGAATGTGGCTCAGGCTGTCAATTTTTATGTGCAGCTGGTTGTAATTGGTGTTACAGCTGACCTCAGGAGGCTACAAATACACACTGTGGGTTTGAATATATTTGTTTTACACGGTTTTGCTCCAACCATCACAACAGGCTATTAGCTACATTCATAGCACTGGAAAAAAAAAATCAGACTTTCCAAAAGTAAATTAGAGAATTTGGTTTGTGGTGGTCACGATATTTAACTGTTAATTATTTTGACAATAAGATGCTACAAATAAGATGCACACTGGTCCACACATGGGCTCTAGATGAAGGCTCTCATGTTGACACACTTAAGTGCACTTATTGAATATACTGAATCATAAAAATGTCGTTTTCCATGAACACTTTCCTCTGTGATACCCTTTCCAGTGTGATACCCTACTTGACTTCTTTCTGTTTATTTCTTCCTTCCTTTGAAAGAAAGAATTCGTATTCATCACATTACACAATAAATTAAAGTAAAATACAACTACACTATAAAGTAAACATAAGTGCCTATGTAAATAAAACGATTTTCTGTTTGGCTATTATTATTACTACAGTGATGGCAGTGCAGTGAACTTCAACAGCCATTCGGCTTCACATGTTGATTTTACCTTCACAGTGCACATGTTAAAAAAAAAAAAAATACTTTGTGTGGAGTACATTGTGATTATTCAGCACTTATTGCAAACTTTCACTCAGCGTAATTATCATTCACTGTCAACAATGTTAACATTTGTGGGTGAATTATTCCTGGATCTCAGAGCTGCAGGAGCACAGCCCTATTGTCTTCACAATGGCTTTCTGAAAGAGCAGAATTTGATCAACAGAACAGACCCAGATTTTTAATTATATTCGTTAAGGAATGAAAATACAGTCCACACAAAACACATGGATGGCATATTTTACTTAGTTGGTCCAGCAGTCCAAATGATGTGGCTGTGTGGAATATTCCAGGTTTTGATTCATGATCCTATGAAAGGACCCCTGCAGGTTCAAACAGAGTTGACACAGGAGTATCTTCGTGTGTGTGAGTGCGTGTGTGTGTGTGTGTGTGTGTGTACATACTAGAATAAAGGTTTGAGTACTCAGAGAACTCAAACCTTATTTGAGAACTATGCTACCTCCTATAAAAAACCTCTGCAGTACAGAGATCACAGAAGCCTGCATATGCAAATGACCCCTGTAAGAAAACAGAATATTCTACTGCAAACAAACAACATATAACAGCTACTAACAGGGGAAGGTGAAAGTGAAAACGTGCTTCCTCCAAGACATGTGAAGCCAGCCAAATGCATCTTTGCAAACTACTTTTCATGCAGCGTCACAGAGCAGCATAACCCACCCAGAGGGAAGTGCTGTCTGCCCTCTTCCACATTCATGAGCTCAAAGACACCCACGATTGTCTAGTGTCTCTGTGATCGACAGGATAGAAAGAGTAATACATCCCTCCCACCTAGCAAACATGGCCAATATTGCTCCTTTGTCTTCTGACCACAGATTTTTGTTCCCTTCACTTTTATGAAGAACTTTAAAAAAAGAAAAAGTAGGTCATGGTTCACTGTCTCCTGTCCTTTCAGAGAGTGTGGAGAAGAAGTAGGGGAATGGAAGAGGAGTGTTCTGCAAAAATCAGGACAGGATTAGCGCTAATGCTGTCTGCTTTATCTACAGTCACATGGGCAAACACCTGGGATCAGCTCTCTCTCTCTCTCTCTCTGGGAAGCTGCCGGTGACGCTAATCTGGCAGTTTCCTCGTTTGACACCACACACAGCGCACCCACATATGCTAACCATTTCAGTGCACCTTCCCCTTACAAAAAAAGAAAGTTAATGTACTCCAACTCGAAATGTCACTTAAATGTATCTTAACTTGTGTCTCATTTCCCAGAAGCTTTGAATTATGTCTTGCTTATGTTACAAACTCATTCAGATTCCTGTGTGCTTTGAGTAAAAGCTTTTTAAAAAGTTATTTCCCCTTAATTCTTGACCTGCTCCTTCAGGCAATGTTAAGACAGATGGCTGGACTACTCAAATCAGATTTGTTTTTTCCTGTCTGTTTTAACATAATCACATTTGTGTATTTGTTCAGGTTAGCAGCCTGTGAAAAGAACTGGAACTGATATCACAGAGCTGTCGTGCACAAGCTACATTTGATTACCGAATTAATCTGTATACAAAAGGGGTCCAGATCTGAATGAAAAAGATATGGTGATGAGTGTGATTGTTTTAGGGGTATGAATCTAAAGAAATAGGTCCACTATATGCTGGATTTGTGAAAAGCTATTACATTTCACAGCACAGATGTTACAGTGGGCTAAAGGGGGAAAACATATCAGGTTTACGTGTAGGCTATACATATAGGGACAGACAGATTCTTCTGTACAGGTCCTTGGGTCTACAATGGCGACAAATTTTATTCTACTGCATAATTTGATTCTTCTCAGTTTGCCTGGTATGATAGGAAGACTGAATACCCTGTATTGTCATAGCCAGTGTTGCCTAATTCATGTATGCCACAGAGTGAATCTTGTTTTTCAGTGCTCTGAGGTCATGACAGGATAATCAGAGCTCACTTGAACCCTGCTGCTGCAGCCCAAATTTCACAAAGCCAAGCCTTGTTGCCTGTCGCACGGCTAAACTGTGTCATACATTAAATACTCTAATTCTTACTAGCCCTGGGAGATCATGTGCAATAATGCATCATCCCATTACATCCCCTACCCATGGCAAATTGACAGTTTGGCCAGCTGTCAATTGGGCTACTGCATTACTAAACTCCGTCCACAAGGTGGCAAAATTAAATATTGCAAGTGCCCCCCCCCCCCCCCCCTTCTGAAAGATAAAAGAATTTCAAAAGCACTGGCAGTAGACTCAAGCCTAATCCCTCTACTTACCACTTGTTAGTCTGATTATGCCATGTAGGGATCAGGATATCTGGCTGATCATGTGTTAGTTTATTTAGCCACCAGTTGAGCTAATATAACAATGCATACTTACTTGACATTACTGACTAACTCTATTGTTATATCTAATGCAATATTTACTCTGTTATTTTTTATCGCAGATCACTATAAATTAAACATAACCTTATTTCGTTGTACCATGTATGAAATTTAGGTTATCTAACTCCCATTATTACTTGATGCTGTTATCTACAAAGCCATTTCTGTAGAAAAACAAATGCTACACTATCTGTGTTTGAAGGACTTGACCTTAATTCTCCATACAAGCAAAAATCTTTTCTATCTATATCAACAAATAAGCCCCACTTTACTACACTTCATTTCCACTTTGTACCACAATATTGCTCATGAGAATACGTTCATGAAGGTGTTACTGCAGCCATAAATTTGCTGAAGGCTGACCATAAAATGTCACACAGCTGTCTGTCATTTAACATCCATGAAATTAAAACCAGCTTCAAGGTTTTATATTTTAGAAATGGGAAAACTGGCACTGGTAAGTCCATCAAAAGGCACAAACAGCGATGTTGGAAGGTTTTTATTTCTAAATAAAGTGAAATTTAATCAAGATATCATCTCACAAGTACTAGTCTGTTTATAGTAACATGGCTATTGCACAATAAATGCTGGTGTCTTTATGACTAGATCAGAATATACTAATGTAACTGTGTTAATCACGTTAACACCTGGCTTATCTGACCAGTAAGTACTTTACATTTGATAAACAGGTACAGATGTTCCATGTAGTCTGGCTGTCATTCAGCAAGAACATTTGCAGTGCAGTGTTTTACATTTTCACTGTGTGCAATGCAGACTGTGTATACTTTCAAAGTCATAAGGTTAGGTATCTAGCACAGGCAGGATGATTTGTGGATCCATGGAGGTTACTGGAAGAGGAATTTGATATTTTTATAGATTTTTCAGTACCCGGGACCTTTGAAGACCCAAGCAAGATCTTGACCCCTTTCTTTCACTTCTGTTTATGTCTGTTCACTTGTTAAAATGTGCCCTATATAAGAAACCAAGAAACATCTAACACATAAGAGCCTGGGTGCACAAAGGAGAGATGTGTGAATCTATTAGCTGCATTTTAAAATTCATGCTGAATTCTGAATACTATTTCAGATTTGACAGTATTTGTCTCAAGGCCTTTATAGCATTTGTATGCTTTTCTGAGGACTCTTGATAGGATCTGTATACAGTGAAGAGTTCACATTCCTACAAAACATCCAAAGTTTTTTTTAATGTGATGGCAGCTTAAAAGCCTAGTTGACTAAGGCTTGGCTGGAGCTAAATGCAGTTCCTCTGAGCATGTCAGAGCAGGGAAGGCAGACAAAACAATCCTCAAATGCATCAATGTAAATCATGAATGCATCAAAACAAATTGCCAACGCATAAGGTAGAGTCATGCCCCATATGGATTGGGCTGATTTGGAGGTTTCACCACCAGCTAGAGTTGAAGGATGAGTGAAAGCATTTAAGTGCAGAGTGACAGATTTTGTAGTGTGATTGATGGGAAGGCCTTCATAAAACTCAACCAGATGGAATCCCAGGTTACAGGAGATTAAAAAGGATAAATATTATCCTCTTGTACCGCTACCTCTCCTACAGTGTACCACAACTCACCGATACAATTACCACCGTATCACAGTATAGTTTGACTGCACAATAGCAGATGAACCAGTCCGAGTCATAACACGAGTAACTGGTTCAAAGATGAGACCTAACAAATATTTTCTCCCTTTCTGATCTATACAAGTAAAAGCCATTAAACACGCAGGTAGACAAATGTAATTACTACGTGATCCCAACTTGCATTCAAATACACCCTACCTTCTGAAGTGGCATACCATGAATTGCATGCCATATAGTGCAAAGTTCAGAGTGGATGACTCACAGGAAGTTAACAATAACTGTGGATCCTCTACAGGGATTTAAGTCTGGGAGTATTTTGTAGAAACCAGCAAACATACATTTCCTGTCTAAGGTAATCTAACACTTTCAGCCTATGGTTAACTCAATAAAGTTTTATACACAATAAATCCTAATGTATACAAAAACTCAGTGTTTGGCTAGTAATGTGCATGCTCTGGCACATTGGAGCCTCCTGGAACTTGAGCTATCTGTGGTGTTTACCACCCAGACTATAGGCAGCAGCTTATGTTAACAGAAGAAGATGTGTCCTTACCGAGTGCCCCGCTAAGTTGGACTTATCAGGGTGGCGTTGTGATGTGTTGACCTCAAGGAAGAGGTTGCGAGGGGAAATCCCTCATTTTGTTCTGTAAGCCAGGACTGGGGACGATAGATCATGCTCCCCCTGTGCCTTTTACCTCCATGTATTCTGGAAAGAAGGAAGGAACCCCCTGGCTAAGCTGGGCTCGTCTGGGCTGGTTTGGGTTGGGTTGGGTTGGGAAGGGTTGGGTTGTCCGGATGTAGTATAAATGGTAGACACAGTTTACTACTGAAGCTTCCTTGTCATGGTAACGCCGTTTCCAGACTTTTCTTGAGCGCTTACATCATTCATATGAGTCAGGATACCCTGGAGGAAATCTAGTTTCTTCCACATCCTTCAGCATAGGCATGTCCAGGGATAGAAGAGTGAATTTTTCTAATCTTATTCAGCATGTAAATTGTCTGTTTAAAAGCAGAAGGGTGTGTATAAATCCGGGTGTCCTGGGTACCACTTAGCCAGGTAAATGATGATGATTCCTCAATTATATGGATTTGGACTTTAAAAAGAAAATGAAGCAGGAATTCATCATACGGAAAGCAAAAGGCAGATCATTCATCTGAAACAGCAGATCATGAACAGAGTGAACAGTCAAGAAAGAATTCCATTATAATTTTCATTATTTGTTGTAGATTTGATTGAGTAGAGACTATATAAAAACACATTTACTACTAAAATTATGAAATTGTTTTTAGCTTTAATTTCTGGTTTTGTACAGTATATATACATAGAGACTTTGAAACAGATAACAAACTTCACATGTAACAACATTATCCATGTGACAAGCTGCCCAATAAGAAAGAACCACATTTCTTTCATAGCTTCACTTACCTCAGTAAATAAGAAGAGCTTTGTACACCCTCACTGCATCTCCTTTGGTGTGGTGGATACATTCACAGGATAGGCTGTAAGCCTCTGTAAATATCTGAGTGTATTGGAGTGTAAGGATTAGACTGTGTGAATATGTGTGCTCCTCCTGGTAGCACTCCTTCTCTCCTCCCTGTGTCCATGGCTCCACCTCAGACAGACCAGCCATCACACACTATCTCAGATTACTGTTGTCTTACTAATCATTTGCGGCATTGCCCTGGCATTCCCCCCTCGGGTCAAGCAGAACATGGTGTCCAGAGGCTTCTCATACCTTATAACTACTGTATGCTTCAGTCTCACAAATACAAGTGGGCCAGGTTTTGGTGTTTAGGTGCCAACTTTCAACCTGTCACAATGGCGATGATGGAAGCTGCACTATGACCTGCCAGTACGAATAATCCAAGGGCATTGACACTATGCTTTAAGCTGGATGGAGCTCATAGAGTTCTCCTCTATTGCGCAAGGCACGAGCACCACAGCACTCATGGCCTTCAGCTGTGCTGGCTAATAAGGAAAGTCTTCAATCACGTTGGAGAATGATTCCCTCTGGAAGCCATTCCAAAGTAAAACATCTCACAAGCTGAGGACATAAACCAGAGGAGATGTTTGCAAGAGAGAGAGAGAGAGAGAGGGGGACAGAAAGGAACTGAGTGAGAGACATAGACACAGCTCTTTTGAAAGAGGCCGGCTCTTTCTTCTGTGTGAATATTGGGTGTGTAAAAAGCAGCAAATGGTGAACAGATGGAGGGCTTATGGGCAGCCCTCCAGCACTCTAATCTTCAAAATAAATAAATACCTGAGTGTAGCATGAAATATCCGAGCATACCATGTGCGCAGCACTCAATGCTCTTACAACGAATGCAAGGGTCAGTGCAAGAAATGAATAACATGTCTCCAGTTCATGTCCGTTTCACTAAGCACCCTTTTCATGTGTGACAGAGCATTTGCTACTACTTTGCATTCTAATGTCAATCCCTAAAAGTAGTTGAGATTGGGTAAAGGAATATATCATGTTCAGTTAAATATTTAATCTTAAACTACAAATTACTAGAGGAAAAAAAAAGATTAGGTCAGATTAAAATAATCAAATTTGTAACATTGCATTGAGTTGACTTGTACTATGTCTGGAGTTTCATTTATCTTGAATCAAAAGTGTAAAAGTGCCAAAACTGCATTGCACTCTTCCTCTCATTGTTTGTCTTTCTAGCTCTTTTTACACTCTTTTACAATCCAGATGCTTGTCTCCATATATTACCTATACTCCTTAATTAACTGGCCTCCATTTTTCTAAGACTACACATCATTAGTGCATTTGTTTTTTTTATAATTAAAAAAACAAATGGGCTAATATAATTACCCCATTATATAAATTAAAGTTTATATGTCTGCCTAATGATACAAAAAATCATGAAACCAAATTTTGAGGCCAAAACTTACTACTATACATTTATTCTTTCTTTACCATCTTTATGACAAATTTAAATGATGGAAACCAGCCGTTTGTTTAATTGACATGCCCCAGCTGAAATGTATCAAATGGAATGGGGTAAATATTTCTGGGGAATCCAAACTGCCTCTAAAAATGTTCACCAAGATTTGAGTTGTTTTTGTGGCTTTGATAATTATGTTTAGCATGTAGCAAGAAATAAACTCAAACTCAAGCTGACATAAAATATGAACTGAAGAAACAGACAAAATAGTTGAAGGCTCCATTTTAGAAGCAAACCATTGTTCTCTATGCATAGAGAATGTGTTATGAGAACTTGGGAGGAGTCCAGCAAAAGATGACTGATAAGTCAGATTTATTGATAATTGGTTTATATCTTCTCTTAAGCTGTCTTAAAAATGTCAAAGGGCAGAGAACCCACTAAGAGAGCTGAAAACTGAAACAACCATTTTGTTATGTATAAGAGTTTCACAAGAGGTTCTCCCTATGTGTTCTCTGGTTTCCTACCACTGTCCAAAGAGGTTCTCTCTCTGGGTTCTCCGGTTTCCTCCCACTGTCCAAAAATGTGCTTGTATATGGACCTAAGTTGCCACTAGGTGTGAATGTGTGTGTGCAAGGTGTTCTGAAGATTGGTGTCTCATCCTGAGTGTTCCAGAATTGGCTCTGGATCCCCTACAACCCTTTACAGAATAAATTTGTAACCAAAGATGATGATAAATTCCTTAAAATGCAGTTGAAGAAAATGCAATCAAATACAATACAATTAAAACAGTTTTGAAAATTAGATTTAACCTGGATTAGATTTAAAGTTAAAACTTGATTTTAATTATTAATTAATTTAATTAATTATATTGATCTTGCAAATATGTGAATTTTTGACACTTCATTTCTATAAATGACAGAAAACATAGCTACTTAAAATCATTTACAACAGCATGACTAATAATTAAACACAAGAATGGAAAAAAAAGCAAAACAAATCATTATGCGTCTTGATGGATATCGTTCTCTGTATGATTTTGAAGTTTTTCCCAGGATAACCATTTGCCATTAAACTTGTCATGTCACTGACATCACTTAAAAACACAAACTCCATTTCCCAGGACTGTAAATCACGCCACAACCTGCATCAATTAATAACACTCCATTTCCTAAGATCCTCAGCCTGCCAACACTTTACAGACCTGATTTATCACATGACCCGTATCCTGATTACTAATGATGCACACTACAGTATTTTCCACTTCTAATTATCCATTTAAATAACGCATCTTGCTCAAGCTTTCTGCCAGTGACAAATTTTGGTTGTACAAATTGGTTTTGACTTTGTTTTGTATAGTGAACGAGTATGTCCAAGCCATACTCAGTTCAATTCAATTCAGTTTTATTTATATAAAACTTTTAACAAAGGACATTGCAACAAAGCAGCTTTACAGACATTTTATACAGGATATAATATTTAAATATAATTGTATCCCTAATGACCACGTCAGAGGCAACGAGCAAAAGAATTCTGCAGAAGCAGAATCACAGATTATAAATAATTTCTCTACTATGTCTGCCTGCTTTTCACACTAAATTTGCTTTACTCTCTGGACTGTCTACTTTTAATAATCCTGCATTTGCATCCAAATCTTGTGCAAGACGAGAATGAATTTGATTAAATAATATTCAGTTGTTTTCATCATAGTATTTATGTATTTAAGTATTTATGTAAGGTTAAAAAAAAGTCCACACATAGTTTCTGGATGTAGGAAAAATGTTTTTAAAAGTGTAAATGCGTGATAATGGCATTTTATGTACTGATGCAGAACCAGAGCACATCCAAGAATCAATTTTCTAATGTTTTTCATGTAGCCTGTCACAAAATGTACAACATGAACTGTTCTTAATCTTCTGTTGTCATTTGAGTGTTACCATAGTGTTTATCTTTCATCCTGAATGTTACCTCATCACCTAAAGACTTGTTAGCTGGAATTCAGAACGTATGTTTAATTATAGGCTTTCAAGTGTGTTCTTTGGAAAGCAGTTCAAGAGTTCCAGCTAAGTCATAGAACAAGACAGTATCATTTTCAACAGAACTGACAGGAAGTACTAGAGATATATAAAACATTATAAAAAAAATATATATAAAACATTATATAGTCAAATTTTTCAAATTTATAAGTTTTAAACTGACTTTAAACTGATGCAGTAGACTGCAAACAAACATTACATCGACTCTACATCAAATTCACTTTTGTAAAATAAATGTTAAAATGAATGATTGTCAGTGGTGTTTTTTTGTTTTGTTTTGAACTTTGAAGATTTGTCTTTAAAACAACATTTGAATTGAATGATTTCGGATTTGAGAGGGTAAAAAATTTATTCAAATCTCAAAAGAAAAATAAATAAATAAAGATTTTATAAAAATTAGGCCAAATGATTCCCATGGATGTGGGATGTCCCAGAGTGGTCAAACATTTTAAAAAAAAAATGATTTTGTTTATTTTCTACTCAAATACCTAGTTTTCTACAGTGATTACAAAGGTTAGTGAATGTTACATAGCTAATGTTACATAGAATGTTACATATTTAAGTAACGTTCTACCCATTTAGCCTATGCTAACATTAGTTTGCTGGCAATCATTAGCTCCAGTGGATATAAAAAGTCTACACACCCCTGTTAAAATGGTAGGATTTTGTGATGTTAAAAAATCAAGATAAATCATGTCAGAACTTTTTCCACCCTCAATGTGAAATTGCAACGTTTAACAATTAAGTAAAAAACAATCGTTTTAGGGAAAATATAAAAGTTTCAATAACCTGGTTGCATAAGTGTGCACACTGTTTTATACTTGGAGATGTGGCAGTGTTCAGAATGAACTGATCACATTCAATCTCAGGTTCAAAAGAATTAATCATACAACTGTCATCAATTAAATTATTTTGATTAACCCCAAATAAAGATCAGCTGTTTCTGTAGGATTTTCTTACCATCTTCTTGGTTTAATCTAACTGCTGATGTCATGGTCCGCAAAAAGAGCTTACAAAGTATGTACGGTATCTCACTTGCTGAGCGATATCGATCAGGAGAGGGGTAAGAATTTCCAAAACATTAGATGCACCATGGAACTCAACAACAAACAAATGGGGAAAATGGGTCACCACAGTGGCATTACCTAGAACAAAGCAAAAATTTACCAGGGAGTCTGCCAAGAAACTTACGGCAACATTAAAGGAGCTGCAGATATATCTGACAAGTACTATATTATTCTCTGCATGTTACAACAATCTCTCATATGCTTCACATATCTGGGCTATGGGGTAGACAGAAGAACTTTCTCACAAAACAACATCCAAGCCCAAACTAAATCACCCCAATCAATGTGGCAAAATGTCTTAAGGTCTGATGAAAGTCATTCCAAAAGGTATGTTTGGCACAAAAAAGCACATCATCAAAAGAACACCTTACCTATGGTGAAGCCAGGTGGAGGAAGCATCGTGCTTTAGGGCTGCTTTTCTTCAGCCAGAACTGGGGCTTTTATCAAGGTGGAGAGAATCATGAATAGCTACAAATACCAGTCTATTTTGAGTGCAAAACTTTCAGGTGTCTGCTAATTTCACCTTTCAGCATGACCCAAAGCATACATCCAAATTAACAAAGGAATAGCTTAACCAAAAGAAGATCAGTGTTTTTTTAATGGACTATCCAGAACCCAGACCTAATTCCAGCTAAAGAAGTCAACTGGAACTGATTCATGCTGATAGGCTGATAGTCATGCTGATAGGCTGATAGTCATGCTGATAGACTCCTTCCCAAAAAGTGTAATAAAAACAAATTTTGTGCTTCAACAAAGTATTAGTTTAGGGGTGTGCACACTTATGAAACTTGTTTATTATAAGTTTTTTCTTTTTTTTCCTTAAAAATGTTTCTGATTGTTTTTCCACTTTATTTGTACTTTGAAATTTCACATTAAAGGTGGGAAAATATCTGACATGATTGGTCATTCTTTTACTTCACAAATCCTGCCATGTTAACAGGGGTGTGTAGACTTATTACACCGATCTGCCATAACATTAGAACCACCTGCCTAATATTGTGTAGGTCCCCCTTGTGCCACCAAAATAGCAGTAACATGTCAAGGCATGGACTTCACAAGACCCCTGAATGTGTGCTGTGGTATCTGGCACCAAGACATTAGCAGCAGATATGATAATGTGATATGATAATGTGATAACATGAGAATGTTCACTTGCTGCCTAATATAGTCATGTGAAAAAAATTGTACGTCCCATGGATTTTTTTTTTTTTTTTTTTTTTAACATATCTGGACAAGAAACATTTGCTCCTCTTTGAAAGAGTGCCTATTAATGAAGTTGATACACTCTATCTAATGACAGGTAAAATTGACATTTTGTAGTAATTTTCACAATTTAAATTAACAAAAAAAAAAAATCAGTCACATGGAAAAAATAAGTATACCCCTACATACCTTAAAATCCATAAAATTAGAATCAAGTGTTCAAGATTGAGTGTCAGTGATTAGAACCTGCTTAGGGAGTGCAGGGGCAACCTGTCTTATGTATACCCCTCTCATATCTAGTGTCTGGTGTTCCCTTTGCTATTGAGGTATGTGGTGTCATTATGCCAAGATCTGAAGAGTTCTATAAGGCCTCCAGAAAAAAAGTCGGTGGATGCCTGTGAGTCTAGCAAGGGATTTAAAAAAATCTCCAAATTATTTGAAATACATCATTCCACTGTAAAGAAAATCATATACAAGTGGCGCAGATTTTAAATGACTGACCGTCCCAGCAAATTCAGCCCAAGAGCAGACCGTCTGATGCAAAAAGAAGTCTGCAAGAACTAGGGATGCACCGAAATTAAAATTCTTGGCTGTAGCCGAAGCCGAATATAATGAAAAACTTGGCCGAAGGCCGAATACCGAACACGTTTTTTTGCGTTTTTTCCATTTATTTTGCCATTTTTTTCACCATTGCATAAATTAAATAGTCAAAATGTGCTTTTTACTATTTTGACTTGCTTTTCAAAGAAAAAAGCAATTACAAAAACTACAATTTCGAAATATTTATTTAACGCTGAACATTTTTTTTCATTCCAGCAGGCATAGGCTACCAACAAGGCACAATATAACTTTAAATAAATAAATTACTAAAATAAAAATATTTTTATGTGGTCATCTTTGAGCCCCCCTTGAATAGCCTATGTTAGGCCTATAACTGACTGCTGAAAGAATGTAACACTCTGTAGTCTACAACAAAAAAGTGCATTGACAAGAGTGCAAAAAATTGGATGGACCCACAGCAAATGAATAATTGTCCTAGACATATGCCTACTTCTTTAACGGCCATTCTTACATCTTTTTCTGACACTTTAAAATGCTTCCACACTGCCGACATGTTTACTGCAATTAAAGCTTCCCGTGTCTCACTCTGGTTGCTAGGCTATTTGGTCGCGTCATCAAACACATAATTTTTCTGTCAAATTTATTCGGCCTTTTCACACCGAAAGTGCTTTTTTTGCTATTTTCGGCCGAATAATTTTGGTTGCCGAACATTCATTGCATCCCTACCAAGATCCCCAAAATTTCATCACAGGATCTGCTATTAAGTCTTGCAACTGTTGGTTTTCGGGACAGGTGGTGGAAATGTTATGGTTTGGGGTTGCATTTCCTCGGGGACTGAACAGCTTGCATTTATTGATTCAACTATGAATTCTGCATCATATCAAAGAGTGCTTAAAGATAATGTGAAGCCAGCTGTCAGAAAGTTGAACCAAAAGTGGACCTTTCAACAGGATAGTGATCTTAAGCACACTAGCAAATCCACCAAGGAATGGCTCAAAAAGAAGAAATGGAGGGTTATGGAATGGCCTAGTCAAAGCCCAGATTTGAATCGCATTGAAATGTTGTGGGGGGATTTGAAACGGGCAGTACATGCAAGAAAACCCTCTTTCAACTAAAAAAATATTGTATGGAAAAGTGTACAAAATTATAGCAAGCCAATGTCAGAGACCAGTGGACAATTATTCAAAACGCCTACAAGGGTTATTTCTGCTAAAGGGGGCAGTACTAGCTTCTGATGCCAAGGGTGTACTTACTTTTTCCACAGAAGAACATCGTATCTAATGATATTTCTTTTGAACAAATTATTTAAAAAGCTATTTTTACTTGTAGTTTTGTTCAAGTATATCAACTTTATTAATAGGCACTGTTTCAAAGATTATCAAATGTTTGCTTGTCCAAATATGTCAAAAAATAAAAAGCCTACAATTTCCAACTGCCAATTTCTACTTATTTTTTCACGACTGTATTCCACTCCATGACATTTGCCATTGTAACGAGATAATCAATGTTATTCACTTCACCTGTACATGATTTTAATGTTATGGCTGATCAGTGTATATCCACTGTCAGCCAAAGTTAGTTGCTTAATAGGAATTGAGCTATTTCAGTAGAATGTAGAAACTTTACAGTAGATGTACTTTTCTCATTACGGTGCATATCTACTTGATTCTTGATTCTGGTTGATTCTACTGTATTCCATTTTTCACTGCACAGTCATGGATGTGAGCGTGGCAGATGACTGTGATTGGCTAAAAGCTGAGTTTGACCACTCTGAAAGCATCTACTTGTCCCTTGGATTCCCAAATATTTAACATTTGGCCTAATTTACATATAATCTGTATTTTTTGATATTTGAAATTTTGAGATTTGTATTCAGGGTTCTAAAATTTAAAAACCTCAACAACCTATAATTTTTTAATTATATGTTTTTAAAGGTAAACTGTACCTCTAATAAGTTCAAAACATGTACTTTTATTAAATACACCACAGGGGGGAAAAGGAGTTTTCTATAATGTGATGTATAAAATTAAACATGAATGGTTATTTGATTTTTGTTACAAAATCCAGGCATGAGAAACCAAAGAAAAATAAGTTGTTATTAATCAGAAATAGCAGATACAAAATTTAAATGAGACTTTTGTTTTTAGTGTTTTATTTCTTGCTTTGTAAATCAATGAAGGAAATCTTAAAATGACCTAAATAGAAAAAGTTGTTGCTGATAGGGCCTTAAATAGCTTGGTCAAGGCCAGCTAGTACACCTATGATGATTTGCTAGCTTTAGGTGTAGCTTTGGAACTATATTCCGAAATGATTACAGACATGGTGAGAACATGATTGCCCTCCATAAAATATAGTATGTTTCATGATTGTGGAGAAGCAAAAATGCATTTTCGGACAATATAAGTGAAAAATTACTTTTGTTTATCATTTCTCCTACCTGGACCTAACTATAACTATTCATGTTCTATTTTTAAATTTCTGTTATTGACACAAAAATACTAAAACTAAAAACAACTACGCTTTTTGGTATGTGTTTTTTACACAGATTTTTGGTCACCCAAAAAAAAACAACAAAAAAAAAAAACAGTATCTGTGAAAAAGCCTTCATAGATGTTTGTCATTAAGCAAGTCTGTGTATTTTTATTGAGGTCAGTACATGTAAGAGGTAATTGTGTGCATTGGTTTGCTGTTGCTTTAGATTTCTGCTGTCTGTAGGTAATATGAGAACTATCCAAAATCAAATGTTTGTCACATCGTTATTTAGAACAAACCCATTGTGAGCATCTGTGGTGGAAACATGTCTAGGTTAACCAGAGAAGCCTACTATGCTGGCTGGCTGACAGTTCTTTCTGTTCTGGAGACGAAGCCTCAAATCCTCGAATATTGACTGAATAGATCCTGAAAAATTCTCAGAGTGTAGAGAAGAATCACATCAAAGGCTTTCAGAGTTTGCATTAATGATAATGGTCAGTACATTCAAGATTCAGATAACACAAAATGCAAGTTCATTCCTTTTATAACAGATGGAGTGGAAAAACTACAGAGAAACTGTAATTGAGTATAAGTATTGGGTGAAAATTTAATTAGAAGTAAAGTATGGAGCCAAAAATGTACGACGAGACGGCCTCCCAAGCCATGCTCCAGTCTTAGGGCGACGAGATGGCCTCCCAAGCCGTGCTCCTGTCTGAGGGTGACGAGACGGCCTCCCAAGCCATGTTCCTGTCTGAGGTCGACGAGACGGCCTCCCAAGCCATTCTCCAGTCTGAGGTCAGCGAGACGGCCTCTGAAGCCATGCTCCTGTCTGAGGTCAACGAGACGGCCTCCCAAGCCATGCTCCTGTCTGAGAGCAAGGAAACGATCTCCCAAGACTCGTTCTAGTCAGAGGACAAGGGCACTGCTTTAAGCCAGGTTCCTGTCTGAGGGCAACAGCACTGCCTCCCATATCATGCTCCTGTCTGAGGCTGGCGTCACGACCAACCAAGTCATGCTCATGCCAGAAACTGATGACACAATCAACCAAGTTCTGCTCACACCTGAGTCTGCCGACACGATCAACCAAACCCTGCCTACACCTGAGTCTGCTGACATGGTCAACCAAGTTCTGTTTACACCTGTGTCTGCCGAAACGGCCAACCAAGTTCCGCCTGCAGAGTCGACGGAGAACACCGCTCAGCATCCCCATTCAGCTGAGGACGTTGCTCCACCTCCCGTTGTGGCCGAGAACTTCACTTTGTTTCCCTGCTCCGCTGAGGACGTCGCTCTGCCATCCTGTTCCACAGAGGATGTCGCTCTGCCTCCATGCTCCACTGAAGACATCGCTCTGCCTCCATGCTCTGTTGAGAATGTCGCTCTGCAATCCTGTTCCACTGAGTACGTCATTCTGCCTACATACTCCGCTGAAGATGGCACTCCACACTCAGGAAAGGCCAACAAGACGGCCCACCAAGTCAAGCTCCCGTCTGAAGCTGGTGACCCAGCTTCCCAAAAGCTTGCCAAAAGACTCTTTGGGGTTGTGGGGGGGGGGGGGGGGTGACGGTTTGGGCTCTATCACAATTTCCCCCTAACGCAAAGCACTGGAGCAGGCAGCGCACTCTGAAGCCCGATTCGTGAAGGCGCACTTCCGAGTTTGCATTTGACATTGACCCTGTTTACTTGACACACATTTATTTCTTATGGTTTATGTTCTGTCTCCACCCCTGTTACATTGTTGGATGTCTCCCTCACGTGTTTTTGTTAATCACAGCTATTTTGTGTTACACCCTGATTATGTTCTTTATTTAAACCCCTTTTGTGTCGTTGTTCAGACGCGAAGTATTGAGTGTTTTCACCTTACCAAGCCTTTGTCCCATGTTCTTGTTTCTGGTTATTTGAGCCTGTTTCTAGTTTCTCGTTGTATACTTTGCCTTCCCTGCTTTATGCCCATTTTCCGATTGCCTGACCCTTGACTATCTTTGTTTATGCTTTTTGGATTACCCATTCTTAATAAAACTCTAAACTGCATTTGCGTCCGCCCCAAAATGACGTGAATGCACAAGTGAACTTGAGTTTAAGTAACGTGCTATGTAGAACGGTAATTCACGTTGTGAATACGCTCTTTCTGTAACAACGCACTAACACACGGACAATGAATAACTAAAGCATAAAGAATTCACAATATTGTATTCCAGTGTCTGAATATTCTTATGAATGAAAAGTTAATTGTTTTTTAAATGGTGTACTTGCATTATTATGCTATTATGTTATCATTATAATATCTATAATAATAATAATAATAATAATAATAATAATAATAATAATAATAATAACGGTGCATAAAATGGTCTTAAAATGACAATAATATTGTTTATCACAATCATTTTTGGGACAATATATTGTCCAACAAAAGTAGTTATCGTGACAGGCCTATGGAAGAGTCTGCATTTCATAAATCTTGATGGTAAAGCTACCTGAATATAATCAGGTTGTAACTACAGTAGATGCTTGGCAATGCAACAAGTTTGCACAGGATGTCTGTATATGTAAAACAATTTTTCCAAGTTATAAACATGGCGTCTATACTGAACATAACATTTGCCTGTTGAGAACCTTTTCATGACTTAACTTGATCTTCATGTATATAAAAATGGCTGTGATTTTGAAACTGTTTCTCTGCTATGGCTCCCCTTCATTACCAATGCCATTTCATATCCAGTATGCTGAAATACAGAGCCAAAGCAACAGATATACAACAGTCACAATCATTTGAGTCAATGTTACAGTTGCTCCTGCAAACCCACAGTAATTACAAAGCCAGTGAGAATTGTGATTTGTTGACATTCCTAAACATAACCACAATGGACTCTGCAGTTTTGAGCTATGTTTTTTCATCCTCATTAAATACTAGTAAATTACCAGTACAATAGCCCTTTGTTGCACAATAGAGGTGGTAATATGAACTGGTTAAAAAGGATTTGCTCACAAATTGTACTGGAAGGAGCACTGAGCCAGACAAAGCTCAGACATGGAACAGGCCTTTGCCTCATCATATATACGCCTATGAATGGCCCTTTCTGTGTTTACATTAAAGGAGAGCACTCAAATGAGGCGATCTATTATTTCCATAGCACAAGACCCTATGAGAACTCTGAAGTGTTGAGCAGATGTGTCACTTTTTCTACATGCGTTATAGAGACTCTGTTTTTGACTTTTTTCCTTTGAAGGTATGCAGCTAGTGTGACCTATTCCAGGATAAATTTCTCATCTAAGTCATTTAGACTCCTGAAGTCATTTGGTGCGAGCCAAGAAAACCAAAATAATTTGTCCATTAGAGTGGCTGTATTTGTTCTGCTGTGACTATTAATAGCTTAGAGAACAGGGAGTAAGGGTAAGTAAGTGTAAAGTAACCTGATGCTTTTTTGTGCACTTGTGATGGGATGTAATCGAATACGAATACATTATTCGGCATGACTAGATAACGTGCTCTAAATGGATACAAATACAGATATGAATAGGAGGTGTGCTATATCTCCTCCTTTTCAGAAAGTTTGCCAGGGCATCTGGTTGAGAATAGAGGTGTGCATTGATACTAAGATCCTGTGCGATGTAACAAAAATAATACACACGTGGGAAGTTTTTACTTTCATGTGTGCGAGAGATACACTATGAAGCTCGCAGGATGACCCCATTAAAAAAAAAAATCTGGTTTAGGCCACACCCACTTCGGGTTTAACTACAGAAACAGATACCGATATTTGGTGCATTAAAGAGATACAGATGGATGGTGGCAGTGTTACACCCCTAATGTGTGTGTGTGTGTGTCAGTCAAAGCAATCTTTTCCTTGACTCATACATTAGAGCTTCTGTGTAACACCATTTACTTTTTTCCTACCAAGATTAAAGGTGACAGTTGGATACGTGAGGTTACGCACACCCTCCTTTGTTTTCATCTCTCTCTCTCTCGCTCTATTTTTGTATTTATTTTTTGGACTGTGTGACTATCTGTTTATTCAGTCATTTGATTCCTGGTGTTTTTATTGTATCAGGATGTCGCATAGAAATTGTATTATGTAATGGCTTCTGTTTCAAGGGTTGTGGTCCTTGTGCTTGGTGCGAACACACAAAACTAGTAAAAATGCAAAAAGTAAAGGTGAAAAAAATAAAGGGATGGCTATCGTGAATTTCTATTGAATTGTAGAAATTACAGCAATTTTGTCATCATCAACGAAAGTATGTTTATTGGCAAGTTTATTGGCTACACTTAAAAATCATACTTACTATTGATTAAACAAAAAAATCACATACCCATATACTACATGCTTTGTTGTTGTTGTTGTTGTTGTTGTTAATCAACTTCATCTCTCTGGGCATGACTGCTCAAACGATGGAACCAATTACTCGTAACACAATCCACTACTAACGCACGTCCAGAGGAAACTACATCCATGTTTACTGAGGCTTAAAATGTTTATTTAGATCCCTGCATAACTTAATGAGCTCACCAAGGACATCCTGACATGGCTGTGGCTGATGCTCCTGTAAACATTTCTGTAAAATGAAGTGAAACACCAGTAGAGAAATGTGTTGCCCATGCCTTGTGACAAACCAGAACACACAACATGAACGTTCAATCTGCAGGTATGACACGACCTTAATGAATATGGCTATGAGTAAGTGCTATGAAATGATATTAAAATGCAATGCACTGCCAAAAAGGGATTCCAGGTGACATAGTCATAGCTGTAATCTTCCATGTGCGAGTTGAAAGCTGACTTAATATTTGATGGTTTACTAAGTGCAAAAATATGCAAGAGGGTGGGGTGATCATGTGGCCAAGCATTCAATATAAAGGAAATGCTCCAAAGCTGTTGTGATTATCACTGCTTCGAGAGTGTGGAATATAAATATTTGTCAGTTTCTTGTGATTCAGGGTTTCCTGATGGCCATTACACGAGTGTCTTTGCCGATAATTCCAAACACTCACAGGGAAATGGTTCAAGTGACTTGATGTAAGCTCCATGTTGACTATTAATGTGACAAAAAAAGAAGCTGTTTAACCCCTTACACTCCTTCTGGTGGGTCCTTTTTAACTACATGTATTTCTTACAACTATCACTGGAGATAGTGAAAAGTTTATAATAGCTACTGAATAATATGTTTAATATGAATAATTGAATAAACAGGGAGTTTAAGGGCTTAATACACTGAAGTCTCAGAGAGGTGCAAACAAGTGCAGTTCAGCTTTACAGCGTTTCTCTATCAGCAGCGCCCTCTAGTGGTAGCTTATAGACTGACACACAGGTTCCAACCAGCTTTTCCCATTGTGCTTGTTTTTGTCCACCCTATATGTAGGCATGCAGATCTTTGCTGTTGGTCTTCCTATTAGCTTAAAACCAGGCTGCATAGGCAGATTAATTAAAGAGAAAAAAAATTCCATCCTTTACGGCTTACATGTTAATCTTTACAATTAACTCTTCACTGCCTCTGCCCTGTGTGTGGAGTTTGCATGTTCTCTCTGTGCTTCGTGGAGTTTCCTCCGGGTACTCCAGTTCCCTCCCACAGTCCAAAGACATGTGCTGTAGGGTGACTGGCATTGTCCGTAGTGTGTGAATGGGTGTGCAATTGTGCCCTGCGATGGGCTGGCACCCTGTTCAGGTCCACGAATTCCCTTAGGATAGGCACCAGGCTCGCCCCCACCCCAACTCCCCAACCCTGTGTAGGATAAGTGGTATGGAAAATGGATGGATGGATGGACGGATGGACATCATCTTCAATGGCATCCAAGATTTATTTTATCATTAAAATCTGAGTTGACAGTTCCCTACATTACCCACAATGCCATCGTTCCATCTCTACCTAAACAGAGCAATGCTAGGCGCTTTACTCCTTTAGCCTGTTTAGCTCTCTCACATTCTCATCTGTACACTGTACACTCAAACAGATCAAACTTCAACTTTCATTCTAATACCCCTGTCAGAGCTATTGCACTTGTCATCTCGCATTGCTAATTACCTGAGCCATAACACAACTGCATCGTATGTAGCTGCACGGCATTCTGGATCTTTAAGTCCAATGTTTGCTGTCTCCATTACCTTTACATTGGATTTCTTATTAATGGGATATTTTTGTGTCGCTGGAAATTGATGAGTGAGAAAAGAAGCTCTTGCTCTTTTACTTTTAGGAGCTAACAACTAAACCTGATCAATATCCCATGTGTGTGTGATTGCTGATTTTTTTTTTTCTCCTATTACATAAATTGTATTTTAATTGCACTAGCAATTACCCTTCTGTGATATCAGAGCAACACACAACTGACAACTAGCAAAAATACAAACACCAACCAAAGTAGCACCAGAATCCCTAAACACATCATAACTATTTCAGTATAAAGTTATTTAATGTGTGAAATTTCCCTTTAATATCATAGCTAAAAGGAAATAAAAGAAGAAGGGCATAAAATACTCACCATTTGTAATGATGGCTCCATTGTTTTATCTAAAAACACTTCATTTGTCTCCAAGCCATTCAACACCCACATAGCTGCTTTTGTATGTTGAGTTTTTAATTTATTTTGTGGTGGTTTTATATATCCACACATTTCAGGCAGTGTGTGTTTCATAGATAGTATAACATAGATCTCTGGCATAGATTGAGCCACAAATGGTAGTACACTAGAGCACTGATACGGCACGCACGCACACACACACACACACACACACACACGCACACACACACAGACAGACACACACCCCGAGGAAGAGCAGGAGGACGAGTCTTTAATCTTAAATGTCAAAACTGAAGTCCTCTCTTTCTAGCTGTAAGCCAAGCTGTTGAGTCACCTTGACTTTGCTTGATGTTTGCTTGATCTTGAAGAGAAACTTCTAAATCTTTCAACACCCTCTTACAGTATGCAGTCCTTCTTGTTCAGTAGGTGAACATACATTTACTTGTAGAGACATGTACTCACACTGCACCTGAAGCTGCTTCTTTCGCAGTCGCTAAATAATTAGCACTTTTTTTATTATTGTCTGTATCCAGTTTAAAAATGCATTTATTTATTTATTTTCACTTTTTTTCAGAGGTTCACACTTACACCAAATGTTCATACTTGGCATAATCATTCATCAGTAGTACAAATTAAGAGTTGAGTTATTATATTTTCTGGATTCCACCTCCGCCACCCCCTCAAACATGATGTCGATGATTAAGTTAAATGATGCATATTTGTCCTGGCAGTTATTATCACACAGTAGTGTTCCCCATCATGAACAATCATTTGTGATTACCTAAGTCCTTTCATGTAGAATTTAAGGGTGTATGTACATTGGATCATATCCATGTATACTGAAGAATTCATCATTTCTAGGGTTAGAAACTGAAATTGCTTGCATCCTGCATAAACAATTAATATATTTTGTATCACCTGGCTCACTCTGGAATGTAATGGTCAGAAATGCCATGCTTATAAACGTTACTTGTGCTTTAGCAATGTTTTCACATCACAAGGTTTTGACAAAGAAGAATAAATAAAATTCGTCATCTTGGGTAGATATATAGATCTGCTCTAAGCATTGTTCTTCCATTTTGCATGCATAATGATTCTCTTACAGTGATTCTTGTACAATAAGGTTTAAAAAATAATTTTCACAAGTACTTTTAATAGTGTAGTGACTGACATTCTTGAATCAGAGCTGCAACCACTGATATTAATGCTGTTTTAATACTGTGTTTGAAACGAAGCGATCATGACTCCCCTTCACTGTAAAAATGCAGATACAATAGATATACTTTAATCCACTAAGGTAAATATTAAAATAAGTTCTTCATCAGTTTTAAAGAAACATGTTTATATATCTGTCTCCAATTCTGTTTTCATCCTATAACTTTGGCTTTCTTAATTCTAATTTTTAAATATCTTATCTGTGTGTAAAGGGACTTACAACCAGACTGTTTGTGTGGTTTCCATTGCTTTCTCTGTATTTTGCTGCATTGTATTCATTGCAGTACCCGAATCAGAAAGTGAAAAGCCCGGGATGGGGCCATGTACGTTGCGTTCATTCATTCACATGCCATGTTTTTGGCTTTAAAATAATAAATACTGCAAAAAGCTGTCTTTCTTTTTTTTTTTTACCATTTCAGATTCATTATGAGGCTAAAATTAATGAGTGATCTTGAATGACCTGGATGTGTGTCAGTAAGTACTGGATTAATTTTGCACCTGATGTACTGCTAATATGGATTACTACATGCTTTTGTAAAACAGTGATGCAAGAGCATGACATTAAAGGAGGATGACATGGAAAAAGTCAGCAGGATTTTCCAGATGCTGAAATTTAAGAATATTTGAATCACCCAAAATGTTTCACAACATATCCTGATCCAACTTCCATCTTATCTGTTATGAAAACAGAATAAGTTTCCAGAGAATTAGTGAATTAATTCCTATGTCAGTGTGTGCCAAGAAAAACTTTTTCATTTTGCCTTAAAAAAACAAAACAAAACGAAAGGAATGAAGTCAATGCACATGGAATGAAGACAACGCACATTTCTACAATGCAGTTCCTGCATCAGCCATCTTACACTGACCAAGCCTTCATCTTATTTACCGTGCGGACATTCTTCAGTCTGTTGTTATGGCAACGTGCACCTTCATATAATCCTCAATCTGTGCCTTGCTCATGAGTCACCATTTCTGTGCTTTTGTTTAGTTCCGAAAGTCATGCCCTGTCTCATTGCATAATCACTCAATGTGTGTCAATTTACATTTACAGTGCCCTCCACTAATATTGGCACCCTTGGTAAATATGAGCAAAGAAGACTGTGGAAAATTGTCTTTATTGTTTATCCTTTTGACCTTTTGTTCAAAAACACTCTGCTCTCATGGATATCAAACAATTGCAAACACAACACAGGTTTATATAAAAATAAAAACACACACAATCTTTGTTAAATATAGGTGTGCAACAATTATTAGCACCCTTTTAGTCAATACTTTGTGCTACCTCCCTTTGCCAAGATAACAGCTCTGAGTCTTCTCCTATAATACCTGATGAGGTTCTAGAATACATGTCAAGGGATCTGAGACCGTTCCTCCATACAAAATCTCTCCAGATCCTTCAAATTTCGAGGTCCATGCTGGTGGACTCTCCTCTTCAGTTCACCCCACAGGTTTTCTATGGGTTTCAAGTCAGGGGACTGGGATGGCCATGGCAGGACCTTGATTTTGTGGTCAGTAAACCATTTTTGTGTTGATTATGATGAATGTTTTGGATCATTGTCCTGCTGGAAGATCCAACCACGACCCATTTTAAGCTTTCTGGCAGAGGCAGTCAGGTTTTCATTTAAAATCTGTTGATATTTGATAGAGTCCATGATGCCATGTATCCTAACAAACTATCCAGGTCTTCTGGCAGAAAAAAAGCCCCAAAACATGAAAGAGCCACCACCACATTTAACCGTGAACATGAGGTACTTTTCCATATGGCTACCTCTCTTTGTGCCAAAACCACTTCTGGTGTTTATTGCCAAAAAGCTTTATTTTGGTTTCATCTGCCCATAGAACCAGATCCCATTTGAAGATCCAGTAGTGTCTGGCAAACTGAAGATGCTTGAGTTTGTTTTTGGATGAGAGTAGAGGCTTTTTTCTTGAAACCCTTCCAAACAACTTGTGGTGATGTAGGTGACTTCAGATTGTAGTTTTGGAGACTTTCCGACCCCAAGATACAACTAACTTCTGCAATTCTCCAGCTGTGATCCTTGGGAGATTTTTTGGCCACTCGAACCATCCTCTTCACAGTGTGTTGAGATGATACAGACACATGTCTAATTCCAGGTTGATTCATAACATTTCCAGTTGACTGGAACTTATTAATTATTGCCCTGATGATGGAAATGGGCATTTTCAATGCTTGTGCTATTTTCTTATAGCCACTTCCCATTTTGTGAAGCTCAACAACTTTTTCCCACACATTACAGCTATATTCCTTGGTCTTACCCATTGTTATGAATGACTAAGGGAATCTGGCCTGTGCGTTACCTCATATTTATACCCCTATGAAACAGGAAATCATGGCTGAACAATTTCCTGTTCCTAGTCACCCAGGTGTACTAAAAAATGTAAAATATCAATGGGAATATACTTAAATATATTTTTCTCATATGAATTCATAGGGGTGCCAATAATTGTTGCACACCTATATTGAACAATTTTTTTTTTTTGACAAATTGTGTTTTGTTTGCAATTGTTTGATATCCATGAGAGCAGAGTATTTTTGTGATTTTTTTTTAACAAAAGATCCAAAGGTAAAACGATAAAGCAAATTCACAGCATTCTTTACACATTTTTACCAAGGGTGCCAATATTAGTGGAGGTCAATGTACATGAATGCTGTAACGTGACACTGATATTATTTCATTCTCCAGTAGTGTTTCAGTGTTGGGCATTGTTTTCATGTTAGTATACCAGTGTTAAGATTACATTAACAGTTCTTAGCTTATTCCCTGGGTGTCATTACAGCACCAAAACCATATCAGTGGTCCATCAGCACCAACATCCCCCCTCTCTCTCCATCTCCATCTCTCTCTCTCTCTTCCTCTCTGTCTCGCTTCCTCTCTGTGACAAAGCTGTGAATGCACCACCAACATATCGTTTCCTCCAGTTTCTCGTTGCTAGGAGACGTGAAAGTGCTCCTGCTGACAGAATTTTCTGCTCATTGTGTTTGTGTTCACCCTTCGGCCCTGCACTTAGCCACAAATCTGCTGTTTTTGTTTGTTTAAAGAAAACAGATAAATTCATGGCAGAAAATGCCCATTATAGCAGGTTATTTAACTGTAACAGTGATATGTTAGTATTTTAGTTATGTTCTAAATAACAGCATCAATTATTCAAGGAGTACTGAGGTAATGCCTTCAAGTTAAATATGCTTGTTAGAAGTTTGTCATTGTTCTCCCTTCCAGCCTCCTCTGCCTTTTTCTTTTTCTTTTTTTTTTTCCTCTTAATCCTCCTGGGGCTGTGGGCGTGTGTTACATGGGAAGACAATATCCCTACTCTATTATTTTTCCCTCATTATAATTATTGGTGCTACTCCGAACAAATAACAATGTTCAGCAACAGCATGTAAAAACATGACACTTGACGATTTGACTCTGGGCTCCCTTTCTCTCCGCGCTTTGATGCACTCATGTGGCCTAGATTACAATAGATCACACAGTAGACATTACAAGCACTGCATAAGTATGGGGACACCTCTGTAATCCAGCCAAGAATCAGTTTGTAATTTCTCAGTTGAAGCTCGGGCACTAAAATCGGCCCGATTTCATCCACTGGACAGAGCTTTAGTCCATTTGTTGATACACCACAAGAAGAAAAGATATTTGTCCAAAGGTAGAAGAGAGATATGACACCAATGAAATGTAATAAACCATGATTTCTGGTCTGAAATTAGGTTTATGCATTCATTTTTTTTCCCTTTTAACCTCTGGCCTGTCAGCAGAGTCTCACCTCTTGAACCGTTCTTGCTGTCCTGCTGCAACCTGCTCGAACCCTCAGCTCAGTCTTCAGCTCCAAAAAATTAGCTTTCAGCCTGGGTGATCACTCCACCTCATACAGCCTGCCATCAAGAGCCTTCTGATTGATTTGCCCAACAAAAACACCACTCTTCATTGGTTATTTGTTGACAGGCTTGTTGGATATTTGTGTGCCAGTGTTTTCGTCAGTCATGGTGTCTGTAGTAACAGTCGGAGTGACCGGTGTATCATCCACACAATCCTTTCTGGTGATGTCTGGCTCCCAGAGAAAGAACTCATGCAGAAGTGTGTTGACCGTGTCTGGACATTCCATCATGACCATGTGACTACCCTCTTCAATCACCTTCAAAAAGGCAAAAAGGAGAATCTGGAAGTACACAGAATGTCAGATCTTCAGTTAAAAATAATTTGCAAATACACTTACCAACCACTTTATTTGCAATACCTATACACTTGCTCATTTATGCAATTATTCAAATCAGCCAATCATGTGGCATCAGTGCAATGCATAAAATCATACAAGACAAGAGCTTCAGTTAAAGTTCAAATAAAACAGCAGAAGGAGAGAAACATTTCAGAAACTGTTGATATCTTGGGATTTTTGTGCACAAGTCTTACAGAAGGGTGTGAAAGTGAGCAGTGAGGTCTGAGGAGAATGGCCATACTGGTTCACGCTGACAGGAAAGGCTATAGTAACTCTTATAATCACTGTTTACATCCGTGGTGAGCCGAAAAGCATCTCAGGATACAACAACAAAAGACTACATCGGGTTCCACTCTTTTCATCAAAGAACAGGACGGAGGTTACAGTGCGCAAAGACTCACTGAACTGGACAGCTGAAGATTGGAAAAAGATCAGGTGATGTGGTCTTCTGCTGTTTTAGCCCATCTACATCAAAGTTCACATGTTGTACGCTTTTAAGCGGTCTATTGTTAGATTTAAATTATGTGCCGCATACAGCATACAAATCCCTGAGAATTAGCTGTTACTATAGAAATTATGTGTATGTATTAGATTCAGTGCAGTAACCTTACAGTTAGAACTGCTGTAAGAGCTGCTATTATATTATATAAATTTGTTTAACACCTTCTGGCCAGTCAGATATGAGCATTCAATACTGCTGTGGTATAAAATAAAATGAATAGAGAAGAGTTAACACTCCTCAGTAAAATGAAAGGAAGCCTTTGTTTCATTCAGTAACCATCTGCCACTGGGCATCTGCATATACGTAATGCTCCTTAACGAACAATACATTCATTACCGCATAGAGATCTAGTTGTTTACCATTGTCTTTTCATCTATAGTGTTATCTTTAGGGTACTGGTAAATCCAAAAGAAAACCTGATGCCCTTATTACATAAAACATGAAATGGGAAGTATTTAGATAAATCTGCACATTTATTATCTATATTATCTTTTGTTTAATAGAAATATTTCATCGTACCTCAGCCATTCGCTGGTCCTCATCCATAGGCACAAACTTGTCATAGAGGCCGTGCACAAGCAAGATGGGGACGGTGAGCTCGGCATGGTACACCTCGTCTCCCTCGGGCCAGTACTGACCACTCATCATGGCCCGCAGCACGAACGGAGACACGTTAAAGGCATTGCCCTCCTTTAGCAGCTGCTTCTCTTTAGCTCCCTGTCTGGCAAATCCAGCCCTGAGGAAAAAAAGAAGAAGGTTCAGAAGAGTATAGAGGGGAGAGCGAGGGAAAAGTCAAACAATTAACACAATATACTAGCATAATGGCTTTAAACTGGTGCAGTTAATAAGAGCTAATAATCTATTACTTTCAGTTATTAGTGCAATTACATTTAATTGCGTGTAGTCCCCATGTGATATGTAGGGAATAAGCTTTAATTAAATATATGACTACTAAAGAACAAAAATAAGTACCATTGGGGTACAATTTACCTGCTTAGCTACCATTTTAATGACAGCCATTACATTACCTACTAATATGGTGAGTTTTATATTTCAAGAAGCCCTCTATAAAGTATTAAGCCCAGCAGTAAATGCTATCTTAAGTACAATCTAAATCCTTATACAGTTGAAGCATCATTTTAGTGCACATTTTGTGTGATTTGTACTTGAGGAAGCTCCACGCAAGGCAAGGCGACAAGCAGTGCAGGACACAAGAGGGCAGCTGGAAGATGGAGCAGAGACTTGGCTCCAGCGCTGTGGGGCCTCCACCGTTTATCATAACCACCTTATGTACCTGCTCTGGGTACTCGTGTGCCAGGAACGTGCAGAAAGACACCCTGGAATGAAGATAGTAGGGGCTTCAATTAGATTTAATTTCCTAAAATAGGAATTAAACAGTAAAAGTCACAGATTGATGAAACACATAATGGTGGATAAAAGTACCATTTTTTTTAAAGTACACAAAAAATGTAATACTGCCCTTTTACAAGACCGTACTGAAAATTCTGTCTCTAATCTCTCAAATTTCCCTGAACACTATCACCCCTCTTCCTCCTATTTTTTTTTAGCTACCTCTGTATGTGGACATGAAGAGCTGATCCAACGTCAGCACTTTTTCTTTGGCACATTTATATAAAATGCATCCTTGTGTAAACATTTTCCCTGACAGACTCATGCCTAAGCTCACCCGTATGAGTGGCCAATGAGGATGTTGCGCTTGCGGGCATATCTCTTGAAAATGGCGCGCAGGTCCTCAGCCAGGGCGTAGAACGTGTAAGCAGCTGCTATCTGAGGGGCCGTGCTGGCTCCATGCCCTGCCAGATCTGGTGCAATGACCTCGTAGCCCAGTTTGGAGAAGAAGTCCAACTGACGACCCCAGATGTCCAGTGAGCCACCAACTCCGTGGAAGAAGAAGAGTGCCACATCCGAGTGGGTCCCCTTACAGCTGCTGATACATCTCTCTGAGTCAATGAGAACTGTGCGCTTGGGCTTCCTCCTGCGCCGCCTGGGTGGTGGAGCTGGTTTCTGTTGGTCTGAGGCCGGAAGAGAAGGAGGAGCTGGTTTGGGTTCTGGGGAGGAAGGTGCAGTAAAGTAATCAGCAAGCTCCACCTCCACAGTGCTGCACTGCTCCACTTCTCCATTGGGGCAATGTAGAATCTCGGAGCGCAGCACGTCACCCAGGTTCTCAATCACCAGTTGGCCATTGCGGTAGACAGTGATCTTGCGCTTGCAGTGCACACTGGTACCCTGCTCCTGCTGCAGCTCGGAATTGGCAGAACGCTCTGGCAGGACATGGCGCACACGCAATACACGGCCTGGTTTCACTTCTACAAACTCGAACCCATCAGACGGGGCAGCATCCGATGGCTCCACAGGCAGCACCGCATTTCCACTTTTTCCTGTCAGGCAGCACAGGATGCCCTCTGTGATGCTAGTCAGCATGGTACTCGCTTACCTGGACAAATGCATACAGAGTCTGATTAGTGTCATCTAAACATCAAATTCATTAATTACAGGATTCGAAGAATGACAAATCAACACATATGGTCTGATTTTAAACAGGGAGTGTTTTATCAAACTATAAAGCCTATGCAATCTGATCTCTGTAAATAATCACAATCTAATCTTTCTAATGTAAATAATTATCTTGGTATGTTGGTATGTCTGTCGCAAAACGCGGTGAAAACTCCCACACGACATTAATAGTGTGATTAAGGTGTGTACATGTCTGTAATACACGTCGATAATGCGACTAAAACAGGAGTACTTCACATGTCTGAATTCGATTTGTGTTTACTTCGAGTATGATTTTAATCGGCTCAAGGTAATAATAAATTGCTGTTTACATGCTAGTTTCTTAATCAGAGTATCGTCTTAATCAGGTTAATATTGCATTATTGTTGTAAATGTAAACGTACTGATTGTTGATCTAATGAGGACGTTTATGGAATGTATCTAGTATGACAGTGATTTGTAACAGTCAGAGGTTTCCAACATGCTAAAGTCATCAGAACAGACGATTTTGCTTTTTTTTCTGTAACATAACAAGTAATCTCTAAGTACCATGGGGAAGTGAAGGCTCAGTGGTTAAGGCACGTCGTGAGTTCAAATCCCAGAACTGCCAAGCTGCCACAGTTGGGTCCTTGAACAAGATGCTTAACCCTCAACTACTCAGCTGTATCCTATCTCAATTGTAGGTCACTTTGGATGAAAGCATCAGCCAAATGAGATAATGTAAAAGTAATTATCTCAGCTAGATAATATTAAACAAACCCCACCACTTGAATCCCTTTAATATGTCCTTGACCTAATTTCAGCTACAGTACAGTACACCAGCACTGGCACTGAGCATTTATTTTGCAGCGTTTGCTTTTGTGTTGTGCCCTAGAGAAATACAGGCACAGTGACTCACACAGAAGAAGTCTGCTGATGTGGTGCCTGACAGCTGCTGTCAACTTAGAGTATAAGGACATTCGCAGCAGTTAGTGGCTGCAATAAGGCTTTCAAGGGGCTTCTAGTTTTTCCATGCTTAGGGCAGTGAAGTCACACTCACACAGATAAACATTGTTCTGCTTTTGTTTTCAAAATGCTTCCAACCTGAATAAAAATCATGTCAAATGCCCACTACCAATAACTGTAAGCAAACGCAATTAAGACCAAACACTTACCCGCATAAAAGAGATCCATTCCATTCGCATTAGCCGAAATGGTAATACAATATGGAGCATGTGGCTTAGCTGTATGTGGCAACATAGACACGTCAATTCACATTTTGACCTCGACATTGGTCTAAAAATACCCATGGCTGCTAAAAAGCCACCATGCATCTTTTGGGCACATAGATAGCAGCCTATGTAATGACTGTACAACTGACTGCCCATCATACAAATGAAGGCTCTTCTGGATTGGATTTCATTCGAGTGTGAATGCCTGCCTGTCTGCTGTTGTGTAATCACACCACTTGTACAGTCAGACAATGGTCAGATTGGTTTTCTGCTGAGCAGGCTATGTGTTTGTTGTATGCTTTTTTGTATACAAAGCACTGCATATCCATGGCTAATAGTCTATGGCTTTAAAATGATTTGACTATTGTGTAATACACCATTTTGTTTTACAATGTTGCTCAAATAAATACATGTCATGTCAGGTATTATGAGGTCTACCACAACTCCAGAACAAGTTTTCTCCTCTTTCCTTTAATCCTATTTAATGCATTTTAGCGCTTCATTTCTCCTCTATAGTGTGCACCTGCTCACCAGAAGCTTGGAGCTGCATTAGTCAGCCGCCTGGCTTTTGTAAATGCTGATGAGAGCTGACAGACTAATGATTAGACAGACAAAATGCAGAGTCGCAAGGCCTGTCGAACGGTAATTCACAAACAGCATTCAGAGCAGCAGGCAAAAATATGAGCACTTATCAGACCCTGTCTGTCTGCCTTTTTTAAGACAGCATAATAACACCTGCATCTCTCATTCTTGCCCCCTGTTATTTTCCCCAGCTGTGTCTCCTCCAGCCACTCCCAGCCACCTCCACTCATTTTTCCAGGTTCATAATGATGTGCCATGCATTATTTAAATAAAGGGGGGGGGGGGGTATTTGTGAATTATTTAAAATTAGGGGAAGCTTCACAACAGAAACCTACCAAAGCATGGCTTAAAATAAGTCCAGATCCTGGGGGACTAAAGTAGAATATTGCAAAGTGCTTTGATGCATTTATGTTATGAGATCCGATTTCCACTCCTCCGGCACTGAGTATTATTACGTTGGTGATTGCAGGGCAAGGATTCCCTTTACTGGAATGGGGCCAATAGAAAATGATTCAAGTCGTCACTGAAGAACAAAATGTTGGACTAGCCTGTCTAAAGGTTGAAGGTGTGTTCACAATGGCTTGGCGTTAAATTCAACACACTTCAGATGTTTCTAACATAAATAGGCTTTTTTATATATATATATTTAAAATTATTTGTTTAAGATTTAAGACAAATCAGTAGCCTGGGACAATCAGATTTGATGTCATGGTTATTCGTTTTTTTTTTTAATAATTGCCTGTTAGTTAAGTTCAACAACTGGAGGAAGATATTACTTCCTATTCTGGTTTCTCATTTGCTCAGTTTCTCAATTGTGTGTATGTTGAAAGCTTATTATTTGGTGATATTTTTTTGAGGGCACAAACATGATGTGCTATGTAAGGAGAGGTTAATGATATGGCTACAAAGTAGTCTGTTTCCAGGCAATTCATCCATCCATCCAATTTCCATACCGTTTATCCTGCACAGGGTCATCGTGGGGAAGCCTGGAGACTATCCCAGGGAACTCGGGGCACAAGGTGGGGGACACCCTGGATGGGTTACCAGGCAATTCATATAAATGTCACGTTCGCTTAGTCTGTATAGTCTGCACTTAGTAGCTAACTAGCATTACTTTTTAATGAGGTTGTCAACAAGGTTTTTGGGCAAAAAAAACAAAACATGGGACTGTGCACATAGGCACACTGGAGCACCCACAGTGTATACAGCTGTATTTTTATTTATTTTTTGCCATCGAGAGTTACAGAGACCCAGGATATGAGAGAAACAATTCTCTAGAATTAGAAATGCATCGTGACATAAAATGCAGCAAATGTAGGAGTATGTAATCACTTTTTCTTCTTCAGTGTCTTTCAGGTATATTTTAGTTATAGTTACAGTAACTTTGAGTTGATGTTGCTCTAGGACATACTTTTACTACCTCTGCCTTGCTTAAATGTACTGCAGTGCATTTTCTCAACTATTGATTGGCAAAAGAGGGTATCTTCTGAGGTTCCCACACCAGCACTCGAAAATCAATGCTATGGGCAGCAAAAGGGCAGAGTTTTGGAACCAAGCTCCAGCACGGCAACGTTAAAACAAGAGTAACCATCGAAACCACTTGCAAGCACAATTCTGAGCTTTCTAGTATCACAGAAGACAGCCTTAAAACCCAAATCCTCTGCTTCCTCTGTTTTAATAACACTGACATAGTAAATACATATAATCAAAAGCCATTTTGCTGTAATAATACACCTGTTGAACGAATTGCTGGCTGCAAGTTCATCATGAGACAAGATTATTCCACTGATGATTATTCCGATGCTGATGATACGAGTTTCAATTTGGCAAATAAGGGGAGATCAGATTATACTGCAGCAAGTGCAGTTCACAAATTTCCCACAGGGAAGCTCAATAAGAGTTGCACATAGATCAATATTGGAGGTAGACAGTGAAGGCCAGAGCACAGGGACAGGGGAGGGTTTATAGAGGCAAAAGAACCTGCCAATCACAGCTCCATGACGACCCATGAACCTGTGACGCATCTTTGAAACACAAACAAAAGGCAATCTTAAATTCAGTTGTCTGTTTTAAACCTCAAGGTCAATTGCTAGTCAAGTGCAGGTTTTTGGACCTGTGTTGAATGTTCCAGATAAAGTCAGTAATGAAACCTTTGACAATCTAATTAAGAACAGATGTCATGGATCTAAATAAATTCTCAACTTTAATAAATTATGACTGATAGGACTTTATTGTTATTGTTGTATAAGTACAATGAGTTTAAGTTTGCATCTCTCATTGTTATATGAATAGAGAATATGTATATAATAGAAAATAATATAATACTGTACATAACAGGAAGAGTTGTGCATTATACACTTTGTGCATGTTGCAAAGGCAGGATGGATCCATCCATCCATTTTCCATACCATTTATCCTACACAACATCACAGGGGAGTCTGGCGCCCATCCCAAGGTACTTGGGCACAAGGCAGGGGACACCTTGGATGGGGTGCCAACCGATCGCAGGACACAATCACAGACGTATTCATACACTACAGACAATTTGTAAATGCCAATCAGCCTCCAACGCATGTCTGTGGACTCGGGGAGGAAACTGGAGTACCTGGAAGAAACCTCCAAAGCCCAGGGAGAACATGCAAACTCTGCGCACACAAGGCAGATGCGAGATTCGAACCCCCAACCCTGGAATGCGCTAACCACTAAGCTACCATGCTCCCGGCAGCATGAATCATTAGTGCAAATAATACTATAGTGACAGTACAGTCAGAGGCGATCCACTGATGCCAGGGTATGTAATGTGAAAACTTATGTATGTAGTATGTAGAGGTAGCAGGATGGCATGAATGGTTTTATGTATTTATTTTATAAATACATAAAAATCTTACTAACAATATTATAATGATATACTGCTAGTACTCTGTAGTACCAGTGCATAATGTTTGAAATGTTCTATACACTACTCGTAAAATAAAATAAAAAATAAAAAGGGGTTCAAAAGTAGCGCAGTGGTTAGGACATTTGACAACTGATTGCAAGGTCATGAGTTCAAATCCCAGCGCTGCCAAGCTGCCCCTGAGCAAGGCCCTTATCTCATATTTGTATAAATTAGATCAATGTAAGTTGCTGTGGATAAAGACAAATCTGCCAAATGCCATATATATAAATAAATCCTGAGGATGAGTGAAATGCACAATGTTCCTAAAGGAATGTAATTATTTGTGTAGGCGTGCAGAACCAAACTGAGTAACACACATGGGAACATAATGTCCAGTGATTACACTGTACACAACAACACTCATTCCTAGTATTGTTGACGCTGTTTTGTACTACATTGTAGTACATACTTTACATTAATATTAACTGCGCATTTCACTGATCTAGTATACAGTGCATCAGGACACAGCACGCTTACATGCATGAATCTTTTACGGATTAAATATTACAGCATGTGTTGTGGTATGTCTGAGGTTCATGTGTGTGCCAGAGGAGACATTTTATCCTGCAGGAATAAACATGTCAATGGTATTGATCGGTTTCTGCGCAACACATGTTAAAGAGTGAACTGTACACCATGCAGATCTGGAAATCACTACATTCCACCTACTACAGTCACGGATGATTTATTCTGTTTAAATGCATTATTATCATTGCTCACCTGGGATGCTTATTCCTTAGCGACGGTTTCCAGGTCTGCAGCGATGCAGTGACCGACTCATCCACTCACGGGGGGTGGGGGGGGGCGACACACCACCGGTGATGTGTCTAATCTGCGTGCAGTCCAATGTTGCAGTGTAACCGGATTCTGCAAACCACAGGAGAACCCACTGGCATCCTTCACATCCAAGTGTGCATTATACAGAGAAGTGTATCAGGATAAATTATCCAGAGACTTCCGCCAAGACAGGGGCGCGTCTCTGCTCAGCATCTCCCGTTTCGCAGTGCACCCGGGTGGGTTAGTTACCGACCCAATGCCCTTGTTTTCTGCAGTCAGAGGGGGCGGGGCTTTGCGGCTCACGCTTAATGGACACTCAGGATGTCGAATTACTGACCGAGTGGCGGGAGAAAGTAGCCAATGAGACGGGCCTGTATTCCGTTGCTACGGTTGTCAGCCAATAGGAAGCAGCACGAGACTGTCTCAGCCCCTTATCTAGGGACCGGTACATGATAGCACTGCTGTAGAAAGCTGTGCTGAGGCACCAAACATCACAATTTGTGATGTTCATTAAATATATATATATATATATATTGGCTAAATCGCTGTGTAATTGTTTAAAATTAATGTGTGTGTGTGTGTGTTAAAATTAATATATTGTGTTGTTTAAAATGAATACTTTGTGAATGTGTTGGTTTTTTTTTTTAAATGGAATATGTTGTTAATATGAATATGTTGTGTTAAAACGAATATTTTGTGTTGTTTAAAATGAATACTTTGTGAATGTGTTGTGTTTTTAAAAAAATGGAATATGTTGTTAAAATGAATGTTTACTATGAATACGTTGTGATAAAATGAATATGTTGTTTACTATGAATATGTTGTGTTAAAATTAATGTTGTGTTAAATGAAGTTAGTCCTCCTGGATACAGTTATATACATCAGCCCCGTCTGACTGGCAGAGGAGGAGATGTTGCACTCATCTTTAGTCATAATCTAGGCCACTGGTTTTCAAAGTGGGGGGCCGCCAGGGGGCGCCCGGGGGGCCTCAACAATTTGGTGTGCCCATACCTCCCACTGGTATGTTTTATCTTTCTCACTCTCAGACAACCACACACACACACACACACACACACACACACACACAAACAATTCCTAATGTAATGTAATGTAAAGATGTAAGATGTAATTATTAATTTAAAAAAGGGGGATATATTCAGAAGTCTGTATTTTTAATGTGTTTTAAAGACATCTTGCAAAAGGGGGCCTCGGTCAAATGTTAATGCCATTTGGGGGGCCTTGCCCTGGAAAAGTTTGGGAACCGCTGATCTAGGCATCACACAAAAACCTAGTCATAAATTCAACTATTTTGAAGTTCTTTATACCAGTATAACATATGTAGCCACAAAAAATGAGTCCATTCCGCTCATTATTATTTACAGACCCCCAGGGCCATATTCTGAATTCCTTAGTGAATTTGCAGATTTTATCTCAAATCTTTTCAAAGTTTTTCTAGATAAAGCATTAATCGCTGGTGAGTTTAATATTCATTTTGATAACCCAAAAGACTCTCTGAGAACAGCGGTTGTGTCCATTTTAGATTCAGTAGGGGTCAATCAGAACGTAATAGGACCCACTCATAATGGTGGTCACACTCTTGACCTGATACTAACATACGGATTAAGTATAGAAAATATAGTCACACTTCCGCAGTCTGAAGTTGTCTCAGACCATTATCTCATCTCGTTTAAATTGCGTATTGATAATAATATTTGCACCTCACCACGCTACCGCGTAAAATGTACATCCACGTCAGCTACTGCAACGAGTTTTATCAACAACCTCCCAGAGACATCAATTATAATTGGATCACCGTCTGATCCCATAAATCTAGATCAGGCAACTGAATACTTAGAGTCAACACTCCACTACACACTAGATAAGGTAGCTCCACTCAAAAGAAAAATAATTCTTAAAGAACAAAAAAAAAAAACAAGAGAAAAAGCTATCACCCTGGTATAACAATCAAACACGTACCTTAAAACAGACCACTCGACAATTAGAGCGTAAATGGCGTCAAACCAAATTGGTAGTATTTCAAACAGCATGGAAGGAGAGCCTCCTCAACTATAGAAAATCTCTTAGTGATGCTAGAAAAGTTTATCTCTCCACCTTAATAGAAGGAAACAAAAACAATTCTAGATTTCTATTCAACACAATAGCAAAATTAATTAGGAATAAGTCCACTACAGAAACAGGCACACAATCACAATTATTATATAGCAGCGAAGATTTCAGGAATTTTTTCATTGGTAAAGTTGAAAATATCAGATATGAAATTCAGACTACTAATTTAAAACCAGATAGTTTTATAACTAACCCTGTAGATGATAACATAGCAATATCAGATCATCGATTAGAATGTTTCACTCCCCTTAGAGAGACCGAACTAGTTTCATTAATCTCTTCAGCGAAATCATCAACTTGTGTACTAGATTCCCTACCTACATGTTTCTTTAAACAGATTTGTCCAGGAGTAATTGAACCCCTTCTAAAAATAATAAATTATTTCCGTAGCACTGGCTATGTACCTAAATCATTTAAACTAGCAGTTATCAAACCCCTGATTAAATAATCTGACCTTGACCCCTGTCAACCGTCCAGCTATAGGCCAATATCAAATCTCCCCTTTATCTCCAAGATCTTAGAAAAGGTTGTAGCACAGCAGCTATGCATGTACCTACATAGGAATAACATTCATGAAAATTATCAGTCAGGATTTAGACCTCATCATAGCACAGAGACAGCACTGGTTAAACTAGTAAATGACCTACTACTGGCCTCTGATCAGGGTTGTGTCTCCTTGCTTGTGTTACTTGACCTTAGTGCAGCTTTTGATACTATAGATCATACTATTCTCCTTGGTAGATTAGAAAATGTTGTTGGCATTAAGGGAACAGTCCTCTCCTGGCTCAGGTCTTATTTGACCGATCGTTATCAGTTCATAGATGTAAATGGAGATTTCTCCATGCATACCGAGGTTAAATTTGGTGTGCCACAAGGTTCCATTTTACGCCCACTGCTTTTTACTTTATATATGTTACCTCTGGGTCAAATTATTCGTAAACATGGAATTATCTTCCACTGTTATGCTGATGATAGACAGACAGCAACTACATAAAGTTGAGGGATGTGTAAAGGACATTAGACATTGGATGTTTATTAACTTCCTTTTACTTATTTCTGACAAGACAGAAGTACTTTTACTAGGACCACATGTAGCTACAAGTAACTCTGATTACACAGTAACTCTGGATGGCCTTTCTGTTTCATCATGTGTAGCAGTAAAAGACCTTGGTGTGATGATTGACTCCAATCTTTTATTTGACGCTCATGCAGATAATATTACTAGGACAGCCTTCTTTCATCTCAGAAATATTGCTAAGATAAGAACTATAATGTCATTACATGATGCAGAAATATTAGTTCATGCTTTCGTCACCTCGACGTTAGATTATTGTAATGCCTTACTGTCTAGATGCTCCAGTAGGTGCATAAACAAACTCCAGTTAGTCCAGAAAGCAACTGCAAGAGTCCTTACTAGAACCAGAAATTATGACCACATCACCCCTATCTTATCCACACTACAGTGGCTCCCAGTGAAATTTCACATTGATTATAAAACACTACTCCTGACCTATAAAGCACTAAATGGTCTCGTGCCACAGTACCTAAGCGAACTTTTGGTATTCTATGATCCGCCACACCTTCTTATATCAAAAGGTGCAGGCTATTTGTTGGTACCTCGAATAGTGAAGGCTACAGCAGTGGGAAGAGCTTTCTCTTACAAAGCCCCACAGTTATGGAATAGCCTTCCAATTAGTGTTCAGACACAGTCTCAGTGTTAAAGTCTAGGCTGAAAACATATTTGTTTACGCAAGATTACCATAAATAGACTTTCTTTTACACAAAGTACACAGTCTTATCCATTATGGGATAGTAAGCATACCTAATAATCTCTCCCCCACCTCCTTCTGTCAAGCCACAATTGATTTTATGGAGATGCCAGTGATCCTGACTCTTTCTGCTCTCCGGACCTGCCTGATCCGTCCTGATGCCCTACCTCTGGATGGAGCTCTCATCAACTGGAGGCTACAGCTTGGATATTGCTTAGGATGGTACCGCTTGGACTGCAATTACCACATGCAGTTTTGCACTCAGGACTCTTTTGGTGAACAGTGGACTAGTTCAACAAATAGACTTCATGTTAAAACCATAATGAACTTTCTTTTATTTTCACACTATCCGTTGTTACCCAGATGAGGATGGGTTCCCTTCTGGGTCTGGTTCCTCTCAAGGTTTCATCCTCATTTCATCTTAGGGAGTTTTTCCTTGCCACCGTTGCCACTGGCTTGCCCAATAGGGATAAATTCACACATTTAAAATCTGTATCCTGTGTTTATATGTTTCTGTAAAGCTGCTTTGAGACAATGTCCATTGTTAAAAGCGCTATACAAATACAATTGAATTGAATTGAATTGTTAAAATTATGTTTCATCCTTCAGCTTTTATTATTCCAAAAAACTACCTCATGCAGGGAAGCCAGTGAGCCATGTGGAAGTAAAACGTATTTGATACAAAGAAGGGTGATAGAATGTGATTTAAAAAGCAAATTAGCTCTTATCATTATTATTGATTTTTCTTATCATTTAAGCACTTATCTCTCTTGTTTATTATAGTTTTATTCAAATCATTGAATGACCTTTATTTATTTATTCATTCATTTCAGTTGTATTTTGATCAGCTGGATTTTGACTTCACGTGCCTTTTTGTCTAATCCAATACTAACCACGTTCACTGTGTTTTTAGCCGGATGACACACATAGACTCCCTCTTGAAGTGGCGCTAATCTAGCTCGTGTGCAAGCCTTACTGTCCACATGTGATAGAGCTGCTGGAATGGTTCGAGATGTCCACATACTTCATCTTAGTCCTGGAGCAGCCCGACCCCTGCGTTGATCTCTTCAAGTACTGCAGACATGTACGCATGAAAGTGTCTAAACCTCAGGCTCAAATTATCATGCAGCAAGTAATTCATGCTGCATGTCACTGCCGTGACTGGGGTGTGCTCCATCGAGACATCAAGGAAGGAAACCTTGAACCCTCAGACCTTTGAAGTGAAGCTGATCGATTTCAGCTGTGGTGAGCTGCTCAAGAACACCCCCTACACGGAATATGCAGGTAACTGCACTTCAGAGACAAATAGATTTGATGGGAATTTAGTCATGGATCATTTTTGTGATCTTTCAGACTTTTTCTTTTGTCTTCCATTCGAGGTTACTTCCCACCTGAATGGATCATTGAAAACAATTACAAGGCGGAACCTGCCACCGTCTGGGGTCTGGGCGTTCTCCTGTACAGCCTGTTACATAGAGAAGAGACGTTTTTTGAAGCGCAAGAGATTGTTGATGGTGACCTATACTTCACTGATGAGCTCTCTGAAGGTGAGAAAATACAGACACTTTACATTCAAACCTGTACACATAGCTGGAAAACTTTGTAGAATAGAATTAAAATAAATGATGGCTATAATTATAATAATTTTTGTTTTATTTTTATATTTATATTCTAATAATTATATAAAATTGTTTATTGCAACATATATTTACAACCCCAATTCCGAAAAAGTTGGGACAGTATGGAAAATGCTAATAAAAACAAAGAGAAGTGATTTGTAAATGTACTTTGACTTGTATTTAAACAAAAAAAAAAAACATATAAAGACAGGGTATTTGATCAACTGCATAGTTTTTTGAAGGTAAACGTTTATTTTGAAATTGATGCATGCAACACGTTCCATCTTAATGATGATACTCTTTCTCTGTCTCATTCAGGCACCTGGACTTTCCAGCCACCTGAATGGGATCACTGAAAGAGATTACAAGGCGGAACCTGCCACCGTCTGGGGTCTTGGCATATTCCTGTACCAACTGCTGTGTCAAGAAGAGCTTTTTTGTGGAGAGCAAGAAATTGTTGATGGCCACCTGGACTTCCCTGATGATCTGTCTGAATGTGAGAAAATGCAGATGATTTACATTCAAACCTGTACACAAAGCCGAAAAAACTTCCATAGCAAAATAACTAGGATTATATAATTATTTTTAATTAAAACGAACTGACAGAAAATCTAAATATGAAGAGAAATTTCAGAAGGTTACCCATTTTCATTTTTAACCAATTACATTATTGCACACACAGCTGCCTACAGTCTGATAAGGTGGTGCCTGCAACGAGACCCTAAAAGACAACCAACCCTTGAGCAGATCCTTGTACATCACTGGTTCTGAGGCCAGGTTAGTGAGGAACAACAGAATAAACCTAAATAAAGTGAGCTGAGTGAGTGTAAAATAATGATGTCCAGTGCATGTGGACTGTACTACACCAGTACTGAGATCTGCAATAACACATTGATATGCTAATAATATTAAATGCAAGTAATTAAAGAAAACTATTCTAAAATTTAATGCAGTATAAGTTAATATTTATGATATTTAACTGAAGACATCTCTCTCTCTCTCTCTCTCTCTCTCATTATTTTCTACAGACTTCTACAGAAGTAAAAAATGGAAAGAAGAACAAACACCCAGAGTCACCAGGGGCAGCCAGAATCTCCTCAATACTTTTGTGTGAGTGTGTGTGTGTGTGTGTGTGTGTGTGTGTGTGTGTGTGCCAAAACATTCCAACAAAATTATGAAGTGGTAACACAGTGTCCCACTACCAGGAGCGTTGTATTGATCAGCTCTCCCCCACAGTGGCAAAGACAACAGCAATATAACTGGTAAGGTTCTGCTTCTGTAAGCCATATACAGTGATGCTCTAAGCACACAAACAAAGAGAGAACCAGACCTAGTGTGGAGAATGACGGGTAAACTGATGGGTGCTATTATGCTTTTATAACAGTCTCAGCAACAGAGCTGCTGCTGCTGCACAAAAGGGCGAGATAGGTGGCGGAAGAGAGAAGAGAATGGATGCTGAGAACTACCTCACTCTTGGAGAACAACTGAGTGCAGGAACTGAGCGCAAGGGGGGTCGAGCCCCAGGGGAGTTAAATGCAAGGGGAGGCGGATGTGTGGATTGTTTTAAGATTCCTGCACTGTTAATGTTGAAAACACATTTGAATATTTGTAACTGTTATTTAAAGCAATGTTGACACTGCAGAGTGTTGCACTGATTGAAAGCTGCACAGTAATGTGCAGGATATTTACGGTTTATACTTTGTCAATAAACATTTGAAAGCCAAATTACAAAAACAGCCTGTCTGTACATGTTTTTTTTTTTTTTTAAACAATAACATCACAAGTGTGTTAGTGTCTTGTATACAGAGATGTGGCCATTAAAAATGCGCTCAAAAGAAAAGGGATCTTAGGAATCACGTGCTTGCTGCGGGCACAGAAATACAAGACCAGTAGGGGGCAGTCATGTTTTATTTGAATAAACACGGCTTGCTAGTAGATACAGTAGTTCTGCCTGGACATATACTGTATGTCTATACTATACATCTAATGTAAGCATTTAATTATTACTGTAAATTCAACAAAATAGCATTTTTCGTAATGTAAAGTGAAACAAACTTGCTCCAAACTACATATTATTGTAAAAAAAAATGGTATGTTTCGTACGCTGAAATAGTACAGTACCATATGCAGTATGCTAGATGTAAGCCTACAGTATTAACATAAAATTTTGTGTAGTATTAGGCAGTTTGATAATAACGGTTACATGAAGGTTAATAATGAATAATAAATAAAGGAGTCACTAAATTAGGCCTACAGTTGAAATCAAAATTATTCAACGCCATTGCAAATCAGGTTTATTGTCAACATTTACAGCTGTTTGCAATGAACAAATCAAACAAAAGCAATTGAAATAGTTCAACACAACGAATGCTTCAAGTGGTTTCCCCAAATTCAACTGAAAATGCAACTTATAATGATTTCTCCAGTTTCAAAATTATTCAACCCCTTCATGGCAAGCATCTTCAGTACTTAGTAGAGCACCCTTCTGCTGTTATGACTTGCTGCAAACGAGATGCAGAGCCAGACACCAGCTTGTGGTAGCGTTCCTGAGGAATCTTAGCCCGTTCCTCAAGAAAAATGGCCTCCAGTTCAGCAATATTGTTGTGTTTGTGCGCTGCAACCGCCTTCTTCAAATCCCACCAGAAATTTTCTATGGGGTTCAAGTCAGGTGACTGTGATGGCCCTGTAGAATCTTCCAGAACTTCTTCTGCAAACAAGCCTTGGTGGAATTTGAGGTATGCTTGGGATCATTGTCCTGTTGGAAGGTCCAATGACGCACAAGCTCCAGCTTCCTCACAGACAGCATGACGTTTTCTCCTAGGATTTCCTGATACTTCAATAAATCCATCTTGCCTTCCACACGCTGCAGGTTTCCAGTGCCAGAGGATGCAAAGCAGCCCCAGAGCATCACTGAGCCACCACCGTGCTTGACTGTGGACAGGGTGTTCTTACTTCATTATTATTTCTCTAGACATACCGCTGATCCATCGTGCCAAAAAGTTCTGGTTTTGTTTCATCGCTCCACAGAACAGAATCCCAAAATTTTTGTAGGTTATTTATATGATTTTCAGACGACTTTTGGGTCAGTAGTGGTGTACGTCTTGGAGTTCTGGCATGGAATCCTTCTGCGTTTAGTACACTCCTTACTGTGTTCACTGAAACCTCAGTGCCTGTTGCCACCAAGTCTTGTTGCAGGTCTTTTGCAATCACTTGAGGGTTTTTCACAACCTGCCTTCTCAGAAATCTGCTTGCAGCCGTTAATAGCTTCCTTTTTCTGCCTCATACAGGTATTTCACACATTTTCTATCCACAGCCAGTTCAGGTAATTCATGTGTTCCAGCTCAAGCACACCTGGTGCAACTAATGAAGCCCTTGATTGGTTGCATCAAGTGTGCTTGAGACAACACCTGTTTTGCATATTTGTGTTGTTGTGAGGGATTCTATTCAGGGGGTTGAATTGCAGAAGGGACTTTAAGGTCAGTATATACTTTAATGTCAATGGATGTTCCAAAAAGTGATCTTATCTGGAGGAAAAAACACCAATATTTACAAAAAGACAGACCTCAATAACGTTTTTAAGATAAAATGGATATAATTGCATATATAAAAAATAAAGATAATGTATGGAATAGATTCCCCAACTTTATATTTAATTCTCTGGGTTAAAAAAAAAATGTTGTGTTAAAATGAAATATGTTGTTAATATGAAATACGCTGTGTTAAAATGAAACATGTTGTTAATATGAATATGCTGTGCTGATATGAAATACGTTGTGTTAATATGAAATACATTGTTAATATGAATATGTTGTGTTAATATTAATATGTTCTTTGTAGTAGCTGTGTTGCTTATAGACTAGGATTTTATAAATATAAAAACAACAAAGCCACCAGAATAATAACTTTGTGTTTGAGAAAATTTATAAAATACATTTAAAAAAAGTTAAAGAAAGTGCAATTTTTATTTTTCATTAAAAGAAAAACAACAATACTATAAGAAAACAATAATAAACCATTAAAAATGAATAAATATTGTGATCACACTCATAAAATCCAATCCACTGCAATTATTAAAATAATACAGAACTTTTCTACATTTTGCAGTGTTACAACCTACAAACACATTTAATGTCATTAATCTACCCCCAAAAATAGCAGCGTGACGTGGAGTGAAAACCAATATAGTGTGCAAAACTATTTACAAAAATGTTTTTAAACATTGTCGTAAATAATAAATACTATTGATTTGCCCCACCACTTTAATATTATGGGCTATTTTGTGAAGATTCATGACATATAATCCCAGTCAAATCCACTTCACTTCCATGTTGTAATGCTACAGAATGCAGAAAAGTTCAAGGAGGTGAATACTTATACAAGGCACTGTACAACGTTTGTAGTAGTTCTGTTACTCTATTTAATTGTCTTTTGCTTAATTTTTTTTTAAACAGCAACCAAGACATCAGATTATAAATCAAAAGTGTTTAAGGAAAATATGCAAGTGTAAAATACACGTTAAATAAAACTAAACAAAACACATGGTTTTCTTTTTAAAAAGCAAATAATTTACCATTAGTAGGCAATAATAAACCATAGAGAATAAACAGTATTGTGATAATGCTCTCTAAACCCTGCAATTCTATGACAGCAAGTGTTAATGGATTTTACATCGAAAAATGAATTTCATTACTAACACAATCCCATTCATAACACTTTAATAAGGTCTATAGTAAGTGTTGCTCTCAGTTGGATTACACTCTTGACATGTGGATAGAGCTGCTCTGAACAGTTCCTCTTCCTTTAGGTCACTATGGGGTCTCCATATGCACATGCTTTCTCAATGGCAAGATTGTACCAGTGCCCTTTACCCTTTTTATACGCGCTGGTGACTATCCGGGCCCAGCCTGCTTCACCCTGTGGACAAAAGTACAAATCACTTCTGCTACTGCTATCACAACTAATATATTCAGCTCATCTTAAAAAAACATTAAGATTTTTCATTGCACTGTCTTGTGATAGATAAACTAGGGTGAGTTACAAGCATGCAATTTGCTTTTCTGAGTGTTAAGCTTTTGATGCTTTGCTGGACTAGGTTAGAGCGGATCCAGAGCAAGGGATTAGTGGGTATGTAAAAATAAGGGTTTTTATTTATTTATATACATTTTTAATATTCATGGCCCAGATCATATACTATGTCTTACGTTTCTGACTGAAAAGATGAACATGTAGCTCACCCAAAACTCGCCCCAGGAGTTCCTGACTATCCAGTACTCTGTTCCATCATCAGTGACTCCCCAGCCAGCTACAGATATGATGTGGTTCATGAGTGAGATGATGTGAAACTCTGCAAACACGCCTCCCTCATATGCCTCAAGACCTTTAGTTGCCATGATTCCACAGCTGCCATGCAGAGAGGGATGGAGGCGAGGGAACAGGTTCATATTCAGATCGCACAAACTCACTGACGAGAGTGTTCACTGACACTGTATCTGAAGTAGGAAACTTGCCTTATTGGGCCATTTTTGTAGATCTCAGCTTTCATTTGGTCTCGTCCTGAAACCTCACCATAGTCTCCTACTTTCCACAAAGTGTAGTTCTTCACAACAGAACAGAACCCGAAGAATGAGCAGGTGCCACACTGGTTAAACAGATCACACTCTACATAGACAAAGGAGAAAAGGAGAAGGAGAAAAGGAGAAGGAGAAACTGATGCCAACCTCACACTGTTACAACATGATTCTTGTTCAGCGCACTATTGTAAGACATGAGCTACTATAAATCCCTAATGAAATTAGGCTGATGTCATAACTGCTGTCATTACTGACTTATTACAGATGTGTACACATTACATTTAAATGGAATAAATTCATGAATTTGATACTTTTTCACTAAAAACTTTATGTTTATATAAAACACATGTGAGTATTACAATTATACAGGTGTATATACAGTACATGGACTTTGTACTTACTTTGATTTCTGGCCTGATAATTGTTGCAGGTTTCATCTGGAATGCCCTTGTCATGTGCGTAAGCGTACACCCCCAGGTGATCACCTCCAAAACAAGACCCTGCCCCTCCACAGTCAATTACGTTCTGGACGGACAGGTAAGCTGATGGCCACGCCCCTTTCCGTTTGATGTTTATACGATCTAATGAGGAGAAACAAGAAGAGGTTTGTTGTTTTTTTTGCAGAATTTTTTGTGATGACACCCGAGACTCCTTTCATAAATGTTAAAAAACGTTTTCTTATAGAAAACATTATAATATTAAGGATTAAGGATTATTAAGGATATGTTTTGCTGTGTTAAATAACAACTGTTTGATTTTTTGTCTTAGATTATGTAGCTCATCCTCATTTCTTTTGGATTACACCCAAAGCTACTGTCACAGCTGCTGTTACAGAAAATTAATCTACACCTTCTGACCAATCAAATTCCACAGCGCTGTGGTATAAGTTATGTAATACAGAATATGTAATATGAGTCCTTTTTGCACAGGACAGCAATAACCACATTTTTTCCATAATGCTGTCTGGTCAATAGGAGCTGTTAGTATTGCTAGCATGTTAAGTTGCTATATGATGTATTTCATTCCTTCTCCATGCATACTGCATAATGTATGATATAATGGCTTCTGCACACTATAGGTACAACTATTCTTTCCATTTGGGATTTAGCCTGTGCTAATTATCAACATAAGCGCTACACAGGGTAGGAACGAAAAGGTTAGGAGATGCACTTTGTGTCCAGTGGGTGATCATTTGGGATTCAGCCTATATCATTTACATTTACATTTATTCATTTAACAGACGCTTTTATCCAAAGCGACTTACAAATGAGAAAATACAAGCAAAGCGATATATCAAGCAGAGAACAATACTAGTGCTACCATACAAGATCCATTAATTGAGTTCCAGAAGAAGCAAAGTGCGCAGAGTAGAGGTGTAAGTGCAAGAGTAAGGTTTTTATTTATTTATTTATTTTTTATGGGTTGGTTAGGTGTTCACAGAAGAGGTGGGTAAATCAATTATATATCATAGTCCAGGTTGTATACCTGCCAGGGCGCTGGTGGAGCCCATGGCCCAGCAGGAGCCACAGTACTGAGGGATATGCTGATTACGTGTCACACTCACATAATTTATCCCATCAATGTTACGCCAATCCCAGGAAGCAGGGAGGTCAGTGATGTTCAAGTACTCATGAGGTCTAGCATATGTTCTAAAGAAAACATGAAAAAAGTAATGCGTTTTAATGCAAAGTACCCTGTAAAATTATCTGCATGGATTACTTCTGTCATCTATTTTAAAAGTCGTAATAATAAATAAAGACTCATTGAACACATGTAAGAATTTAAACACAAACATGAGTGCTGTTATAGGAAAATAATCAACAATGGACTAGTGTGATACCCCAAATTTGATTATTTTCCAAAGTGTATACGTACCAAAGTGTTTTATTCCTCTTATACCACAGCAATTCACCAGTGATTACTTTTATTAATTGAACAACACATACTTTTTTTGTTTAAAGGTATATGTTGTAGAATGTCCACAAAAGAAGATAGTTTCTGTTATCAGTACGTTATAACAGCTATAAACAGTTGCTCCTTTAAGCCGGGTGCACACTGTGAGATTTTTAATAGTCCTTTGCGACTGTTTCTTGTCAGACTGTACGAACACGATCCCCACTGTAAGCCATGTCACACTGTAGGATCTCTGTCATTAATGTCAAACTGTACGACAGTCAAGACGCGAAAAACGGACGCACGCAAGAAGACTCGTACGGAGTAGGAGAAGCCACTCTACAGGACTGTGCCTCAAATCTTCTGACACTGCCAGAATTTAATCGGAGGAAAAATTTGATCGCAAGGAAGTTAATCGGCTGTCGTGGAACACGTTAAACTAGCGATCAAAGACTACAGATTTTGGCCTAGGATTATAGGAATCTTTTAGGATTCTCAAAATTTGTCTCAGACAAACAAATCGTGGCCAAAATTGTACAGTGTGAATCTGGCTTTATCAGCATTTCTCTTTTCTGTGCTAAATAAAATGTCTCCTCACAGAAAATTTCATCATAGCAGCGATGCCAAATGTTTTTAAACAGTTTACGCTGAGAGTCTGCCATACTATATGCAATGTATGTTGTTACTATAGAAATGATAACATGAGAAGGAGCCTGTGATTTGCCTTATAGCTAGCACTAGTATCTAAGATGCTGTTATATAAAATGACACAGCAACATCTGACAAATCATTATCACGAATTTACTGGCACAAAGAAGGCTTGATGTTAGAAGTTCGATATTCGCAGAAATGCTAAACTAAGGGACCGTCTCTATAGTTACACACAACATTGTTATACACGTTTCTACCTTCAATAGCATTTGAAGGAAATGACTTACAGTCATATAACCAACTGTAAAGTGTTCATCTAGGTGTCTCCTATAACGCACATCTTTTAGACTTTTTATATTTATTAAAATAAACTATTAAATCATATGTAAATATTGCCATGTATTTCATTACTGAATGGGTTCATACACAAAATATACCATTATTTAAAGCTCAATAGCATTTGAAGGGAAAGACGTACAGTCATGAAACCAACTGTACAGTGTTCATCTAGGTGTCGCACACCTTTCAGATTTTTGTTATTTAACCCTACAATGCACGAACCAAAAAAACCTACACAAACTAACATTTTTGGAAAATGAGCACAATTTTTTGAAAACTGTACATAGGGAACTGTGTACAGTTTAATTTATTTATGTACATGTTTCGACAGATTGTGGATGGGAGCCACAGACATTCAACATTATTTACAGCATTTCCAGTCAACTTTTTGAACTGCTTCTCTGACATGGAAAGGCATGCAACATGGAACCACCTGCAGTGGTGACAATCAATCTGAAAAAAGATAATAATAAACTTATCAAATTGCTCAGTAATCAATTCTCTCTATCTCTCCGCAGTTCCCTATACAGTTGTCAAAAAGGTCAGTCGAGTCGACAAGGCAGTTATCTGCTGGCCAGCTGACAGACATAAAATGCAGAAAACAAATAAACATACATCTTTGAAATATTAAAACATCTGTGTATTGTCAGTACTTTTAATTATTTCATTAATAGGACATTTTGTGTGTGTGAAGAAAACGATTAATTCCAATATGGGTCATTCTGACCCCCCTTTATGCATTCGTATAGGTTTTTTGGTTCATGCATTGTAGGGTTAAATATAAAAATAAAATAAAGGGATGTGCGTTATAGCTGACACCTACATGAACACTTTACATTTGGTTATATGACTGTAAGTCATTCCCTTCAAATGCTATTGAACGGTATAAAAATCATTATAACACTATAACATTCACAAAGCTGTGCACTTTTCAGAAATTCCAGTTTACTTGGCAGCATGGCGTTCTTAATGTGATCATTTTCACTTATTTAAGGAATAAATTACAGCGCTATATAACATGTAAACGTTACAGTTATAGTGATTTAAACGTTTCTTTCCTCTAAACATTTACTTACCGTACAAACGTAGGTCTGTTGAACTTGACTGGTTTATAGCAAGAATTGGATATTTCCCCGACAGCGATTACTTTCGGAGTCTGCTCAGAAACATTCAAAACAAATAGCAGCCAGAGGAAAATACTGGTGACAGGTGCCATGGTGTGTTTTAAACCCTCACAGCTGCCGCCTTTCAAGTTCGCACTACCCTCAATGCAAATACTGCGCATGAACATCCACAATGCATTGCGCGTTCAGGTCGAGCCGAAGCCAGAGCCGAGTGAAGCCGAAATTAGAACGGAGTGAAGCCGAAGTTAAAGCCGAGTGAAGCCGAAGTTAAAGCCGAGTGAAGCCGAAGTTAAGGCCGAGTGAAGCCGAAATTAGAACGGAGTGAAGCCGAAGTTAAAGCCGAGTGAAGCCGAAATTAGAACGGAGTGAAGCCGAAGTTAAAGCCGAGTGAAGCCGACGTTAAAGCCGAGTGATGCCGAAATTAAGGCCGAGTGATGCCGAAGTTAAAGCCGAGTGAAGCCGAAGTTAAAGCCGAGTGAAGCTGAAGTTAGAACCGAGTGAAGCCGAAGTTAAAGCCGAGTAGAACCGACGCTGTTAATTGGAGCTGTTATATAATTCATGTCCAGTCGGATTTTCTTTTTAAATTCACATTAATTAAAGAGATTGAAATGTGGTGATATGCTGGTCTTAATAAATTGATTTAAAAGGCTCCCATACGTTTCTCCAGCTGCTGTTTATTCTGTTTGTTTACAACGAGGCTGTAGTTTCTTAATCGAATTTTTCGGTTCACTTTAAAACGCTACTGAAGTAGCAACATGTCGCCGGTAGATGGCGATAGAACCAAGGACGTACATCATGTCAGCCTTCGAGCACAAAATCTGAAACTAGAAATAGGTTACTGAATTTTGAATCATGACAAAAAAAAATAGTTCTTCTTCTTCTTCTTCTTCTTTTTTAATTGTTATTAACACCAAAATCAAGTTATGGATATGAAGAAAGCGCTCACATCAGCATTTCAGTTATTTTGACTATGCCAGTGCCTCAGGGTACTCCAGCCTTACCAAGAGAAATAAGGATTGTCTCCAGGCTACCCAGAACAAAACTGTTCAGTACCTGATAAATGCCCCCTAATGGCCCACAGAAGGTACAAGAGTTAAAGCTGGTTAGTATGCTGCCAGTGAAGCTCAGAGTAAAACAGCTGCAAATAAATTACATTCATAACATTCTTTTCAGAAACACCCCTAGATATGTAACATCTTCCTTAAGTCTTTGCACATCCTAAACCCAATATTCCTGTTAAATCTTTAGGACTGAGCTCACTTTTTACATTGGTGTCCCCACTTTTTACTGGTCATCTGGAATTCATTACTCAATCATATTCAATCTATTAATCTCAAAAGTATATTTAAAAGTTTACTACTAATAGTCACTGTGATAATTTATTTTATTATACTTAAATGTCTGTTTTCACTATTGTGAAATCTAGGTCTGGATATCTCTTTATTTTTTAATAATAATAATAATAATAATAATAGTAATAAAAGCTGCATGCAGCATTTTTGGGCTCCAAGCACCCAGACTCTGTGAATCACACATTCACAGATGTGCTACTATTGTTGCAATCACAGGAAAGCAGAGCCAGCAACTTAGGCAAAGGGATTCAAGCGTGATTTGTAGTTTCACTCCCGATGTGTATGTTTTGACCATGGACAGTGGTGGAATTATTTGACTGTAGGAGGAAAGGTCTAGATGAACAAATGGGAAGCATTGCTGCTGCAGCAGCTGCTGTGACCTGTGGTGTTGTCTGTTGCTACATTGACCTGTGGTCACGATTGCTACTGCTCTGACATGAAACATTTTTTTTTCATGGAATTTAAAAACATCTAGAGTATTTATGGGGTTTTTTTTTTTTCATTATGTGAGCCAAATTTGTTGAAGATTGGACAAAAATGTCTTAGATGGAAGCATTTTTGGCATTTTATTGTAACATTTGACCAGTAAGTGGTGCTGTCACAAAATTTGTTGCCTACCAAGATTTGTGTCATAAAAAATTTAATTAAATAAATAAATAAATAAAAAGTTCAAGTTGAGGAAAATTGGTGGAACTCGTCGTCATAGGACAAAAAGGCCAGCCTCCTAAGCCATGTTTCTGTCCAAGGCCAACAAGACGGCCTACCAAGTCCTGTTCACGTCTGAGGCAGACGAGATGGCCCACCAAGCCATGTTCCAGTCAGAGGCCGACGAGACAGCCAACTAAGCTCTGCTCATGTCTGAGGCAGACAACACGACCCACCAAGCTCTACTCATGCCTGAGGCTGACGACACAGGCCACCAAGCTCTGCTGACGCCTGAGGCAAATGACACAGCTTCCCAAGCCTGGTTCCTGCCTAAGAACTACACAGCAAAATCGCCAGTGTTGATTTAACACCCAGAGTGTTGAATTTACACCCTACAGTGTTTATATAAGTCCACTGGACTCAAATGAACACTCTGGGTGTTAATTTAATACTAGGGATTTTACTATGTACAGAGAACATGTCCCAGCCCAGCCTCTCTTCAATAAAAGCTTTAACTGCACTTGCATCTGTCTCCAACCCCATTACATGACAGCTCGATTGCTTTGGTAGTGCTTGTAAAGCCTTATTTATGTTTTCTTTCTTAATAAATGCTGAGGCAGCGGGATCAACCCGGGACTTTTATTTATTTAAATTTTACATTACTGCACAGTGACTGGGCCAAACGGCATGAGCACTAATAAATAATATCTCATGTGCGTTTTTAACCTGAATCTGCTGTGTTCTCTGAGCAGCATAGTGTTACACACATGATCGGTATTCAAGAATTCTATAAACAACACTCAGTTATGACCATTCTCTCTTAATGATGTTGACTCTTTAGTTTCTAATTAATATTCCAATTTATTAAGGTGAAATTCTATGTCAGATTGATGTTACTACAGTCAGCTACCCCGACAGGACGTTTCCTACAACTTTTTGTTGTAGACTGAAAACATTTGGTTTTGAGATCAAAAGATGAAAGTGAATTTAGATATTTTTTTTCATGGTTTTTATATGTAGTGTATGTGTTAAACAACATAGAACATAGTACATTTTATATCAAACCACCCAATTTGTAGGCTGGCCAAAATATTGGAACGTGACTGGCAGGTGTTTCTTGTTACCCAGGTGTGTCATGTTAGATTGATTGTTGAAACAATAAATAGCTCTGAACATCTACTCTTGGTTTTAGCCTTCAGTTTAACCTGTAAAGAGTGCATTTGTTGTTAAAAAGGATAAGCCAACATGAAGATCAGAGAGCTGTCTATGGCAAGCCATTTTGAAGCTGAGAAAAGAGGGAAAATCAGAGGCATTGCACAAACATTGGGTATAGCCAATACAACAATTTGGAATGTCCTGACAAAGAAAGAAACCACTGATGTACTGAGCAACAGACACCAGATTGGTCGGCCAAGGAAATCAACAAGTGCTGATGACATTGTGAAACATTGTGATAGCTGTGAAGAAAAACCCAAAAACAACATTCAGTGACATAACCAACAACCTCAACAGGGCAGGGGTGAAGGTATCACAATTCACAAGCCAGACTGGAATTCGCAAAGAAATACAGAAATGAGCCACAAAAGTTCTGGAGCCAAGATTTACCTCTACCAAAGTGATGGAAAGGCCAAAGTGTGGCAAAAGAAAGGATCCACTCATGATCCAAAACATACAAGCTCATGTGTGAAACGTGGTGTCATGGCTTGGACTTGCATGTCTGCTTCTGGAACATACTCACTGATCTTTATTCATGATGTAACTCATGATGGTGGTAACAGAAGAAATTCAGAAGTTTACAGGAACATTTTGTCTGCCAATTTACAGAGAAATTCATTCAAATTTAGGAACTTTATCATGCAGCAAGACAAAGATCCAAAAAAACACTGGCAACTGAACAATGGACTTTATCAGGGGGAAGGTAGAAGGTTTTAGACTGGCCATGTCAATCAATTGAACATGCAATTCTCTACTTGATGAGGAGACTGAAGGGAGAAACCAATTCAGTATGGTTACATGATATAAATGCAGTATATATAGTTATAGTAACATGAATATAAGTATTGTTAGTTGTTGTGGCAGGGGATATAGTATATGTACTAGTGGCAGGTGGCAGCATCAGTAGTTGTAGTAGTATTGGTAGTAGCTCTATCACCAGTAGTGGTGCGAGTAATGGTATTAGTAGTAATAGAATCAGCAGAAGTAAAATTAAAAATGTCTTATTCTTACCACATGTTGTAGTAAATCATATTCTTACTAGAAATGGTAATAACCCCATAACTGCATCAGTATTAGCAATAAAAAATATCAGTAGTAGTTTTAACAGATTTAGTAATAGTAACATCATCAGTAGTAGCGGTATCATTAATACTCGTACTATCACTAGCCCTTTCCCTTAATTTTGCTGCAGGCCTTGTACAGAATATATTACATTTATTGTCTATACTTTTGTATAATTGAATTGTTCTTATTAGTATAATAGCCTAAGATCATTACTTCACTTTTTGTCCAGTCAGCAAAGTGCCTTGAGTTGAGATTGCCATGTGATTAAATTAAACACAGCAGAACTCCCCTTATAGGCAACCCATTACAAGCTCTTTCCAAACTTCTCCTGTAATATAATAAGAGTAATTTGGATCATCTAACATAAGATGCAATCCTATGGTAAAAGCTCAAGACGAACTAAACAGTAATAAGCAGGTCTGTTTATTAAAGTATAACAAGAGACAATTAGATTTGGCTCTCAGTGAGGTAGCTAGAGTTAGGGGTGCATTACACAAAACTCATTAGCTTGATGTCAGTGGGAAATACAAAGTTTTTTTCATGAATTGTGAAGAACTTGGAAAATAACTTGTTACTGTTTTTCTTTTGTTTAATCAGAATTTTGTTTGTATATATTTTCTGTACTGAAAGACTGCTTATATAATACACATGGCTGATGATCACATTTGTAAGAACAAGTGACACAGCCATGAAAAATGTACTTCTTTGGAAACACAGCCAGTCAGTCAGTCTCTGAAATTAGACTTGAATAACTTTGTTTGTGACCAAATTATAAAAGCACCTATATTTCTATCTTAAATCAGCCAGTAATTCATAGGTCAGGTAAAAGCAATTGAGCCTACAAAATGAGTGTGTATAGATCTCTCAAGCCCACCAATCCACCAACACCACTGGGGCTGCTGGGGCTCAGGTGGTAGAGCGGGTTGTCCACTTGTTGGCAGTTCTATTCCTGGCCCACATGACTCCACATGCCAAAGTGACCTTGGGCAAGACACTGAACCCGATGGAAAGCTAACGCCTTGCATGGCAGCTCTGCTACCATTGGTGTGTGAGTGTGTGTGTATGTGTGAATGGGTGAATGAGAAACAGTGTAAAGCACTTTGTAGAACTCCTAAGGTTAAAAAAGCGTTATATAAGTGCAGTCCATTTACCACTGGCACCATCTGAGCAATAAACATACTGTATACACATATTTTGTCTTATAATTACAATGTTCAGAAATGTATATTTTTGTGTGTTTGAGCAAAGCAATACACGAAATAGCAGTAATAGAGAATATTTTACCGTCATGCGAAAAAATAAGTAAACCACATGGAAATTGTTGGCTTTTTTTTGACATATTTGGACAAGCAAACATTTAATCATCTTTGAAATAGTGCCTATTAATGAAGTTGATATACAGTACTGTGCAAAAGTCTTAGGCACATGCAAAGAAATGCTGTAGAGCAAAGATGCCTTCAAAAATAATGAAATTAAATGTTTCTACATTTAAAAAATACTATAAAGATCAGTAAACAGTAATAAATGAAACAATATTTGGTGAGACTAGCCTTTCTTTAAAAAAAAAAAAAATAGTCTCAGGAACAATTTGTGCTGTTTTATAAGGGAATGAGCTGTAAGATTTATTGAGCATCTTGCAGAAGCGGTCACGGTTCTTCTGGAGACTTTAACTGTCTCACTTGCTTCTTATTTTTGCAGCAAAACCCAGCAGCCTTCATTATGGTTTTTTTGGCTGAAAAGTGTCTCTTATGTAAAATGCTGCTTTTGTTACTGACATACAAACATTTTTCAGTAACATTTAATTTTATGCTGGAAAACTAATGTTTGGAAATCTAAAATGATTTTGTACTGACTTGATAATGTAGAAGTCACAAAAAAAAAAATCTGTAACAAAGTTTGTACTAAAAAAAATAGGGTGGCTAAGACTTGAACAAAACCACAAGGAAAAATAGCTATTTCAATCATTTATTCAACAGAAATAACAGATGTGATTTTCTTCTTTGGAAAAAGTAAGTATACCCTTGGCCTCAGAAGTCAGTATTCCCTTTAGCAAAAATTCCTTCTTGTAGACGTTTTGCATAATTGTCCACCAGGCTTGCTGGAACTTGCATGTACTGCCCGTTTCAAATCCTCCCACAAGATTTCAATGGGATTCAAATCTGGGCTTTGACTAGGCCATTCCATAACCCTCAATTTCTTCTTTTTGAGCTATTCCTTGGTGGATTTGCTAGTGTGCTTAGGAACATTATCCTGTTGAAACGGTCCAATTTTGGTTCAACTTCAACTTTTGGACAGATGGCCTCACATTAACTTTAAGCACTCTGAAGCACCCACTTTGATATGATGCAGAATTCATAGTTGAATCAATGAATGCAAGCTGTTCAGTCCCTGAGGCAGTGAAGCAACCCGAAACCATAACATTTCCAACACCGTGCTTCACAGTTGGTATGAGGTGCTTCTCCTAAAAAGCTGTCTTTGGTCTACGCCAAACATGTCTGCTGGTACTCTAGCTTTTGATTCCAAAAGGCCTGGTCTTTGCCTATATGCTCATTGGAAAACTGTAGTCTTGCAAAGGCTGGCACGCCTCCCATGCAATTTTTTTACAGGTCAAATTTTTTGCAGTCTCTTTTTGATAGTAGAAGCATGCACTTTGACACCAACAGTTGTAAGACTTACTAGCAGATCCCATGATGAAATTTTGGGGTTCTTGGAGACTTCTTTTTGCATCAGACGGTCTGCTCTTGGGCTAAATTTGCTGGGACAGCCAGTCCTGGACAAATTGGCAGTCGTTTGAAATCTATACCACTTGTAGATTATTTTCCTTACAGTGGATTGATGTATTTGAAATTATTTGGAGATCTTTTTAAATCCCTTGCCAGAATCATAGGCATCCACAACGTTTTTTCTGAAGGCCTTACAGAACTCTTTAGATCTTGGCATGATGACAACACACACCTCAATAGCAAAGGGAACACCAGACACTAGATATGAGAGGGGTAGAAATAAGACAGGTTGCCCCTGCACTCCCTAAGCAGGTTCTAATCACTGACACTCAATCTTGAACACCTGATTCTAATTTTATGGATTTAAAGGTGTGATAAGTGTACTTACTTTTTCCATGTGATTGATCTGTTTTTAGTTCATTTAAATTCTGAAAATTATGAAAAATGTCAGTTTTGATAGAGTGTAACACCTTTATTAATAGGCACTGTTTCAAAGAGGATCCATGGGGTTTACTTATTTTTTCATATGACTGTATGTCTTTTTATCTTACAGACCATCAGGTGTGGAGAAAATTGTCTGTAGATTCTGCTTCGACAATGACAAAAAATGTAAAAAATTTCAATATTCAAATATTTCAAATGTAATATTTCAATATATTAATATAATGTTTCACTGCTGAAGGTGATGCTGACCATTGTGTTCATGCTTGCGGTGTTCTCTCAGCGCTTCATGAAATAAAAATAATGTAAAATATTCAAAGCATGGGTTTCAATTGTGCATGAAATTATTTATAATTTATAATTAAATTATTATATAAGAACGACAGTTTCTTAAAATCTTCTCATAGAGACAGTATTTGATATAGAGTAAATATTTGCTTGATTAAAAAAAATCTCAACGAAATGCAGTTTTATTATTCATAGTTAAGCATATGAAGTTTTGCCTATCCTTAAAAAAGCATAGAATTATTATTCTTCAATTAAAAAAAGATATTTTATGCCAGCTTGTCTATGTTTTAATTACTGTTTATTCAATTAAGTTTCAGTAGCAGCATCAAAACCATAACTATGGTCAACCCTAACTTCTTTCACTCTGAAATCCATGTCTATACACTACTTGTGTGTGTTCTTTTTTGCTATTTTGATATATATCGGTGATTAAACCTACAGCTTACATGTAGGTAAATGTATTGCTCTGCACTACAGTTTGTCTGACTGATTCGTGAACAGTTGTTGTAGCAGTTCTGAGTAGTACTACTTGCTCTTGTATTTAGTAGTTGCTGTTATTATTCTTCCTACAATTATCTTTGGAAGCTTTGTTTTGTAGCACTTGGGACATGTTCTGTGCTCGGATTGGATTCTGCTTTGGATAAAAGCATCCGCTCATTTTGAATGTAAACCTGTATACAAACAGTATGAAGGAAGTAGCTTTACAGTACAATGTTGTGTGATAAGTGTGCTAAAAGCTTTGAGTGGCTAGCTCTTAAGTGCAGATTTTCATGGTATAGATGGCCTTCAATAATGGAGATGATGATGGGAAACTTTAATGCTCTGCAGTTAACAAGGCATCATGAATGTTTTACATATGATGATGAAGATTATTAAAGTGATACTTAAAGTTACAGGAAACCACACACACTGCACTGTTCACCTCTGTATTGCGGTCTGTTCAGTCATTTATGGTTCTACGCAATGAATAGGGGCAATTGTGATATTAGATTTTTAATAGTTCTTCAATGGTTAAACAGAAGAAAGTTGATATCCAAACCAAACGTTACTGAATTAATAGATATGAATTGATACGCTTTACTGGTTACAGTAGCATTGTCTTTATCCACATATACAAATGATATTGTCTGTAAATGCTGGGGAACAATAAACTCAACAGTAAAGCTGCTGAACTTGTTAATGCCTTTGCATTTTTTTGGATTCCAACAGATACCCTCTAGCGGTATCAAAACATCAATCGCGATGTGTTTTGTGAGCCATCATTTACAATCAATGCCTTGTGCATTAAATAAGAGTCTTGTGATCAATCATTTTGATGTTCATGGGAGATGGATAATCAAAGCTCCCAAGCTTTGCCAAGGAAAGAACATGGGTCAAGAAAATTGTGTGCATTTTGCTTGTGAGCTTAACATCTCCTGAATTATGGATTGTTTCCTGGTGTCTGTTAGTCACAAGGACTAGGCCTTTGGAGAATAGCTTTAAAAACTATCGACATCAATCAATGGATGCTACTTTGCTCTGTATTGATTGACTTTCTGCCACTAAAGCATCATTGCTGGTCATTTGCTTCCTGAAGAGAATTGCCTGAGTAAAGTAGCTGTGTTAACAAGAGCAAATGAGATCATGCTGTCCTGCACCAGTAAGCCATGGCTGCTGCTACTAGAAAATCAGTTATATTTCTGATAGCTGTTGGTCTTTAGTGAAACTTTAGAATTGGCTCAGTTAGAGATTTTTGGAAAATAAAATACAAGTGATCAACATTTTCTTAGTCTAAATGCAACAATAAAATAGACTGGAGAAAAACACCCATGTTGGATTCTGTTGGAAAGAGTTTGTCTCTGCTACCATTTGTCAATCTTGGCTTGACTATTGAATAAATGCAATTACAAAATGACATAGTCCAAATGACTATCAATGGAAACAGTAATATAATTTAATTTGAATACTGTTAGAGCATTCTAGACTGACTTCTGATCTAACTGGTTCATTTAGTGTCAATGTGGAATCATTTTGTTCTAAATAAAAATACATTTCAAGAAACAAGAAAAACATTCTTCAAAAAATACATCTTTCCATGCATTAAAAAGAACAAAACAATTACACACAAAAAAGCATTTCATATTCACCCTATTATGTTAAAATTAGATGAAAGTTTACATAAACTGGTAGATACAGGGATATTATTTAGGCTACTTCTTAGAACACAACAACTTTTATTGTAAACTTAATGCTACTTTAATAGGAACTCCTGTACACCGGCTCATTCATGCAATTATCAAATCAGTCAATCATGTAGCAGCAGTGCAATGAATAAAGGTCAAAGATTGCAGTTTATATCAAACATTAGAATGGGAGAAAAAAAAATGTGATTTCAGCCAGCCAGATGGGCAGGTTTGAGTTTTTCAGAAATTGCTGATCTCCTGGGATTTTCGTGTGCAACAGTCTCTAGCGTTTACACAGAATGCTGTGAAAAACATCTTCAGAGTGGCAGCTCTACCGTAGGAAGTGACTTATTAATGAGAGAGGTCACAGCAAAATGAAAGTAGCTGACAGTAACTAAAATAAACACTCTTTACAACTGTGGTGAGCGGAAAAGGATCTCAGTACATACAAGTCGAACCTTGAGATGGATGGCCTACACCAGCAGAAGACTACTTTGGGTTCCATACTTATCCACCAAGAACAAGAATCTTCTCCCAATTTCTTAGTAATTCAGGGGGAGAAAGAGTCTGCCATCCCTCCTACCAGAGAGCATGGCCAATTTTGCTCTCTTGGACTCCTGATCACAGATGACTGTGTCTCAATCGTATTTCTGTTTGTACTATGTGCCATTCATGTGTCTATGTTGGTTGTAGGATGGGTGTCCCTTGTCTCAACCTCCTCCTTTAGCCCAGTCCACTGCAATGCATCACGCCACTTGCCATTGGACGATCACAACTCGTACACACCTGCTCCTGCCTCATGCTTTGGGATCGGTTGGCTGTACATTTCCGGACGTATACTTAAGCTTCTTTAGTCTATATCCCTGGGGCAGATTATTGCTGTTGATTTGTACTGCCGATATTTCTTTACATGTTTTGATTCCTCCTGTGTTTCACCTTCTGCCTGTTCTTGACTTTGTTTGTGCTTTGTCCCTTTGAGTTTTGAGTGTTTCATTTGTGTATACACAATTGCACAAACACCATCCCTGAACTTCACCAAGTGCCATTGGAACTACAACTGGAATCATGATTTGTAATATTAGTGTTTGGACATATACACATTGTTTGGTAAAAGGACAATGTGTGGATCAGTAATGCTTTGGGGCTGATTTGGGGTTTAATTTGTTGATGATTGTCGGCATAATGGTTTCTGTTAAGTGCCACCTGCTATAGCGAAAAATGTGGCTGCTTGGTTGCTTCTGCCATGAGGTTAACACTTTGTCCTTGGAGGAACAAGATAATTTTGAAACAATATTGAAAATATCTGAATGTGGTCTGAATTGAAGGAATCAGTAAACTTGCTTAAATGTGTGTTGAATTTTTTTTCTATGGCAGAGTGGCCTAAGATCCCTCTACAAGTGTCTTCAACCTTGTAGACCTTACATATTAAGGCTCAGTGCTCTCACTTCTTCCAGTAAAGGGTTCACCAATTATTACTGTAATTATAGAGGTCCAATAAATCTGAAACCAGAATTCTGTTTTGCAGAATAAATCACAGTACTTGAGAAATATGGTTAAAATATAACTACATAGAAAGTATCACTCCTTGTTTGTTTTATTCATTTTTTGCTCATTACCAGTAAGTCCTGAGTTGGCTGTATGGCCGGTATCCAATGTCATGCAATGGCAGTTTGTGAAAACCTGGTACGTTTATCTGATACGTTTAGCATCAACCAGGATGAAACCACTGAGCTCTTGATTCATAGACATATTTATGAAATAAATATATTTCATAAAATTCAAGATATTTATGAAATAAATTGACAAAAAGCAAGCTACAGTATGTCACTGTAGCTATTATTAGTTGTGAGGAAGTTGTTAGGCACTAAAAGCTACAAAGAGGTTATATACAGTAGGCTAATTGCTTTTAGAAAAACAGTGGCAATGTAATTCTATGCCTAAAAGTGATCCTTAAGTAGGTTATAAGATAATGTAGAAGCAACACAATGTAGCACCAGCTATTCCTTCCTAATCAAAACCATTAGTAGCCAACTTAACATAAATCAGATTTATTATAGATGAATATTTAACAAACTCTGCATTACACAGAGCCTGATTTGATATCTTGAATCAATACCTTGTAGGACACCAAAATGTTTACGGTAATGTAAGTAAATTATTGTTAAAGACACAAGTTGAATTTGTTTTAGCATAGGTCATTTTTATTGTGTGCTTCTGGAGAACTCAGGAGTATATGAATGTCCTTTCTCTCCCCCCCCCCCAATAATTAAAATAAATCAAATTTCTTTGTACAAATATAGTCTGTAAGTGTAGCTGTTGTGGTTGCTTGAGTCCATGAAGACATGCTGATCACTGATTCAAATGGCCATTACAGTGTGCATTAGTGGCCTGTATTTTGAGCTGAATCGGTCATAATTGTTTATCTACATTCTTCTTGAAATAGCTTCCTCTGTTTCGGCTGGACTTGTGTAGAGGTATCTAAACAATCACGCTACTAAAGTGGAAAATAATGTGACTGGCTATCAAACACAGACATTTCTCTAGAAGGCTCCTTTTTTTTTTTTTTTTTTAACGAGCTCAAAATGAACTGCCCTGTCAGAGTGGATCAGTAGCTCCGCCTCCTCTCGATTCTTATTGGTTATCTGTTTGATCGTGTAGGAAGTTAGTGCGCTCCGATTGGTCAGCGTTTCATAGCGTTATCTCAGCCTTGTAGAGTTTTGATTGAGGTGCGCAGAAAAAAATATTCCAGTCCAGTGCGTCGCTTGGCTTTGAACCCGAGCCCGGTAAATACGCACAATAATACTTGATGTTCCAAAAAAAAAAAAGAAAAAAAAAAAGAAAAAGAAAAAAGGCTTTTGGAGAATCAACACTACAAGCAGTAACTTTTGGGTTTGCCCTGTTTGAGCACATGGCTGATGGATAAACTTGATCCAGTATCCTGAAGTGAGAAGAACGGAAAAGGAAAAAGAATGAAACTTTCCCACAGAGCAGAATGTGACTTGTTGTTTTGTTTTGTTTGTTTGATTTTTAATTAATGTTTTGCCGACTTTATTAAAAAAAAATCCTGGGACTGGTTATCTGGACCGCGGACTTTAATTGGGAAGCAAAAAAAAGTAAGAAAATACTAAGAATAACAGTAAGTGGAAGATTGAGAAGATCATTTGCGCGCGGCAGTTGTGCGGCTCGCACATGTCCGCATGATGCGGGAGTGGAGCAGAGCGCGTGCGGAACGGATAATGTACGGAATAGCACACGTTTTATTCTGACTTCACCGCTTTTGCATTTCAAGCTGGATGAGAAATCTCCCGGGCGATGGCGTCTGAGGTGGTGTGTGGACTGATCTTCAGACTGCTGCTGCCCTTCTGCTTGGCGGCAGGTGAGTAGACAAAAAAAAACAAAAAAAGGTAACAAAAAAAGTGAAGAGTGATGCACAGGGCAATGCGTAAAGAAGTCATCGAGCTCCTATTGCTCGGATAGCTCCAGCTGTCAGATAAGGTTATGTTTTGTTGGTGTTTGCTGTCAAATTGTAGCAGGATGTCTGGATTTTACTGGCTTATTGACAGCACATGTTACACAGTACTGAAATATATACAGTGTTGAATTAACACCTGCAGTGTTGAATGAACACTTACAACTCTTCTAACCTGATGTGTGCTCATGTGTGACCACCTGGACCTATGTACACACTATAGGTGTTCATTTAGCTCAGTCCCCTAATTGATGTAATACTTCCTCTGACGTAGACATGGGTCTGTTTCAGACCTATTTTTGCATCTTTAAAATAAATTCTACACTCAATACTTAATACATATGTACATTAAGATGTCATTTCTAAACCAGTTAGAGAAGTACACTTTAAAAAAAAAATAGATTTTGTTCCTCATGTTTGGTTTAATTATTTAGAATGAGCTAAAGTAACACGATTTTTGAACATTTTGTCACAACATTCATTTCACTGTTCAGTCCAGCTAATATATTTAAAACTGAAGTTTACTTTATTCATTTGTGTAAAAACTACCGGTACATGAATAATTTTTGTTATAACTAACTGGGCAGTGGATCTGTAGTTCCCAGCTTGCTTAAATTTATTGATACGTTTAGGGATTACGCGTTATTTTATGTTTTTTAGAAAAGGGAAAGACATGATAGCGTTTAATGTTGAGTTATGTTGGACATTTGAAGCAGTGTAATGTTTTTGAATTCTGTGGTTACCATTGTGCCGAAGAGTGGAGCTTGGGCTTATAGGCTTGTGGCCACTCAGTGATCTATACTAATGTCTGCCATCAGTTTTTTCTTATTTATTCATCATATACATTGTGTGTAATGTTGAATGAAACTGCTCGTTTACACATAAGAAAATTAATTCAACCTCCGTAAATTCATACAAATATTAATTTGGTCCCACATAAGAAAATGTAGTTTGACAAATGTCACAAAGTTAATTAAGCATACTAGAGTAAGTTAATTTGAGCTAAACCACCCAAATTGTGTTGATCCAACTAAACTGATTTATTTGGAATGAACTAAATTAAATTGTGTAAAAATGTCTCCAATTAAATTAAGTACGAGTAATGAATTCATTTTTTGAGTGTACGTATAGAGCTCTACATCCTCAGATAAAAAGATACCAGACAAAGGTATTTATTTCCCTTTATTATTTATCTTTTACCTAGAAAAGTGCAAATACAGTACAGTAGTGTACCTTTAAAGCTTTTAAAGTAATTAAAGTCTAACCTTAGATCTTTTTTTTTTTTTTTAAAGGTACCCTAGATCCACATTTGCTGGTGAAATATAGATATTAAAGGTACAAAAGATAACCACACCAAGGAAGGGTAGTCCCCTTTTTTTTTTTGAGTGTGTAATGATTTACAAGACATCCTTACAAGCATCCTTAATGGTTGATCCTAATGAAAGAGCTCTGTTAAAAGTTCTTCTTCTTCTAAAAAAAAAACAACCCCACAAAATAGTAAATTAATGTGATTAAGATGATCTTTGTTAGTTCTATATGTTAAATATGTGTTATATTTTTAATATGCAAAAAGTTAGCATTTTTTGTATATATGTATAATAAAAAACAACACCAATAACACTATGCGCATATGTGTTTGTAATGGGTTAATGACTCCTGCAGTGTTTGACAATGTTATGCTAGGTGGTGACTTACAAGAACCAAAAATAATCCGAAAACGAGGCGCTCATTAAAATCAGAATTAGGTTTAGGTTTGGTAAGAAAAAAAAATTATGTAATATCCTTTCTACATTACAGCGTTCATGTTTGGAAATAATTGCAGGAAATAATCTATATTACATCAGTAGAGAATTACAGTGTAATAGGCATTTATTATATTTGCGTACAAGGTCATGTGTGTCCAGCTGTCTTTATGTACACACCGTATGTGTTAGAAGTGCTCTTCATTCACCAGTTAATGTGCATCACAATTTAAGATTAATAAGTACAGTCATGTCAAAATTATTTAATTTAGACTCTACGTTTAGGCAGTATATAAGAATATTAGATTATTGCTCATGACTGTCAGTATCTAATGCCGTAGCATACGTACTGTATACTCATATGGCCCAGGCTTTCAGCTTTCACCTGACACACAGGCTGTTGATATGTTCGTATGTCAGAATTTTTTTCTCTGAGTGTTTCTCAACACAGGCTATAGTCTTAATGGCAGTGAGGCTTGATTGCTGTCAGCTCAAATGGGAGATCTCTAATGTTTTTGCTAATAGTGCAGAGCCCGCACAATTATCGAACTGGACCCTTCACGCTGTCTGATTCATTCGTATTCCTGTATCCCATCAGACATCTAGCACTTCATTTTAAAGCTAACTGTAATCAACAAGATAATGCCCCCTTAATTTCTAAACTCGATGGCTTAATTTGATGTACGGTTGACCGCAACGGATGTCACTTGTCACCCATAAGAGTCATCCTCTCAGCCTGCCCACAGCGCTTTCTGTAGATTATATCCACTCAACTGTATAGGCCGATAATGTATCGTTTGACAGCTGAGAAAGTCTGTTCTTTTTCCTCAGAAAGCAATCTCACTGAGCCGTGGAGCGTCTACCATTAATCGCTGGAAAGTAGTTTTAACCGCATGAATTAATAATGTGGCATCAGAGGAGAGAAAAACTGGCTGCCCATTATCGTAAACACACCTTTAATATTTGATGATTTATTTTTTTAAAAGTGAGGATAAGCAGAGGTCAATCACAGGAATGTGCAGTAACAGGAAAAAACGTGACAGGAACTCGACATGGCTATTGAAGACGAATGCATTTTTGAGAAACAGGAGCACTGAAGTGTTTTTAGACATGTCTAGGTGATAAATACTCTTTGCTGTAGGGTTTCTACTTGTAGTCAGGTACAGAGGCGCAATTTATTGTTGCCTGGTTTTCCAAAAGCCTGAGTGCAAAAATGGCTATAAGAAATAATAAAGGTTCAGGCTGATTTTCTTAATTTGAGCATATAAGCAAATTAAAAAATGACCTCCAAATGATGGTGTTTGTGCTATAATGCTGTTGATAATGTGTGTTGCATGCTTTCATGAAAAGCATTAAAACTTTATGCTAATTTTACATTTCTTGTAACGCAGTGAGGTAACAGAACACTATCAGACTGATAATAGTTGATGTGTTTGTAAATTTTAGTAAAACGAATACGATGGACATTTAAGGCTTTATTTGTGATTTAATATCAAATGGTAATCTTGTATAAATTCAGTTTCTTACTCAGATCGCAGGCTTACAGTGCTACGCAATGTCAAAACTAATGAAGATTGATCCAACGCCATGGATGTATAGGGTGAACATTAGAGTAAGTGTTTTTAAACACAACAGTTGATGTGGCTTTCCCTTTTCAAAAGGCATCAATTATTCCTGAGCCAGTTTGCTGTACCGCAGATCAAACCCGACAGTTAAGGCAAGCCCATGAGTGTCATAATTGAAAACCACAGCTTTTTGTAGTCATATTTCTGAACTAGAACCAGGTTATGAAAACCATCACAGCTCGTTAAATAAGCTACTGTTGCCTGGCTGTTACATAAGAATATAATATTGTTATTAGTGGACCCTCATTAATTGTACCTAAATGTGATCTACAGAACACACTATATATTTTGATAGAGGGCTGTCCTGGATCTGTGGTTCTAAGCTTGGCTGTGATTACTAATGGGAAAAGACTGGCAGAGAAAACTTGTAAATAGGTGTGGGTCAGTTTATATTTCATATCATCTCCAAGAATTCAACGAAGAGCATTTTGATTTCAATTAGAACAGCTAAAAGTGAATAAAGTGAAGAAAGCTAAAAGTGAAACTGAATAGCTAAATTAAACATCTCACCAGCCAGCCTTCTAGCATTTGCTGGTACATTTTGTTAACAAACATGCAATACTTTCACAGAAAGATGCATACTGACAGACCTTGACATTGTAGACGACCAACCGTGTAGACCTTTTCCCATAGCCTGCTGGCAAACATGCAAGTTTGTCCAAAAAAATCTCTGATAAGTTTTAGAGAGAGAATTTAAGGAACTTATGACTGTATGTTTAGGTATGCTCATGCTACTGTCTGTTAAAAATAGTGCCCATACACAGAAATAACATAAGCAGTCAGATTGCAACCTTCAAGGTTCTGAAGCTTGTAGCCAGAAAAGTGTGCAAAAGATATCTGAAGCCGACAGGGCGTGCATCTTGGATTGGACCTGATAAGAATTTCATCCTTCTCTGGTTAGCCAGATTTAATTTGCACACCAGCTAATAACCCAGACTTCTTATTATATTCCTCATTTATTCCTCAGCTGTTTTATGGAAAAGATTATTGCCACCTTTAAAAAAAAATATTGACTTCCCTTGAGGAGGGGGTTTGGTTTGGTTTTAGAGAGGCAAATTCATTTACGCTTATATAACATTTGGATGAAATATATAACCGGATAAAATATGAAGTGATTTAAACTATCTAATTGAAATGTTTTAAAGTTGTCTTGAAGGGATTTACTGTAAACTTGCATTTGTATGTGGATAATCTCTATCCGGATATAATCCTGATGATCAAGATGCATGAAACAACCAGGTGTAAACTGATGGTGTTCTCCATGTCAAATTTTACTAAGAAGATTCTCTAACGGTAGATCTGTGATTAAAGAAAATGAGGTTCTGCTTACATCATCAATCCGCATGATTCAGGCTCATGCAAAAAAAAAAAAAAAACAGGGTCCTGTAAACAGAATTTTTTTTAAAAGTGAGCCTGAGGAAATTTCCAGTCAGTTAGCGTATGTGTTTATGGTTTGCCATTGCCACTACCTTATTTTTGCACCATCCAGCGCCATCCTCCTGTTGATGGCTTATAGACAAACGTTGTAGACGAGCACTCACATTCTGAGACATTGCCAAAACTTTGTCGTCGTCTGTCTTTGGTTACAGAGTTGGTAAATTGACTGACAACGAGCACACCACATTATGAGCTCTAGGACCACCATCTGAACTCATGACCCAAGGATTTTTGCGATTTTTGAAGGTTATAATTTCAAATCTCAAGATTGCCAAGTAACCATTATCCAGTTTTGCCCACATCTTTCTCAGAAAGCACTCTGCATGGTTGCTGATTTTACCAGCAGGATATATGTTGTAGTGATATGTCATTGTGCTTAATGGTTTCCTGTGCTGTCAGCTGGTACTTATTTATTCTTATCTTCAGCAGACCTGCTGGTATGTGGTCACAAAAAAAATAGTACCATTATTAACTGTAGTCCATATTTCTTGCTTTACTTCAACTCAGTGACTCTAATCCAGCTAACAAGTATATTGAAGCCAATATTGGTACTTCGTTTGGCTTTATTCTAACTGGCAAAACTAGTTTCCATTCATTATGATGTCTTGCTGATTTGAATCAATATTATGATATTATGTCAACGCATGCATGTGTTCTCATGCTAGTTGCTTTCATTTATTGCTTACAATTGTGAACCTTGTCTGATTGATCAACCCTTTTAAAAGAATGTCATGTCATGTCAAAATACAGATTTTCTATTATACCACAGTGCTGTTGATTACTTTTCACACTCACATTAATGTGCTCGTTCTATTCATTCACTGGTACTTGTATTCCGGACACATGTAAACTAAGCCTGTAATAATAAAACGTGTAAGGAGATGTTTATTTAACATTTATGGGAGGCTCTTTATCTTGCCAGCTCTTTGTAACAGTCAGTACTTTCTCTTACATGAGAAAGCCTTTAGGACAGAGGACTTTTGTGCTTCCTGGCTTCTTAATTAACAAGACAAGTAGCATTTTATGTCTTATTAACTTAAAGAGAGAAAAAAAGAAGTAATTAACTTGTTTCACAGCGGTTCTACATACCTTATATGTACAACCCCAATTCCAAAAAAGTTGGGACGCTGTGTTAAAAACCCCAGAATGCAATAATTTGCAAATCTCATAAACCCATATGTTATTCTCAAAAGAACATAGAAAACATATCAAATGTTCAAAATGAGGATATGTACCATTTGAAGAAAAAAAGAAGGTAATTTGAAATTTGATGGCTGCAATACGTCTCAAAAAACATATAGCCTAACCCTAGGCTATATGTTTCCATCCAGAGTCCATCCCATCTTTACTTCTGAGAGACTCTGCCTCTCTAAGATACTCTTTTTATACCCAATCATGTTACTGACCTGTTGCCAAGTGACCTAATTAGTTTTTTTAGTAACCCTTACTTTTCCAGCCTTTTGTTGCCCCGTCCCAACTTTTTTGAGACGCGTTGCAGCCATCAAATTCAAAATTGCCTTATTTTTTTTCTTAAAATGGTACATTTCCTCAGTTTAAACATTTGATATGTTTTCTATGTTCTATTGTGAATAACATATGGGTTTATGAGATTTGCAAATCATGGCATTCTCTTTTTATTTACATTTTACACAGCATCCCAACTTTTTTGGAATTGGGGTTGTAATTACAATTTGAATAAATCAGGCGTTTGGTTCATTAATGAAAAAAAAATGTAACTGTCTGCAAATTGTTGTGGTACAAGAGGATAAAACAACTTTGGGGTGTGCTGTTAATGGAACATAATCAATTTCAGGGTTGTAACGTCAGTACACTACCTCATCACTGGTTATTTTTCTCAAAGTGGTATAATCATTACTTAATGTGTATCCACTATGATAGAAACCTGTTGAAAGGCTGTTCAGATCTTTAAAAGTGTATGTTTAATTTAAACACTATGGAAACACACCTAGAGTGATGAATTTGTTTCCAATTGGACATGAATAAACTCTGTAGATGTTAATTCAACACTGTGGATTTTACTGTGTAATATTGCTTATTTAACCACATTTGATGCAAGTTGAGTCACCAATTGAAGTAAGCATAGTTGTATTCCATCAGAGCTTACCAGTAGATTTATTTTTAACAGTATGTTATAGTCAAAGCTGTTTGGCAGACAATGAGCACTGAGAGTTTGAATTAGGAAGTAAAAATGACAGGAGGACTATTGTCCTCCACTTCACTGAAACGTTTCAGACGTTTCTGAGGGAACACGTCTGCAGTTTAACCCAAGCTTATTAAATTCACAATGTAAAACTGTTCGGGTCAAATGAGTGTTTTGTGGGAAATGGTGGGATTAGCAGCCATCCAGCTGCTGCCATCTGGATGACAACGCTTCAGAGCCAAGAAAGCTCTTGAAAAGCCAGATGTGCCTTGTTCTTCTCACCTTCACTTTTACACACACTGAAAAGATAAAAAGACGTGGCCGTTAGACACAAGACTCGTCTGATTTGTGTCCATTTCTGCACTGTTTTGCAGGTCCTCTACACAGGACAGTTTCTAGTCCTGTGTTTGAATTGATTAGTTTTGCACTTTTCTGTTGATGAAATGACAAAAATAAGTTACAGCTCTCATTTTAGTCCTCTGAGGGCCCATTAATAACTAAAGAACACTGATACGCTGTATAAATTCACAATGCAGTTTAAATACTCCATTAAACTGTACTGACTCGGTGTGTGAAAAGGCATTATATTATTTATATACTCAGCAAAAAAGCAACGTCCTCTCACGTTCAACTGCTTTTATTTCCAGCAAATTTCTTAATATGTATAAATATTTGTATTAACATAAAAAGATTCAACAGCTGATATATAAACTGAACATGTTTCACAGACATTTGACGCACAGAAATGGAATAATGAGTCCCTGAACAAAGGGGAAGTCGATATCAAAAGTAACAGTCAGTACCTGGTGGCCACCAGCTGCTTTAAGTACAGTGCATCTCATCCTCATGGACTGCACCAGATTAGTCAGATCTTGCTAGGAGATGTTTCCCCACTCTTCCACCAAGGCATTTGCAAGTTCTCGATCACGTCTGGGGGGGACACACGGTTACATGTCATTTTCTACTGCAGGGACGAACAGCTGTCCTTCCTGTAGCACTATCATAGGCTTCTTACATTACAGACATTGCAGTTTATTGCTCTGGCCACATTTGCAGTCCTCATGCGTCCCTGCAGCAGGTCTATGGCATGTTCACACAGGTGAGCAGGAACCATCGGCACCTTTCTTCTGGTGCTTTTCAAAGTCAGTAGAAAGGTCTCTTTAGTGTCCTCATTATTGTAACTGTGACCTTAATTGCCTACCACCTGTTCAAAGTCTTTCCAATAAAGATCTGTAAAGCTTATTTAGATTTTACAAAATGATCTTTATCTTAAATTGTCATTAGCTTAAATGATCGTTAATGCGACATAAATGCTTGGACACCTACCGTAACCCACAAACCTGTTTGGAGCTAGGCCTGGTAGTTTTCCACACTCATCAGCAAGCCTTTTATAAACTCATATAAGTATCCAGAAGCTTTTTCTCATTTATATGTTAATAATATTTTAATATTTAAAACAGTTTGTAGGATTGGAGTGTGCATGCATATACAGTATACACTGACCAATCACTTTAATAGAAACATCTGTACACCTGCTAATTCATTCAAATATCCAGTCATCCAATCATATGGAAGGAGTGCAATGTGTAAAATCATGCAGATACAGGATAAGAGTTTCAGTTAATGTTCAGATCAAACATCAGAATGGGGGGTGGGGGGGTGGGGGGGATATGATCTCAGTCACTTTGGTTGTTGTTGGTGCTAGATTTGAGTATTTCAGAAACTGTTGATCTCCTGAGGTTTTCACACACAGCAGTCTCTAGATTTTTCACAGAATGGTGCAGGGGAAAAACATCCAGTGAGTGCAAACACCTTCTTGATGAAATGGGTCAAAAGAGGATGGCCAGAATGTTTGAGCTGACAGGAAGGCTATGATAACTCAAATAACCACTCTTTACAACTGTGGTGAGCAGAAAAGCATCTCAGAACGCACACGTTTTTGACCAGATTTTGCTGTTTGTGTGGGTTTTTTTTTTGCTTATAACGTACTGTACTTCCACAATGTGGAATTTTTTTTATTTATGCTTTAATTTACTTTCCATGATTTGGGCCTGCTTTTATATGCTTTTTTAAATGTAATTTTTTATGTTTTTTAGGCTGCAAAGATGTAGGATAAGCAGCCAGTTGAACAAACAGGCTGGTAAAAAACAGACAGTTTGGCATAATAAGTCTGAATCTTGCTAGCTAAGTGGGATTTCCTCACACACTGAATATCACGATTGGATCAAGTTGTTCGGTAGCTAGGTGCCGTAGTGAAACTGTGTCATAATTCAGTTTGTAATCAGAGACCGCCTGTCAAAATATCCATGACGCTCCTGTGACACAGTCACAATGAAATTCCTAAGATGTACCTTTTTTTACCCCTTTTTTTTTACTTTAAAATGCTACAGCTTTACTTGCGGTTGAGATAGATGCAAAAAAGAAACATATTTCAATACATAGTAGAAATGATCAACATTTCACCATGTAAAAGTTTTCCCAGGCTGCTGCACAAATCTTTAAAGCAGTTTCACATTTCTGCACAAAATGTAAACGTCTAAAATTATCTTCATACATTTGGCATTTTTACACCTGGACTTGGGACTTTCACAATGACACACTGTCCAAAATTCTTTCCAAGCAAACACTCTTTGCACTGTTCCATTCGCACGCTAGACAGTAACATTTGGACATCTGCCTTACGCGTCTCTGTGTCTCTGTGTTAAATCTGTGCAAAGTGTTTACCCAGTACATCTGATGCTCTCATAGCTTCTTGCTCTGTACAGACAGGTGACAAATGATAAACCTACGTAAAGTGTCTTAATAAAGTGTTGAGCCAGCACAAGCTGCCAGAAAAGCTTCAGTGCAGCTTAGCACCGATTTTAGAAGTCTGTGAAACTTTACTAGAAGGATGAACAATATTTTTCCGAACAGAATTGCCTCATTTGATGTTTTGATGATGGTGGACGAAAGCTCTGTCTAACACTTCGCTCCGAAATCTCCATTATGTGTTCGATTGGGTTGAGATCTGGTGATCGTGAAGGTCTGAAATCATTTAAATGCGCATGCTCATTGATTTGCAGTGGACTCAAACCATACCAACAAAATACTACAGCATAACAAAGCCACTGTTATTTCCATTCATTTGTCACCCATCTGTATGCATTGCATTTACAGGCTACTGTATGTGAGGCTTTTTATAACCTATGTCTGGTTTTGTTTGTCCCATCTCTTTGTAGCATGCTTCTTCAGGTACAACTGGCTCTCCTTCGTCTACCTCATCTACCTCCTCCTCATCCCGCTGTTCCCCGAGCCCTCCAGCACAACCATGCAGAGTAAGAGCTACTCTAATTCATGACCACTGACATAAAATCCAATGCTGGGATGAAATCCGTCTCATCCCTGCTACCAAGTGGCCTGTGAAAAGAAACCAATGGGTTTAAACACGCTAATGATGTTGAGGTTGTATATAAAGAAAAGTTGTTTGTCTGCCTTTAATGCAGCTGAATATAGGACTTTAAAGCAGGATTTATTGTTTAGAGCGCTTACAAGAGAATACACCTAACAGACAAGATTATATTGTTTATACCATGGTGCTGTTAAATGTTTGAAACTGATTTAGTCAGAAGGTGTTGATTAAGTAAGGAATTACTTAGTGGCTTAGTGGTTAGCACGTTCGCCTCACACCTCCAGGGTCCGGGGTTCGATTCCAGGGTTCGTGGCCCTGTGTGTGTGGAGTTTGCATGTTCTCCCCATGCTGCGGGTCTTTCCTCCGGGTACTCTGGATTCCTCCCCCAGTCCAAAGACATGCATGTTAGGCTGATTGGCATGTCTAAAGTGTCCGTAGTGTATGAATGGGTGTGTGAGTGTGTATGTGATTGTGCCCTGCGATGGACTGGCACCCTGTCCAGGGTGTACCCTGCCTTGTGCCCGATGCTCCCTGGTCCCAGGCTCCAGGTTCCCCATGACCCTGAAAAGGAGTAAGTGGTAGAAGATGGATGGACTAATGCCACACATTTTAACGGTTTATAGTTAGATTTAATGTTGTTGAATATCCATTTACTTTTACATTTATGGCATTTGGCAGACACCCTTATCCAGAGTGTCTTAGTAGTGATAGGACAGTTCATTGTACATTTATGCAACTGAGCAGTTGAGGGTTAAGGGCCTTGTTCAAGGGCCAAGAAGTGGCAACTTGGCAGTGATGGGATTTGAACACGTGACCTTCCGATCAGTAGTCCAATGCCCTAACCATTGAGCAAGAGACAAGTTAGTTCCTGTTCTCACCTACATTATAGCTGCAATAAACAGTAGTTCTCTCATTAGTATCTCCTGCTCTCGCTCTCTGAAAAAAGCTTGTAATTTTACAGAGAAAACAGAGAGTCTATAAGCTCCTCTGTCCTGAAGACTCCTGCTGATAAAATACGCGAAGCAACGTGACTGTTACAAAGTGCTTACAACCGAGACGCCTTCCATACAGGATCAATGTCTCCTAAAAAAAAAAAACATGACCACTTCAAAGATTATAGGTTTGACATTTTTTAAATCCATTTACACTGCAAAAAATTGTCATCTTAGTAAGTGAAAATATCTTGAATATAGTCACAGTAAACAAAATGTAAGCTTATTAAACCTATTTCTGGACATTATTCAATTCATATTCTATTGGCAGATAATTTTGCTTCTTTATAGAAATAAATGCTTAAAATAAGCAAAATTAATAGAACAAGACTGTTTCAAGCTTGAAATGAGTACAAATGGCTTGAAATAGGTTTAATAATCTTATATTTGGTTTATTGTAAACTTATAACAGGAAATACTAGATAGATTTGACTATATTCAAGGTATTTCCACTTGATAGGATGTATTGTTATTTTGCAGTGTATTATTAGCCTTATATTATGTAGAGCTTCTGCCGTCCAAGTTGCTGTGTATGAGCTGTTACTATAGAAACTATAACATATTAGAACGAGAGCATTAATATTAACCTACCGTTCATGTTTCTGCTGGAACGACCTGTGCTGTTATATACAAAAATAACGCACGCCTTCTGAACAATCAGATTTGAGCATTCAAATCAAATACTGTGGTATAGAATTTTCTTTTCTCGAGAGTTTCTATAGTAACAACTCATTCACAGGGACTTGTATAGCAGACGCTCCACATCATTTGAACCTAATATTATGTAGATTAACTGGCACCCTGTCCAGGGTGTACCCCGCCTTGTGCCCGATGCTTCCTGGGATAGGCTCCAGGTTCCCCCGCGACCCTGAAAAGGAGTAAGCAGTTGAAGATGGATGGATGGATGGATTATGTAGATTAAAAACATGTTGCTATCTAACGAAGTAAAAATTGTTTTATCATTGATGTGGTGAAGCTTTCTGTAAGTTGTTTATTGAACATTTATGGAAGGAGTCTCCAGTGTCAGAGCCGTAAGAAGCAGTAAGTTTTCCATCACAGGAGAGTTTTCAGGACATTGCACTTTACGTAACATGACAAACGGTGTTTTTTGTTTTGTTTTTTTTTTGTCTTATTTATTCCATGAGATGAGGTCTTGTGAGGGAATTACTGTAGTTCATTTATTATGTTAACAGGAACTCACTTGCTTCCACAACATTAAATGTAACTAAATGGTTAAAAGTGACATGTAGTTCATTAATGAATTAAAATTTGTAATCATTGGCAAATTGCTGTGGTATAAGAGGAATACACCACTCCGGCTGCTGTTATTGGAAAATAATACATTTCAGGGTGGCAAAAGTAACTCCTCTTTGCCTTGTGCAGCATCTCACCACCCTGTTTTTGAGTATTTTCCAAAAACAGCAGATGCCGTCGTGAGTTATTCCTTATTTAAATGTAACATGTTATGTATTAACTCTTGGCCTTTCACAAATTTCTGATCTGCTTCTTTTTGCCATTATGTGCTTCCTATTCCACTCTGTAACTGTATTTGTAGATACTCATACCTAGCAGAAAATACATTTTAGGCTTACATTCAAGAGACATTCATGATTAGACTTTGAACACGTCATTTAAGCAAACATTCTCTTTTATATTACAGAGGAATTAAATATAGAGGAGATATATTATAGCAGATAGAGCCTTCAGCCATGGAGGGATGTGTGTCATGCTGAAAGACTCAGTGGTCTGATGGGTCAGAGGAAGGGCAGGGACATCACTGCATTGGCTCTCAGAGCTTCAGACGAGAAAAGGAGGATAGCAGGTTCTAAAGTGGACCACTTACACCCTCATCAATAGTTAAAGAGACCTGCCTTTATTGTAAAGGAAATGTGCTTCCTGCATGGTGTTTCATAGATCTTATCAAGTCTGGTATAGTTGTATAAAACAGTACCTACTGACATCAGATAAATGAATAGATATAGATATAGACAGACACACGGACAGATAGACATTATTGATTTCTTCTGGGGAAATTTGAGAAAATTGATTATCAGTATTAGAACCAGGATTTGTTATTGTGTTCCCACGCATTGCCTTTTCATTAAGGCTTCTTCTAGGCTTCGGTAGGTTATGTGGATCCAGTATGTAGGTTTCTGTAAATCAAAAATCTATGAAAACACATACATGCATTTATTGTACTGCATCGTGTTTACTTTGCACTCGGACGAGACTTGTTGTGTCTCGTATTGAATGACAGCACTCATACCAGGAACAAGTGCTCAATTCTTCTCTGTTTCAAGTTATATTCTGTAAATGTTGAATGAGTAATGAGTTCTGAGTCATGTGTCGCTAATGGCGCTCTTGGTCCTATTAGCGGATCTGGGTTGGTTTGTGTTTATTGGTGACAGACTCAAACTGTCGTCTGATTGAAGATGCTGGGAATGCTTCAATGACTGGGTTTCACTTTTTTGAACCTTACTGAAGGCCAAGCCTGGACAGAATGAGGACGTAATCAAAGGTTTTTGGCATGTAGTCTAAAATTATATCAAACAGCAGAGCACAAAACATATAGTATACACTGAGGAACACCTGTACACCTGCACATTCGTGCAGTTATCTAATCAGCCAATCATGTGGCATCATTTTCGCATCATTGTGTATAAACTCTGTGACAATTTCTGTGAGACTGTGTGTGAAAATCCCAGGAGATCAGTAGTCTTTCTGAAACACTCAAACCACCCCATAAGATAGCAACAACCATCGAAGTCGAAGTCCCAGAGATCAGACTTTTTCTTCATTCTGATGTTTGATGGGAATAGTATCTGAAGCTCCTGACCTGTATCTGCATGAGTTTATGCATTGTGCTGCTGCTACATGATTGGCTGATTGGATAACTACAAACATAGATGTACAGGTGTTCCTAATAAAGTGACCGATGAGTGTATGTCGATATAAGAAAGACAAGGCTACAGGTAATAAATTAAATAATAACATTACATATTTTGTATCTCTCTCTGACATTTTAAATATTTGGATACTCCGGCCTCATATGTTTAAAGGCATACCATTTTAATGCTTTCATAAAAAGAATTATGTATTTACAGTTTTTAAAACTCGTTCAGGGCCGTTCAAAAGTCATGTCAATATTAACACGGGGAAAGTTACACATATTGAAACTGGGGTTATGTAGCAGCGTAAGTAGGCTTTCTGGGCTCCTCATTCAAATTATGTAAATTACCTGCATGAAGCTCATGCCTAGTAGGGTTGCCAGATCTTGAGTAGTAGTGTCTGATATGGGGTTTTCAATAGCATCTAGACCACTGCTTTTAAAGACGAATAGTTGTCTTTAATTCCTAATAGAATTGTCGAAATGAAAATAGAAAATGCAAAAAAGCAAGCAAAAGCCAAAAAAAAGGCTAATATGATGATGAGAATTAGAATATGGAAAACATTGAAATAAACATCTAATAGGAGTCGAGAATATTGCCAATATATTGCTGCATGAATAGTCCTAACTATAATGCTCACCACAGATCTGGTATAATTTGACTAATTTGGATTCCACCCTCATTATTCCTATTATTTTCCTTTTTAGATACTAAATCGTAGATGTAAGCTATTTTATCACGCATTTCATTCACTATTTTTAGTTGTTCTGTTAACTTGATGTGCTCTTCTTTTAGGAAAGCATGTTTTAAGGATAAGCGGACTGAAAACTCATTTGCTACACTTACAGCTCACTTTAAGTTACTTCATAACTTTATCCATAAAAAAATTCAGTCCTTGAGATAAGCAGTGTCACAGATTAAGATGCTGTCTCCTTTGATATCCTCCATGTTAAAAAAAAAAAACTAGACAAAAACAACCAAACAACTTTTTGTGGAATAAAAGGATAATAGTATTAATTAATATTTCTATTTCTATATATAACATTGGCCTCAGATGTCATTCCATAGTCTTTTGAGTATATTCACAGCCCCAAACATACAATTCAGCATGACATATTGTGGATGCATCAAACTGTAGCATAGGACAGTGATGCCAAATAGAGTTAGTTATTCTACGAATAAAATGATGTGGTTATTGGTTAATGCATTTTTACGGAGCATTCAGCAGTTTTTGATATTGTCTGTGCTTTTAAAGGTTATGACAGGAGGCAGATTAGGCTGTCACATCTGTTTAATGCAGCTGAAGCCTTAGGGAAGTTCAGCAGAATAGATCCAGGACCTGAATGCTAGGCAGGGCATTGAATGAATTCAGATCTGAACGTGCAAACATACGCACACACATGGCACATGGGAGCATTTTGTCATCGTGCTTCCCACTGATGAACAAACACAAAAACAAAACAACTCTAATGATCTAGCCTGATCATTTGAAAAGATTATAACATAGTAGGTGAAAAGATCATGAAATTACTAACTGCCCTCAGAGTTCAAGTTTTTATATACAGTACACATTGGTTAATTGTTTAATAAGCCAGTCGATACTGATATATATATATATATATATATATATAATCTCTCTCTCTCTCTCTTGTATTATTGAATTGCTACCCTTTCTAAAATGCTTACATTTTTCTGTATGGAGGTATGGACCAACATCTTATTGTGTTTGGAAGGAAACACATGTTTATATAAATTTACACAATGTCCCTGTATGTTTAAGCTCAAAAAAGGTACTTATTGCATGTTATTCTTTTTTTTCATTCCACAGAATCCTCAATTCTGATTGGTCAGATCGGTCAGTTCACTTGTGTGCCATGCCACATCACACCACCTCGGCATACAAGTAAATCTAAATCCTAAATGTAACGACTTAGCAGACATAAAACAGTCCAAAAAAGTCTACATTTTCAACACTAAAAAACATGGCCAAGTTCTGATATTTCCCTAAACACTTGCTCCTTTGTTTTATCTGGACGGAATATGGAGCATTATGATGTGGTTGAGAGTTTTAACAGAGAATTTGAACTGCTCCAGGCTTCTCACTCTCTCTCTCTCTTCCAACAGCTTAATATTAGAAAGCGTTCTCCATCCTCTCTGACTGACAGAGGCGAACTGGAGGGGAAATGAGAAAATTGTTTAGTGCTCTTGGTTTTATTAGCGAGGACGAGCACGGACAAGGCCTGAAACTGATACGCTGGTCAGAGAGGCTGCAAGGCTGCACTCCACGCAAACAAGTGAATCTGGTGAATGCAGTATTTATTACAGTCATGAAAAAATAAGTACACCCCATGGAAATTGTTGGCTTTTTTTGACATATTTGGACTAGCACACATTTGCTCATGTTTGAAACAGTGCCTATTAATGAAATGTTCAAATATACAAGGAAAATGAGCTTTTTCGATCAATTATTCAACAGAAATATCAATAGATGTGATATCCTTCTGTGGAAAAAGTACGTACACCCTTGGCATCAGAAGTTAGTACTGCCCCCGTTAGCAAAAATAACTTCTTGTAGGCATTTTGCGTAATTGTCCACCAGTCTGTGACATCGGCTTGCTGGTATTTATGACCACGCTTTCATGCAATATTTTTTCAGTTGCAAGATGTTTGAGGGTTTCTTGCATGTACCGCCCATTTCGAATCCCCCCACAACATTTCAATGGGATTCAAATCCGGGCTTTGGCTTGGCCATTCCCTAACCGTCCATTTCTTCTTTTTGAGCCATTCCTTGGTGGATTAGCTAGTGTGCTTAGGATTATCCTGTTGAAAGGTCCACTTTCAGTTCAACTTCAACTTTCGGACAGATGGCCTCACATTATCTTCAAGCACTCTTTGATATGATGTAGAATTCATAGTTGAATCAATGAATGCAAGCTGTCCAGTCCCTGAGGCAGTGAAGCAACCCCAAACCATAACATTTCCACCACCGTGCTTCACAGTTGGTATGAGGTGCTTCTCCTGAAAAGCTGTCTTTGGTCGGTGCCAAGCATGTCTGCTGTTACTGTGACCAAACAACTCTATCTTTGATTAGTCTGTCCAGAGCACATTATTCCAAAAGGCCTGGTCTTTGTCTATATGCTCATCGGCAAACTGTAGTCTTGCAGAATCTTTTTCCTGGTGCACCTCCCATGCAGGGCAAAATTGTGCAACCTCTTTCTGATTGTAGAAGCATGCACTTTGACACCAACAGTTGCAAGACTTACTAGCAGATCCTGTGATGAATTTTGGGGTTCTTGGAGACTTCTTTTTGCATCAGACGGTCTGCTCTTGGGCTGAATTTGCTGGGACGGCCAGTCCTGGACAAATTGGCAGTTTTGTGATATCTGCACCGTTTGTACATGATTTTCTTTACAGTGGAATGATGTATTTAAAATTATTTGAGAGATCTTTTTAAATCCCTTGCCAGACTCTTAGGCATCCACAACCTTTTTTCTGAAGGCCTTACAGAACTCTTTAGATCTTGGCATGATGACAGCACACACCTCAATAACAAAGGGAACACCAGACACTACGTATGAGAAGGGTATAAATAAGACAGGTTCCACCTTCCACCTAGGTTCTAATCACTGGCACCCAATCTTAAACACCTAATCCTAATTTTATGGATTTGAAGGTGTGATAAATATAGGGGTGTACTTACTTTTTCCATGTGAATGTTTTTTGTTAATTTAAATTATGTAAATTACTAGAAAATGTCAATTTTATGTATTATTATTATATATTTATTTATGTATTATTATTGTTACCGTGTATCACCTTTATTAATAGACACTGTTTCAAAGAGGATCAAATGTTTGCTTGGTGTACACATTTTTTCACATGACGGTATGTAAACCTCTCTACATACGACTGACGAGTGGTAAACGTATATTTTTCCTTCTTATTGATTATTGCTGGCAGTGTGAGGTTTTATGCGATAGTAGGTTACAGTACATAGAGAAAATGTCCTTATCAGATATGTATTGGTTTTTGTATTTTTAACTCTGATGAGTACATTGACGATTTATATTTAGCAGTGCGAGAAACTGAAGTGTTTTACAGTTTTAGCTCAGCTGTAAGGTTCTGTGCTTGTGACCTGATGGTTATGAGTTCACATCCCATACACATTAACCATCACCGGCTCATTTGCTCATGTTTGTAAGTCATCTTGAGTATAAATATCTTGCTAAATTAATAAACATAAAGTCTTGTGAAAAAATAAGTACAATTATATAATTATATTAAAAATTTTATAATTTTTTTTTTACATATTTGGACAAGCTAACATTTGATCCTCTTTGAAACAGTGCCATAAAGGTGATAATAAAGGTGACTCTATCAAATGACAGAAAATTGACAAAAAAAAACAGATCAGTCACATGGAAAAAATAGGTACACCCCTACATTTTTCACACCTTCAAATCCATAAAATTTGATTCAAGTGTTGAATATTGGATGCCAGTGAATAGAACCTGCTAAGGGAGTGCAGGTGGAACCGTTCTTATGTATACCCCTCTCATATCTAGTGTCTGGTGTTCCCTTTGCTATTGAGGTGTGTGATGTCATCATGCCAAGATCTAAAGAGGTCTGTATGGCCTTCAGAAAAAAAGGTTATGGATGCCTATGAGTCTGGCAAGGGATTTAAAAAGATCTCCAAATTATTTGAAATACATCATTCCACTGTAAGGAAAATCATGTAGAAAGGGCACAGATTTCAAACGACTGCCAATTTGTCCAGGACTGGCCGTCCCAGCAAATTCAGCCCAAGAGCAGACCGTCTGATGCAACGTCTCCAAGAACCCCAAAATTTTATCACAGAATCTGCTAGTTAGTCTTACAACTGTTGGTGTCAAAATGCATGCATTTACAATCAGAAAGAAATTGCACAAAAATATGACCTGCATGGGAGGCGTGCCAGGAAAAAGCCTTTGCAAGACTACAGTTTGCCGATGAGCATATAGGCAAAGACCAGGCCTTTTGGAATACTGTGCTCTGGACAGACAAATCAAAGATGGAATTGTTTGGCAACAGTAACAGCAGACATGCTCGGCACAGACCGAAGACAGCTTTTCAGGAGAAGCACCTCATACCAGCTGTGAAGCACGGTGGTGGAAATGTTATGGTTTGGGGTTGTTTCACTGCCTCAGGGACTGGACAGCTTGCTTTCATTGATTTAACTATGAATTCTGCATTGTATCGAAGAGTGCTTGAAGATAATGTGAGGCCATCTGTCCAAAAGTTGAAGTTGAACTGAAAGTGGACCTTTCAACAGGATAATCCTCCTAAGCACACTAGCAAATCCACCAAGGAATGGCTCAAAAAGAAGAAATGGAAGGTTATGGAATGGCCAAGTCACAGCCCGGATTTGAGTCGCATTGAAATGTTGTGGGGGGATTTGAAATGGCCAGTATATGCAAGTAACCCTCAAACATCTAGCAACTGAAAGAATATTACATGGAAGAGTGTCAAAAATTCCAGCAAGCCTGGTGGACAATTATGCAAAACGCCTACAAGAAGCTTTTGAGGCCAAGGGTGTACTTACTTTTTCCACATGAGCATATCACATCTATTGATATTTCTGTTGAATAAATTATTGAAAAAGCTCATTTTCCTTGTGGTTTTGTTCAAGTATATCAACTTCATTAATAGGCATTACTTTAAAGATGATCAAATGTTTGCTTGTCCAAATATGTCAGGAAAGCCGACAATTTCCATGGGGTGTACTTATTTTTTCACATGACTGTAAGTTGCACCTGATTTAATTGTTCACATTTAGATGTTTTTAACAGAAAAAGAAGTATATAGATAAGGCTTATAAGCTCTAGAGCAGAGGTGCCCAAAGTTGGCCCGTGGCGACTTTTGATTTGGCCCACCATGCCATATATGAGAAGAAGGAAAGTGTTGAAAAAGAATTAATTAAATTGGGAGAATATGGCTGATGGAGATATTAACTGATGGAGTCCCGGCAATGGTAGGGCGGAAATCTGGCCTTGATACCTTGGTGTCTCATAAAGTCAGTGAATGTGGGAGGAAAGTGGTAAAGTACTACTGTATTTTACATCAAGTACATCTATGTGCCAAATCCATCAGGCTTGTGGTTGTGATGCGTGACTTTGTGTTGTTTGCTCAACCCTTCACCATCAGTGTGGACACAGTCAGTGATGATCTTCAGATGGAACTAATTGAGCTTCAGTGTGATTAAGAACTCAAACACAAGTTCAGGTCCCTTCCCTTGACAGACCTCTACAAATGTGTCCCACCAAACAGATACCTAAAGATGTGCAAACAGGCACAAGTGATGCTGTCTCTGTTTGGCATACCTACCTCTGTGAGCAGACTTTCAGTCTGATGAACTTAAACAAGTGTAAACTGAGAAGCAAACTAACTGACTCTCACCTAAATAAAACCCTGACTTTGTCAGTAAGTCAGCTGCAGCCCAATTTGGAAAAAACTTTTTAAAAATAAGGACCAGCTTCATGTCTATCATTAGATGTCACTGATATTGCAAGCATATGGCTGCATTGCTTATAGCTTGAATTATTAGGCAGTGAATTCTATTGTACTATAAATGGGATTGTTTCTATGTTTTCATTGTACTATTAGTTTCATTGAACTATAAACCTTGGAAAATAAACCTGCCTTAGTTAAGCAGATTACAGAGTAATGATTTCTATTTATTTATTTATTTTTAAATATTATAAATGAGGGGAACCATGGCAACTTAAATTTTAATATAATAAAGTTTGGTATAATGCAACGTTTACTTTCGGCCCACGGCCCTCAATCAAGTTCGGTTTTTGGTCCTTCACAGGAAAAAGTTTGGGCACCTCTGCTCTAGAACGAACACCAGGAATGCTTATTCACTGTAAAACGGTGGATGCAGACGTTCTGTACACACTGGATATAACAGGGTAACAATCATTAGGCTTCAGAATAGCCGAAGGTGTACTATAAAAGCCCATACGCTTGGCAGCTGTATCTGCTCAAAAAGAACAAAGAAAAAAACCAAACGTCCATATTTTCATTTGAACCACATTAGGTTGCATTCCATCATGATTTATAACCATAATTTCTTCACATCGACCTGATCCTACTCTTTTTATGGTTCCTACTCAGCTACAACGTGGACACTCATCCAAAAACCATCGTTCAACACTTGTACCGAGTTATGTAGCCATTCTGAAGGCTGTATGACCTTGTTGTATGGTAATTTCAAAACTTGTACACTGTTTCTCTTGTAGCGCCAAATAGTATCTTATTGAAGTCCTTTGGCACTAATATGATTACAGAACTGCAATGTTATTGACACAATTAATTAATTCAGTGTTCTTCTCTGACTCAGTTATATAGTAAATACCTGAAGGTTTACTAAATACCTGAAGGTTATCTCAGTTAATCCCTGGTGCTGATATGTTTGTGTTTCCTACAGGCCACACGGGGCGCTTGCTGAAGTCACTGTGTTTCACCAGTATGACCTTCCTCCTGTTCCACATCATCTACCAGATCACTGTCAACAGTCTGCTAGCCAGAAACAACATCGATCCTGGGTTCAACTGTGAGTCCAACATATTTTTCAGCATGACCCAAAAACACGTAGGCATACTCAAAGGATTCATAGAGAGTGATGCATTAATTTCTAAAATATTAAAACTGCACTAGTCCAAACCTGGAGTGAACATCATCTACTGTTGTCTTGTCAGTTCCTGACAGGATTTTGATTTGTAAGAGATATTGGTTGCCCTTTCTATGAAGCATTTATTAAAAAAAAAAAGTTGTAATGTTGTATGTTATAATTTTTGATAATTTGTTAAAAAAAATGCTTCTTAAAACAATCTTTTATAACAATTTTTCATTATAAAAGTTGATGTTGCGGGCTATTTTCTTTATTCGTCACATTTAAAATGATAAACACCAAAAAGAGACAGATTACTGTATATTTATGTCAGAGCGGCATTAAACTCTCGCTTCTAATTGGTCGGTGTAATATACAGTATACTTTATATCAAAGCACTCATTCTCTTATACTGTTGTTTCTATAGTAAAAAAAAAACCAAACCACGTACACATGGACGTGTAAGGCAGGAGCTTCACAGCAGATTAAAACGTGTGTAATTATTGATATGGTGAAGTTTTTTGTCAGGAGACATTTATTTAGCCGTTTTAGAAGGAGTCCCAAGTGTCAGTGCTTTGTAAAATTGAGAGATAAAGCTGTAACTTTACATTTTACAACATCATAAAGTCTTGAGGATGGAGGACACTTTTAGTTACATGACAAGATAATTTTTTTGTCTTCTTAAATTTAAGAGAGAGAATAATATAGATACTGGTGAGAGAACTGCTGTTTCTAGCTGTTACAACGCAAGCTATAACAGGAACTAACTTGTCTTGTGTATGTGCCACAAAATTAAAAGTAACTATAAATGGCTAAAAAGTATAACGTAATTTTTTTTCTACAAACAAAATTGTTAGTGTTATACCAAATTATTGTGGTAAGAGGAATAAAGCACCATGTGTTAAACATAAGCTTAGATGTAAGCGTGATGTAAGGAATAATACGCAACAGATCGTGCAGTTATATGAAAAAAAGCCACGCCAGGGTGGTGTGATGCAGCTCAATGCAGAGCTGAGTGCTGCTACCTCCTTGAAGTGCGTTATTTTTGTGTAAGAGTATGTTGCGTGTGATCTTGCTTATACCACAGCGATCTGGCATTACAATATTTAGTTTCTTAATGAAAGAAACGTTGCACATTTGAATGGTTTAAAGTTAAGAGAGAAGTTAGGCCATGCTATCACTTACATTTTAATTGCGATAAACAGTCATTCCCCATCACCATCTCGCTCTCTCTCTCTCTCTCTCTCTCTCTCTCACTCTCTCGCTCTCTCAAAAAACTATAAATTGTTAAGTGTTAGGATTTCACTTGATTACATATGAAGGAAGTCAAAAGAAAAGTTACGTCCACTAAATCCTGCCCCCAACCTTTCATCCAGCATGATTCATGCAAATCGCTGTCTCAAGATGTCTTGTGCTATGTTTTTATTAGCACTATAATAGTTTTGGCCTAAATGGAAACAATTTATTACATATTATACCATAGTATGGTTGGATTCTCGAATCTGATTGGTCAGAAGACGAGCATTAGTTTTGTATAACTGCACAGCAGTTCCAGCTGTAACATTAACAACAGCTATAGATTAATATAATGTATTATACCTAATACATTATTGCTTCTATAGTAACACCTCATACACAGGGATGCCAAATAATCTAATCTAACTGGATGCACCACATAATCTGATCTAAATTAGATTCATTTAGAAAAAAAAATCTAGTAATAAACTAAAAAAAAAAAAGGGGTTGTTGTTTTATTTAATTTTTATTTACATTTAATTAAATGTAGAATTGGTGATATGGAGAAGGTTTTTCATTGCTTTGAAACAGTCAAGATGATTTGCAAAGTTAATCAAGTATAGGAAAGTCTTCCGGTTTCTCTGTAAAATGACAAGCTGTGTTTTGTTGAATATAGGCACATTATCCATAGATACGGAGAGGGCATTGTTGCTGAGGTGTTTTATCTTATAGGTTTTTGTCAAGTAGATATATATGTTCCACAAATAAAATGGTGCCGTGGTTAATGCCTTTTTAAGGAGCTTTCAGCAGTTACTAATTGTTTCCGATCTTATCTATGACTCTGCTTTTTAAAGGTTATGACAGGAGGCAGATTAGGCTGTCACAGCTGTTTGATGCAGCCGGTGCCTCAGGGAAGTTTAGCAGAATAGATACAGTACCTGAATGCTAGGCAGGGCATTCAATGAATTCAGATCTGAACGTGCAAACACATGCACGCATGGCACATGGAAGCAGTTTGTCATTGTGTTTTACACTGACAAACAAATAAACGTCCTGGTTCTTTGGAAATATACAGTGTAATATACGTATCTATAAAGTGTAGCACAGAGAAAGGTCCTTCATTAGCTGTCCAATCCAGTTGAAACCAGTTGATGGTTGAAATAGAATAAACTTTATATCGTATGTTTAATGTTCGACTGCATCCACTATGCTATTATGCATATTGTCCATCATACAGACAGTGCATTGTTTAAAATCTTAAACTTATTGTCGCAATGCTACAGTAGGTAATAAAACTAGAGTTAATATTCACATAGTCAAAAGCAAAAAAATACATCTATTCATTGAAATAAATAATATTCACTTAAAGAGGAAGGGAGACTATGAGAAGTATATAGTTATAGCTGATAATTGACCCTTAAAAGCTTATGAAACACTATTAAACTCTAGTTTGTCTAGACAGAAGTACTCCTGAGCCTGGAGAGAATAATCATCTCTCAATTTGTATTTAAAGTAATGCATTTGCATATGGCTTCTTAATCAATAAAGAGCTCAGTTGACGAATATGATCAACGTATAATTTCATTGTGGCTTTGTGACTTAAAGTGCACCTATTATGCTTTTTCAGATATTACCTTTCATGTAGTGCGTTCTGTAGCTGTTTGTGAATGTAAAAAGTCTGCAAAGTTTAAAAAATCGAAAGCTCACTACAAATGGAGTGATTGACTCCCAAAAGAAGGAACCGATTCTGATCAGCTGAAACGAGTCGTCAGTAATTCCAGACTTATTTCCTGTACTAACCTACGTAATTTGGTAACAAAAAAAACCCACCTCTGGACTTCATTGGCTGCTCGCGAACAGCGTGTACTTTGAACCGCCTTCAAACATTACAGTTGAGTTTGCGTCCTGAAAGAGTTAGGTTCATGTCTAGAAGACACTGTTTCCTGCGCTGCAAAAGCAAAACCACTTTGCATGGACTCCCAAAGGATGAGGATGTAAAGCGTCAGTGGTTAGAATTCATTTTAAAACGATACCACCGACTTTCGTTTGTCTTTAAGTCATTTCACTGATGACTTCTCAAATCTAGCTGAAATCAAAGATGGGATCATACCCACTTTATATGGACCGTTTTGCACCTCTGGATCACAACCTGAAAGTATGATTAATTATTTATGTATATATTTTCTACTATGCGTAGTTTTGTGTTTTATACGTATAAAGCCAATGCACAGCTTTTATTCTGTTAACTGTTAGCCTCTGCTAACCGGCTAACTCACGTTATTTTCAAACTACATATAAACTTACCACTGAGAAACACACTGTTCTCGTCATGCTCTGGATGGTGATTCGGGTTTATCTTCCGATGCATCAATATCGGACTCGGTCTCAGACTGGTAAGGTAAAACCGATATTATTACGGATATGGTAAACTCAGATATTATAGTGGGCGTTTCCTTTCCGACAGCAGTAGACCAATCAAAACAGACTGGGACATCTGACCAATCAGAGCAGAGTAGGCTCTCTGAAAGGAGGAGTTTAGAGTGAACGGATCATTGAATGAGTCGTTTGTGACAGTGGGGAAAAAAGCTAATGCTGCAATGTAAATTATGACAAAAATGAAAGTGTGTTTTGACCTTGGATGAATGAAACCTATTGTCTGAGACCTTTAAAATAAAATGAGGCACGTTTAAAAACCATAATACAACGCAACGTTTTAATATGCAGTGTGATATTCATTATTTTTCAAGCATTAGAATAAGTATCATTGACCTAATATTAATGTGGAGTAGCAGTGTATTTGAAAGAACACATGTAAGGGGTTAATTAAGGTGCTGGTATTTGTTTAAATGGTTTCAGGAACATCGGTTCACAATCTATGGTGTGTGTGTGTGTGTGTGTGTGTGTGATGCTCTGATAACATGACACCCATTCTTTCACATTTCTGTCCTCGCAGTGCCAACTATGCCATTAAGGCATTAACCAGGAAACATTCGCAAAACCATGACAGAGGTGTTACTTGAACATTTTTAGCGAAAGATCTGATAAAGATAATTTTGCAGACTTTACAAACAGTATCACTTTGTAACACACACACACACACTCACACACACACACTTGTGTTTGACATTCTTTTTCAATTTAACACAAACATTTTCAATACGAATTATGTCATCAGCAAATACTTGAGTGAAAATGAGAATCTTAGAAATATTTAATATTTAGAAATTTCAGTTTCTTAATATTTGGTATGTCCCCTTTTTGCTTTAATGATAGTGTACACTTGAACTGACACAGGTTTATGTTTGTGTAAAACATTATGAGCCATGTTAGATAAATTCCATATATATATATATATATATATATATATATATATATATATATATATATATATATATATATATATATATATATAACTTTTTTATTTACAGCGATCAGCCATAACATTAAAACCATCAACATTAACATTGATGAGCATGTTACAATGACACCTGTCGAGGGGTGGGATAAATGAGGCAGCAAGTGAACAGTCAGTTCTCGAAGTTTATGTCTTGGAAGCAGGAAAAATGGGCAAGTGTAAGGACCTGAGCGACTTTGACAAGAGCCAAATTGAGATGGTTAGATGACTGGGTCAGTGTATTTCCAAAACGGCAGGTCTTTTGGGGTGTTCTCGGTATATAATGATTAGTGCCTACCAATAGTGGTCCAAGGAAGGACAACCAGTGACAAGGTCATGGGTGTCCAAGGCTTACTGATGCACATAGAGAGCGAAGGCTAGTCTGTCTGATTCGACCCCACAGAAGAGCTACTGTAGCACAAATTGGTGAAAAAGTTCATGCTGGCTATGATAGAAAGGTGTTAGACCACACAGTGCATCTCAGCTTGCGTATGGGGCTACATAGCCGCACACTGATCAGAGTGCCTATGCTGACCCCTGTCCACCAAAGAAAGCACCCACAATGGGCGCATGAGCATCAGTACTGGACCGTGGAGCAATGGAAGTAAGTGGTCTGGTTTGATGATTCACGTTTTCTTTTACATAATGTGGATGGCCGGGTGTGTGTGTGTCTTCCTAAGGGAAGAGATCGCATCAGGATGCACTATGAGAAGAAGACAAGCCGTGGAGGAAATGCGACGCTCTGGGCACACTGCAAAAATTGTGCAGGAATGGTTTGAGGTAAATTACAAAGAGTTCAAGGTGTTGGCTTGGCCTCCAAATTCCCCAGATCTGAGCATCTGTGGGATGTGCTGGACAAACAAGTCTGATCCATGGAGGCCCCACCTCACAACTTACAAGACTTAAAGGACCTGCTGCTAATGTCTTGGTGCCAGATACCACAGCACACCTTCAGAGGTCTTGTGGAGTCTATGCTTCGACAGGTCAGAGGTGTTTTGGCGGCAGAAGGGGCACCTGCACAATATTAGGCAGGTGGTTTCAATGTTATGGCTGATCAGTCTATATAAATATAGTGTGCGATTAATAATGTCTCTCTCAGCCAGTGATGGCTCCTGATCTATCTCAGGCTTGAGTGCATTGTGCTGACCACTATCATTTTTGTGCTGACCACTTCTTTACCCGCACAAGTTACAGCAACTCTAAAAGACACATTGTGCTATAGAGCGAGCACGCAGAGTATCTGATAGAAAAAGGTCATTTTTATTCACAAAATATAAACAAGGGCACATGGTGGCTTAGTGGTTAGCACGTTCGCCTCACACCTCCATGATCCGGGGTTCGAGGATCATGGAGGTTATGGTACCGTATACAGTTTTGGGTGTTGTTATTTTTAATTTTACGAATGCTTCCAGTGCAGTTAATTATTTGTCATGATATACGTTCTAATAGATGACTGCTTGAAACCATGGGCTGCGTCCCAAACCGCGTACTTACCTACTGTATAGTAGCCGGGATACATGTATATCACCTGCTATAGGCCTATGGTAGGCAAGTACGCGGTTTGGGACGCAGCCGTGCTCTCTTGTTTGCCGTAAAACGGTTGAGCACTGCCGTGTGTGATCGTGTCCTGTTCCAAAATGCGGTGAAAACTCTCACACGATGTTAATAGTGTGATTAAGGTGTGTACATGTCTGTGACGCACATCGATAATGCGACTAAAACAGGAATACTCCACCTGTCTTAATTCGATTTGTGTTTACTTCGAGTATGACTTTAATCGGATTAAGGTAATTAAAAATTGCTGTTTACATGCTAGTTTCTTAATCAGAGTATTGTCTTAATCGGGTTAATATTGGATTATTGTTGTCCATGTAAACGTACTGAATGAGACGATAGATGATGAAATGGTAGAACGAGTATTACTGTCTTACAGTATTGATGCTAGGAAGGTTTTGGGAAACCGGGTAGTGTTGGAGGGGTGGGATTTCATCACTGCTGTTTGCTGCGGAAAAGGCGATATGCTCGATATCCATCCAGCTGTTTGGAGTGAAGGCTGTTTTGTGTTGTTTGGATTGTTTGAATGCCAAAAATGTTTCGTTAATGGCCTTTGTAATGCTATTCCGGGAGTAGGCATTTTCTACTTAGGGACACTCTTCAGTGCCAATTTTACAGCTCGAAATAGCTACATTCATAGACACACTCAACACAGAGGGATGCATGTTAAATGAAATGGAGGCGTTTTTTTTATATATATACAGTACCTTAAAGCCACACCCCTTTATTCAGATCTCTCTCCAAAACCCAAGAGAAGTTTTCTGATTGGTTCTTTATATCCATTTATATCTATAGCCATTATGATATAAAGACAAATTAGTTAAAGTGATCGTAAAAGCATTAGAGCAGCCACCTACATGCAGTACTTAAATATAGTTGAGTTTGAGGTTTGAGCTTATCACATAATCTTTTATAGAGCATCAGTTGGGATTCTGTGACATTAAATATAAACGCATCAAATAGATACAGGTCAAAAGCTTTAGTTATTGTTTACATCAAATAGAGTGCGGGAAAACGTGTGTCTTTGATCATGGCACGGTTGTTGGTACCAGATGGGCTGGTTTGAGTATTTCAGAAACTGCTGATCTCTTGTGATTTCTAGAGTTTCTAGAGTTTACACAGAAAAACAAAAAAACATCCTGTGTATGGCGAGTCTGCAGGCTTAAACTAAACTCGGAATTCAGTATTCGGTGTTTGGTTTACGCCAGATGTAACAGGACCCCTGTCTTCCAGACAGTTCCACTTTCAACTCATCAGTCCACAGAACATTATCCCAAAAGGAAAGGAACATTTTCCCCAAAGGAAAGGTGAACCTTCCCAGAAGTGGCCGACCTTCCAAAATTCCTCCAATAGCACAGAAACTACTCATCCAGCAAGTCACAGTCTGGTCATTCTCCTCTGATCTCTCTCATCAACAAGGTGTTTCAGCCTGCAGACTCTCCATACACAGGATGGTTGTTTTTTTTTTCTGTGTAAACTCTAGAGACTGTAGTGTGTGAAAATCCCAGGAGATCAGCAATTTCTGAAATACTCAAACCAGCATATCTGGTACCAACAACCATGCCACGGTTAAAAGTCACAGAAATCACCCTTTTGTCTCCATTCTGATGTTTGAAGCGAACATTACTTGGTGCTCTTGACCTGCATCTGCATGATTTTACACATTTTGCAGCTGCCACATGATTTAATGATTGGATAATTGCATAAATGAGCAGGTGTACAGATGTTCCCAATAAAGTGGATAGTGAGTGTATATGAAAAGCTAAATGTGATATAATGATTGTAAATTGGTTCATGCAAAAACGTTAGAAATAACCTTTGGAACTTTGCATAACGATACACACTGTCATTTTTTTTTTTATTTTGCTTCAGAAATCAGGCCATGAAGAAAATGTAGTGGAAATACACCAGATTCTAAAGAGCTCTATTTTTTTCCCCCACCAGGTTCAGGTTGGGAGAAATCTATACGACAGATCGGATTTGAGAGGTAAGATACATCATTTTATTTTAACTCTATGGATTTTGTATAAACAGTGAGAGAGAGTGAGAGAGAGTGTGTGTGTGTGTGAGAGAGAGAGAGAGAGAGAGAGAGAGAAGAAACCTGTGCATGTGTATGTGTTGTCCATTTTGTGACCTAAATTTTGGTAATCTATTCCAATGTATATTTCAGTTTTTAAGTATTTTAAGATATACAGATGTGGTTGGCCTATTTCAGTGGCCAATGCTGATTTAGTTTTTTTTTGTTGTTGTGCTGTACTAAACATCCCTCATAAACCAGCTACACTTTTTATGTCAGTAAGTGTTATGAGGGGCCAATACGTGTTGGAGGCATTGTGTTTTTGTTTCGTCCGTCTATCCGAGATTCTCCCTAGCACGATATCTCAAGAGCGAGTGATTAAATGTTTGTGGGATTTGAATGGAATTATCACAGTAACCACTAGATGAATTGAATACACTTTGGAATGGACTTAATCAGGGTCAAGATCACAGCGAAATCAAATGTCTGAAATCGTTTTTCTTCAATAGCTTCCTTCTTATCTGAAATATATTTTATATTTGAACATTTCAAATGAATAACAAGAAGGACTAGACAAGTTCTACTCGTTTTGTGAGGGAATCAATCAGCCTGAATTGAACGATTATGGTCGGCCATTCAGAGTGCATGCACATGTGAAGGGCACATGCGCAATTTGTCCAGAACCAGAAGCAATAAACTCATTAAATTGAATTCAATTCAGTTTAATTTGGGTTTTTACATGGGCTAAATATTTTCTCTTCAAGATTAGTGATGAAAATTGCTAGTTTTTGTCTCCTGTGAAATCAGTGCACATGCAGAACTTGTGATGTGGATGCTGTATTGTTCAGCCCTAATCTACAGTGAGTCTGCAGTATGTGTTATGCATGTGTCTGGTATGCAGCCTGCAGTCTGCTAAATATTAGGCTTTTTTGTGTTTGTATTGTTCTTATCTTATCTTATCTTAGCATCATGCATTCTCACCAAATGACAGGAGTCAAACTAATTATGCAGAGGCTAAAGTAAACACTTCTTATCTTATAAACAGCATATAAAACATTTAACTTAAATTAAATTTAATAAAATTAATTAGCTAGGATCTGAGACTTACCATTTGTTCTCCAATGCCAGTGCTGTCTCTGAGCCACTTGATTGAGTTGGAAACAGTATGTAGTTGCCGGGGAAGACAAAAGGGTAAGCTTGAACCGTTGCTGATTGCTTTCAGGGCAGATTACCTAAAAATGCTGGATATCAATGTAATTAATTTTCCAGGCCGATTGATCAGTCGACCAACATCTATGACCTACTCATTGCTACGGCGATACAAGTGACTACACTTTTCTGCTTTACAAGCTAACATACTGGTCAGACCAAACACAGTTCAAATTTACTGGAGAAAAAAAGGCAAGTCAGTGACAGGGAAATGATATGAGGCATGAGAAATACTTGTGCTGCTGGTAGTGTTTTGTATTGTGCTGACTTTATGTAGGTGAACTTTGACCTGTGAATTTGCAAACCTGTCTCGTGTGCCAATAGAAAACAAGAATGCAGGATTCTGGAATCTTTGGTTAGTAAAAAACAACAAAAAAAAAAACAAAAAACAAAACTGAGGTTCCTGTCTACCAATATGCTTTCCAGTTTATGTGGGAAAATTCAGTTTTTTCTCTAAGGCATCTAGGATTTTCAGCCACTATACAACACCCCTGGAAGGTTAAGAGCCTTGCTCAAGGTCTCCCAACAATAACAGCTTGGCAGTGCTTGAACCTTCTGATCAATAACCCAGAGTTTTAACTTTTGAGCCACTACAGACCTGCCCAACATTAATTCCAGGTTCAAATGACTTAACTCACTAACAAATTCCTTCTTGCCAGTCCTGAATTTCCAGAACTGTTTTAGAGTTATTCCAGAGTTAATAAATCTGATTCAGAGCTTCATCATAATACATGAAGAAAAAAAGTTACAGTGGGAGTTTTATGATCGTGAGCTTATTGTACATCCCAAAAAAGGTTCCGAATATTGAATGTCTGAATCAGCTCTCAGTGCACATACTGCACAACCCCAAACTTAGGAACCTGTTGTCAGAATTTAGGTTAGAAATATTCTTCACTGAATGTAGTGTCTTGCAGTGCTGCGAGTAAACAGGTTTTATAGCAACACTGTAAAAATGAGCAATGGTTGTGTAAAATCAGGTTTAGCACCCAGTGTCTTTGGAACAGATGACACTCACAGTGCATGCTGTGCTACTAATTATTGTAAGTGGTGGAAAATTATTGACTCACCCTTGGTTGTTTGAAGTCTAGGAGCGAGAAAGACCTTTGTGATATTTTTAAATTATTGAGTTGCTTGCCTGTGTAAGCATCATCCTGCTGTTAGCAGGAAACAAACAGAGACAAACAGCATTACAGCCCACTTACGCGCGTGTCAGGCAGTCTGCCCATCTCTCCATACAGCTCCACCTGAGCGCTAAACCCACTTACACCTGACCTGCTTTTGAAAGCCCACATTTTTCAGAGCCAAATCTGACATACGGAGGCACTCATAAGACCCTGATACAATTAGCCGTGGTTTCTCATAAGTGCGGGCCGCGTGTCTGTGGATTTATTTTGCTAAGAGTGGAGCCGCTGAAAGTGGCAGGAAGCTGAACTCTAAACTGTTTATGCCCCTAATTGACCTGTTACTCCAACGAAGGCATTTAGCCATGACATTACGGGACGGTGATGTCTCTCTCCTCTTAAACCTGGCATGGAGGCATGCGAGAGGGAGGAAACAGAGCCGCCAAATTGACTTAGAGCCGGCACGCCAGGGAGAGATGAGTCTAAAGTGGCCGCTTTGGACCAGAAAATATAGAAACCATCATCACGTCGTCTTTTTTATCTAGAGGTGTTGGAGCATCCAGTTTAAAGGGACTTTCGAAAAACCACTAAATCTTCATAGATGAAATGGAAACATGACCGTGTTCATTAACACAGTAAGGACATTTTCCCTTCACTAAGATTTTGTCTCATTGGGTTTTTTTTTTTTTTAAGGGTAAACCTGAGCTAATTGGAAACATCAGTGAGCTGTAATTAGACTGGAATTCACTTAGCAGGCGTTGATTAGCTGTTACTGCAACTTTCAACTTTTATGAGGTGAACACAGTCTGGAAACGCGGCCTTTTGGGCTTCACACTTTCAAGCATGCAGGAATAATTGCATGCTTTTTGTGAGAAGCAAGAGCTATTTATTATTGTAAACAATTTGATCTGAAGCAGCAGAGTCTGGCATTCAGAGACATGAATATACTTATATAATTAGTAAATAAATTACAGGGCACAGAAATGATTTTGTAGTAAACAAGGATTTTTTTTTTTACAGTAACTGTTGATTATGTTTAACCAGCTAGAAAAACCTTAAGGATGATGTTTATCTCCTACCTTGAATACTATTCAATTTTCTAATTTAGACATACGGCATACATTAATGCTATAACCATTCTTATTTACTTATTCTGCAAGATTGAAATCACAGACGTATTTCTGCGTGGGCTTTGAGTTTTCGTTCGGGCTATGCAGACCTAAACATGTTGCTCCTTGAAGAAAAGTTCAATAGAGGCTTTTATAGGACTGTGAAAGAGACTGTTTTGAATAAATCGTCCCTAAATAGAATAACACTTTGGTAGCCTTATTTCCACTGTGGCTGTTTTAGAGAAGCCTGATGTGCTTCTAATGAGAAATATTTATATCTTTTTAACATGGGGAAATGCTGATTTTATAGAACTGGGTGGAGAGGCATATAAAATCCAAGTATTGTAGCACACCACAGATGTGCAAAAAGCTGTAGCTGGAAAATGCTGCTGGGAAAAAAAAACTGCATTCCAATAAACTTCCCATCTTTCCATTATCACAGATGGTGTTTGTTCACGGGACCTCCACGGCTACACGTGGTATCCGGGTTGTTATTGGTAAACGAACACCAATAAGAAGTTTACATGGGGGGTATTGTTCCTATAAAATGCTAGCACTTCTTTATTATCACTGCACTTTATCAGATTATTTAAATATAAAGCTGAAAATGTTTTTTAAAGACTATTTGAACCACTAGTGTAAATTCATGACATGACATTATTATAACTTTTGAGTTCATCATCAATTTCAGCATTTTGCTCTATATGCATAGTAGGGGTTTAACACAATGCCAATACCTGTATTTGTTTAATGCCCCAAATACTCCTATCTGTATCTGTATTCGAATTAAGCTTGAAGTGAGAGTGACCTATATGAGAAATGTATTTTTTTTAAAAAAATAAATCAATGTAGCCTGCCTCTACGCCACTGGAAACACTGGAAAGGACAGAAAGAAAGAAAAAAAAAAACGAGGTAGAAATGGCAGCATTGTTAGCACAGTCTGTGAATTCTGCCTCTGACAGTTCCTCAACCTCAGCTACATCGCTCGAGTTCATAACTGGTCTCAACTACAGATGTGTGCTTATATTTTCTAATGATTTTAGTTGATTCTATTTTAAAAGAAAAAGCAGCCTAATTTAAACCGCCAAAACCCTGTCCAGGCAGTTACTAAGGATGAATGGAACGAACGCTGTAATGCACTTGTAGGTGGCTTTTGTTTGTCCCACAAGCATCATATCTGATTGCTTGCTCAAGTAAAAACCTCCCACTTGCATGGGATCCTATGTTGGTACACAACTTTAGCGCTATGAACCTGGCAAGCTTTCCTTAAAAAAAAAAATAGTCATTTGTGTATTTGTACCTTTAGAACACATAATCTGCGAATTCCCAATAATGTACTGATATTCAAGAAATGTTTTGTTTGCACTAGATATCGGGATGATGTATAGTAAGATGTATGGTCATCATTGATCGTGATGACCTAATCAGAGCTTCTGAGTATGAAGCTCATGGCCTAATGTCTCCTCTGCCATAAGTGTTATAGGGGCAGATGTAGGAAATGGCATCCGGGTGTTTCTGCCAGACATCGGTATGTTCATGGCCGGCCTCGGCACCTGGCTGCTGTGTCGAAGTCTGGAGAAGAAGAGACCAGTGGAGGAAATGGCCCAATACAACCAGGACTTTGATGCAGAAGAACAGGTGAGATTGACATGAACTGTTACAGAAGATATATATTTATATATAAGCAGATGTATATACATACAAAGTTTAATAGATATTAGTAGACATAAATGTATCAGTCTTGGTTCAGTGCTTTATATTCTTCATCAAAAACATATCCTCATCCTAGTACAAACAAGGCTGTTCATTTTACATTTACATTTGGCAGACACTTTCATTGAAGGCGACTTACAGTTGCGCTGAGCAGATAAAGATTAAGAGTCTTGCTCGAGGGACCAACAGTGACAGCTTGGCAGCGCTAGAATTTGAACTTCTAATAATATCCCAGAGCCTTATCCACCTGAAATTCACCATCTGCAAAAATGCCCTATTAAAGATGTGCTTTAAGTGGGCTGACCATTATGTTTGCACATGCATTCTTAGTCAAGCTTATTCAATAGGCATATCGCAATGCATTTTAGATCTTTCACTACATGGTCCAAAGGGAAATGTGGAAGCAAAAAAATAAAAAAATAAAAATAGAACTTATATATTAAAATGTCTAAGTTTATATCATATTTTACACATCACAAACACAATTATTGACCAGTGAATAGTTGCTAAAATAATGTTTTCATTACGGTCCAATCTGAAAGTATTGGAACAGCAAGGCCAATTCTATTGTTTTTGCTATACATTGAAGACATTTGGGTTTGAGATCAAAAGATGAATGAGATGACAGATCAGAATTTCAGCTTTTATTTCCTCATATTTATATCTAGATGTGTTAAACACCTTCAAATGTCTCACCTTTTGTTTGAGCCTACCCCCTTTTTTTCCAAGTGATCAAAAATATTGGAACATGTGTATGATAGGTGTTTCTTGCTGCCCAGGTGTGCCCTGTAAATTGATTGTTCAAAGAATTAATAGTGCTGAATGTATTCTCTTGGTTTGAGCCATAGGTTTCATGTGAGAAGACTGCATTTATTGTTAAAAAGGATAAACCAACATGAAGACCAGAGAGATGTCTGTAGGAGAAAAACAACCCGTTTTGAAGCTGAGAAAACTGCACAAACGTTGGGCATAGGCAATATAACAGTGTGGAATGCCACCACTGGTGTACTAACAGCCATACATGGAATAGGTTGGCCAAGGAAAGCAACAACAACAGATGACATAAACATTGTGAGAGCTGTGAACAAAAAGCCACACACACACAAAAAAAACAACAGTTAGTGACATAACAAACAACCTTCACGGGACAGCTGAAAGTATCACAATTCATTGTTCAAAGATCACTTCAAGTGCAGTGCACTTCAAATCTAGAGAAATATAGAGGCCATGCAACAAGATGCAAACCACTCATCAGCAGTAAGAATCAGAAGGCCAGATTGGAATTTACAAAAAGATAAAATGATGAGCCACAAAAGTTCTGGAACCAAGATTTACCTCTACCAAAGTGATGGAAAGGACAAAGTGTGGAGAAAGAAAGGATCTGCTCATGATCCAAAACATAGAAGCTCATCTGTGAAACATGGTGGAGGTAGTGTTATGGCTTGTGCTCACATGGCTGATTTTGGAATGGGCTCACTAATCTTTATTGATGATGTAACTCATGATGGTAAAAGCAGAATGAATTCAGAAGTCTACAGAAACAAATTGTCTTCCAATTTACAGAGAAATACATCCAATCTAATTGGTAGGAGCTTCATCATGTAGCAAGACAATGATGTTTTAAGTTGTTCAGCACATCTAGATGTGAATATGAGGAAATGAAAGCTGAAATCCTGACCTATAGTCTCATATTCATCTTTTAATCCCAAAACCAAATGTCTTCAATGTACAGTGAGAACAGTAGAATTGGCCTTTCGGTTCCAATACTTTTGGAGGGAACCATATATAGGTTATGGTTGATGAAGGACCTAACTGTGTTTGAATTTGAGTTACTCTTAAAATATTACTGCTTAAAGTGGCATGTGAAATACATGGCAGAACTAAGGACTACTTAAATATTTATTAGTTGAAATGAAAAGCCATAATCAGATTTCTATAAACAGCATCTTTACTAGCAGTGTTGGTGTTTGATGTGTTTTTCTTCCACTTACTCTCATATATCTTTATTTTGCTATAGAGTTAGAGGATAAAGAGTGCACCGTGCCAGATTCATGGCATAAAATCTGAGATATAAAGGAAAATGTGTCTCCACTTTCCCTTAATGTGGCCAGAATTTAATTTGTTGGGAGTGGATGCTGTGTAGCTCACCCTACCAGTCACATGTTTGGACACACCTGCTCATAGATTAAAATTGTATAAATAGTAATGAGTGCATTACCTCTATGAAAGTAAGATTATTTTATGTTATCAAGGCGCTTCCCCCAGGGAAAATGCTTTACTTAGGGCGTTTTCACACTTGGTCCAAAAACTCAAGTCCACACTTAGGACCAATTCTGGGCTTCTTTGCAGACAGGGATTGTAATTGCTGGTTTGGATTCATGTAGAAAAAAATACTTCTGAACTGTGGCTCAGATGCGCAAACTCATAAGTCACTTATGTGCACTCATGTTTGCAAAGTACTATGCATTGGGTTTGCTGCTTTTTTATTATTTTCTCGTGGTACCAATAATCAAGCAGGAAAGAAAACAGCGTTCTCACTTTGTATGGAACTCGGGGCTCGAACGGCCCAGAGTCCGAAGATAACCACCTTAAAGTTCCTAAATAGGCCAAACGCCTCACTTCTTCTCCTGAGGCTCTTAATTAAAAACTACTACTGTTTGAGAAAACAAGTATATTTTAAGGAAAAACTACTTACAATAAATAAATAAATAAATAAAACATTTGATCCAGACATTAATTTATTCTTTCAGAGTGTTTCTCTCTTTTAACTCACAAAGCCTTTGTTAATTAGCTGATGAGTTGAAAGTCTGTGAAATTACGCAGAATGTTAAAATCTTGCTGATAAAATTGTGGATTGCCCTTGACATTGCAATTATGTACAACAATAAGGTTAATCCAGGAAAGTATCCAGGAAAGCAGCCCGATAATGTTTATTCAGTAAGTGTTAGCACATGGTACGTAAAAGGCCTTGCCAGACAGATCCAGTATGCTGCCATGCCATTAACAGGGTGCTGGTTCCTGTGCTCCAGGCCACACATGTGGAGCAGTTAAAAGCTTGTTTGGTTTATTGTGTGTTGTTGCTGAGAGATTCAGAGTTATCTAATCTACAGCAGCTTTGTTTAAGTCACACACATCCCCTGTTCAGAAACTGGTGTGCTCCTGGGAAAAAAATTGCACTAAATGATTTTGTTTACGAAGTATTTTGTCCAGATAAAACAGCACAGAGTCAACATATCATAGAGATAGTATTGGTGTATATTAATTTTTGCTCATATTTATGAAAATAAGATTACAATACTCTTTCCTGAGATATCACAGTTACGGTTTGATGGTAAAATTTCGTATTGGCTTTTTAAAATTGTTAAATTTGTATTTTATTTATAGTCAGAATGTATTAAACCTATACATACATACATACATACATATATATATATATATATATATATATATATATATATATATATATATATATATATATATATATATGTATGTATGTATGTATGTAGTAATGTATGTCATATCTTTCAGTATTGTAAGTTTTTGTCACATCAACCAACAAGGATATATATATATATATATATATATATATATGTGTGTGTGTGTGTGTGTGTGTATGTGTGTATATATATATATATATATATATATATATATATATATATATATATATATATATATATATACACACACACACACACGCACATAATATACATAGATATATATAATATAATATACATAATACTTACAATACTTATTTCCACCACTATATACACACACACATACATATAACCATTTCTCTTAATGGTGCTTAATTACGGTGAGAGACAAAATGGAAGCTCTGATTTCTGGTGTTATGTTGGTATGATATTTGGTCATTTCTTTACCTCCTCGCACAGGAGGACAGTGATGAAAAGAGAATCCCTGATGAAGAAGGTGATGAGATGCTGTACGATGAGGACTTTGATGCCGAAGATGAAGCGGAAGAGGAAGACGAGGGTCTGGTAGAGGATGAAGAAGAAGAAGAAGAGGAGGAGGAGGAGGAGGAGGAAGTGAAGGAGAGCGCTAAGATGAAGGTCCTGCGCGTAGTTGCAGGAGTGGCGTCTAAAGTGAAAGATATCATTGGTAATATCATCACCACAGCAGGGAAGGTGGTGGTGACTATATTGCTAGGCATGACAGGTGAGAAATCCAAGTTAGTAAAAATCTTAAATAATTCTACTGTTTAAAAATAAATAATGATATCATAGTGACAGATCGTTTATAGGAGGCAAAAGTTCAACTAGAATCTCAAATGGTGTCAGTGACAGATAGCAACAATCCAGTATCAAAAAGGCTGGGGTCCATTTGATTTAATTATTTATGACAATGTAGTACAAATTTTGTTAACTTATATTTCTTAAACAAAATTACAAGGCAGATAAGTAAGGAAATTAAAAAAAACAACAACAGGCTATGGTGTTTGATTAATTAGATTATTTTCCTATAAAAGCACAAGTGTTTTATTCCTTTCATACCACAGTAATTTGACCAAAGTTTTTTTTTTTTAATTAATGACTGCCACATCATACATTTTAAACTTTTATAGTTTTATGAATGTTGTGGAACATCTTCAAAACAAGTTAGTTCCTGTTATGACTTATGTTAAAACAGCTAGGCCAGCTAAATTGCTGACACTGTAAACTCCTTCCATAAATGTTAAATAACCACATCCTTACAAAAAGCTTCACTGTATCATAGATTATATGTTTGTCTCTGTTAAATAACAAATAACAACACCATTTCGAATCTGTTTAATATAAACCTTGCTGCTGGCACTATTGTCAGAGCTGCTGTTATAGAAAATGAATCAATAGCTTCTGACCAATCAGATTTGAGAATTCAACAATACAGTGGTATAAAAACAGTTATTGCTAGAGTACTCAGACTTTTGGACCATATTGTGCAGTACAACTGGATAATCAGTGCGTTTACATGGACAACAGTAATCCACTCTTAACCTGATTAAGACCATACTCTAATTAAGAAACGACCATGTAAACAGCAATTTTTAATTACCTTAATCTAATTAAGGTCATACTCGAAGTAAGCAATAATCTAATTAAGACAGGTGGAGTATTCCTGTTTTAGTCGCATTATGGACGTGTATTACAGACATGTACACACCTTAATCACATTATGAACGTCGTGTGAGAGTTTTCACCGCGTTTTGCGACAGGACACGATCACACACGGCAGTTTTACGTTTTACGGCGAACAAGAGAGTACGGCTGTGTCCCAAACCGCATATTTGCCTACTATAGGCCTATAGTGGGGAAAAATACATGTATCTCGGCTACTATATAGACGGTAAGTATGCGGCTTGGGACACAGCCCACGGCTTCAAGCAGTTGTCTATTAGCACGTACAGCATGTCAAATAATTAACTGCACTTAACACCCAAAACTGTATACGGTGCCATAACGAAGACGAACTGTATGTTGATGTGTGAAATTCTGGAGGGACGTCGGACGGCGTGGCGCGGTGACGTAATGACGCGGGCTGTTAATCTAATTATGTTCTAAAACATGTAAAACGGGAACATGACAGGAGTATTCTAAAAGCGACTCATGTAAACACCTTAATCACATTATTATCTTACTCAGAGTAAGGTCAATAATTAGATTACTGCTGTCCATGTAAACGTAGTCAGTGTCCTGTATAATGGTAGATGTAGTGCAGTGACAGCTGGTAAAGATTTGTCAGCATGTCCTTCAGTCTTCTGTTGGTGTATTCATTTTGATTTGTGTGTTTAATGTATGTTTTTAGTTCTGTGCACCAGTTGACTCAGCACTCCTTTTGCATCCACACTCACAGGCATGATGCTGCCCTCTCTGACCTCAGCCGTTTACTTCTTCATCTTCCTTGTGTTGTGCACGTGGTGGTCTTTCTGCCGGACTTTCGACACACTCCTCTTCAGTTGCCTGTGTGTGCTGATGGCTATCTTCTGTGCCGGCCATCTCATCGTTCTCTACCTCTACCAGTTCCAGTTCCTCCAGGACAGCATCCCACCAAACGACAGCTACGTCAGGTTAAGTTTAACTTAACAAAGATCGTGTGGTAAACTAGGCTTTCTCGGTCATTAACCTATTAGTTATTGTTATGTTTCATAACCAGTCTGCAAGTGTAGCGCAATCATTGTACAGTACTATTACGTATCCAAAGGACTCTGCTTAAGATTCCTAAGGATTATTCCGAATGCTTACTAACCCAGCAGTGTCTGTGCTATGAGGTCTGGTATCTTTATTTTTATTTTTATTTTTATTTTTTATCAATACTGGCATCGAAAATAATGCATGTCTAAGTGTGCCTTTGCCTTGCAGCACACTGCTGTGTCTCTGTTGTGGCTGTTTCGAAACTAATAAACAGCCGTTGCCTGTCATCAGCGTGTTTAAACCCGGGTTCACACTGTACGATTTTGGCCACGATTTGTCCGTCTGAGACAAATTTTGAGAATCCTAAAAGATACCTATAATCCTAGGTCAAAATCTGTGGTCTTTGATCGCTAGTTTGACGTGTTCCCCGACAGCCGATTAACGGCCGTTGCGATCAAATTTTTCCTCTGATTAAATTCTGGCAGATTTGAGGCACAGTCCTGTAGTGTGGCTTCTCCTACTCCGTACGAGTCTTCTTGCGTGCGTCCGTTTTTCGCGTCTTGACTGTCGTACAGTCTGACATTAATGACAATGAGATCCTACAGTGTGACATGGCTTACAGCGGGGATCGTGTTCGTACAGTCTGACAAGAAACAGTCGCAAAAGACTATTATAAATCGCACAGTGTGCACCCGGCTTAAGACATAGATCAGAACCTGTTCAACATCTGTGCACATCTGCTATTACAACTGGCTACTAAAGAGTGGGCTTTAACTTGAACAATGCAGCGGAGTTTATCACTAAGATTTGGTTTTATTTTAGCTGATTTTATTCATAGTACACATATATATATTATATACAGTACAGATACATGTACTGTATATGATTAGCTACCTCTAGACCTTTTTATAGTATCTGTCTATGTCAAAGTGCAGTGATGGACAGACACCTCAGGGGCATGTGTATATAGAGGCTTTTATTTCTGGGCAATCTATGATTCTTTATTGCCAGGTGAAACTGCATTATAACCATTATAATATTACCCATGGGGTGTTTCTATGCAAGTGGTATGTTCTAAAATGCCCCTTACTTTCCCATAATATATAATATATATCTCATAAAATCTCCTAATGCTCTGATTGAGGTAAGAATGGAATCCAGGTCTCTATACACACCCAGCACTTTACCAGTAGCTTTCTATTCTTGTCATGGACTCCATGGTCACAAATCGATTTCAGGAGCTTTTATTCATTTGCCTTGAAGCAGTAAGACCATTACATCTAAGTATAGTTTCAGCGCCTTGGACGACGCTCACTTCTTTCTATTCATTTGGGCCTAGTCTCAGACCCTTTAAAAGCACTCTCAGTTCTATGGACCAACACTCTTCGTTGTTTGTCTGCACTGGATTTTATGACCACGAGGAATGTGTACAGTCCACAATAAATTTAAAATTGACCTTCCATATCAATTAGAAGTAATTTCAGTGAACACCGTTTAATGCATTTAGTATTACTTTACCATGCACTGGTGTTTTTAGATTAAACTAGGTGTTGTTTTGGCTCTTCTTTGAGCGTACTGACTCATTGTAACTGCGGTAACACGGTAAATGTGTCCCATGCATGGCCTAATTATGGCTGATGACAGAGTCTTGGCCTTGGTTTGCCCAACAGTTGAAAGAACGTGTTGACAGACTCTGCTTCCCACATCCCGTTGCCCTCACAATAGAGTCATGTGACTTGGCCATTCCCAGGTGCAGGAAGAGGCCAAGCAGGAAGTGATATCATCACCCGAAAGGCAGCGTCTGAGACGTGCATGTCTCATCCCTCTGAGCCTAACTAAAGTGTTGCAAAGAAAACTGAGATTTTTTTTTTTATTATGGACAAATTATATTGTGATATTAGTGTTGTAGTAGGATATGGATTAAATTGGACTCAGCGTGGGCCATAGCCCATACTGTAAGTTGCTACTATAGAAATGATTATGCATTAGAATGCATAGAATGAATGATGATAAAAGCATTAGAGTGAGTGTGTTAATATAAACCTGTGGTTTGTCCTGTAACTGGAACTACTCTCAATGCCATGCTGTTATAGGAAATTAATCAACCATTTCTGTCCAGTCCTGTGGTATAGCAGTAAATTAGTGCTAGTACCATAAATAAATTTTAAAAAATTCCCAGGGTGGTATAAATATCAATAACACAGTGATTTTCTCCTCTCAAATTTGCATCACGTGCAATAGATGTAGAAATTAATTCATACCAGACATGATGCTATTTATAGTTAATATAGAGACTATTGATGGAAGTTATAAGAGTTTTGAGGTTGTGGAAAGATATTTACAGTGCTGTGAAAAAGTATTTGTGTATTTGTTTTCGTGTACATCTCATACTAAATTGTTTCCGAAATTAAAATAAAATCTAAGTTAAAACAAAGGCAACCTGAGTAAACACAAAATACAGTTTTTGAATGAGAATGTTATTTACTAAAGCAAAAAAGTTATCCAATACCAACTGGGCTTGTGTGAAAATGTATTTGCCCCCATAGTTACGAATTCCCCAAGTCTATGAAACTGCGTCCATAACGGAGTTCAGCTGGACTAGACACAACCAGGCCTGATTACTGCAAACCCTGTTCAATCAAATCAACACTTCATGATGAGGAAGAAGGTGATTGAAATACATCAGTCTGGGAAGGGTTACAAAGGTATTTCAAAGGCTCTGGGACTCCAAAGGACCACAGCGAGAGCCATTATCTCCGACTGGAAAAACTCAGCACAGTAGTGAATCTTCCCAGAAGTGGCCGACCTTCCAAAATTCCTCCAAGAGCACAGCAACTGTAAGTTGTCTGTAAGTTGAAACTCAAGTGCAACTGGATTATGCAGCAAGACAGTGATCCAAAGCATAGGAGTAAGTCCTAGTCCTAGAAGTAAATGAAAGACTGATCTCCAGTTATCGGAAACGTTTGGTTGCAGTTATTGCTGCTAAAGGTTTTTTTTTGCTTCAATAAAATAATAATAATAATAATAATAATAATAATAATAATAAATAAAAACTGTATTGAGTGTTTACTCAGGTTGCCTTTGTTTTAGGTTGCATTTTGTTTGAAGATCTAAAACATTTAGTATGAGATATACACAAAAACAGAAGAAATCAGGATGGGGCAAATATGTTTTCACAGCACTGTATAAGATCCGTTTAATTACTTTTCTTTTTTCTTATTCTCTTCACAGATTGTTTGGCATCTCTCCTATAATCAGGACAAACTGCTCCTCTACATGGAAGTTAATTGTCTATCCTGATCTCAGTTGGCATCATTTTGTCAATCCCATCATGCTCCTGGTGCTATACTACACACTGGCCACACTGATTCGCCTTTGGCTGCAAGATCCAATGATCACGGTTAAGACACTTTTAAGACTATTTTTTTTGTAGGCCTTTATTTTAGTTGATAACTCTATTGCACTGAAACACTGAGCTAAACATAATCCCATCTCTAGTATGTACATTTTCTAAATTAGAATTTAGTAGGATATGGGTGAAATTGACTCATTATGGGCCATAGCACATTGAAGAACCCTTTGCACCTTGAAGCTTTATTTTCCAATGACAGGACTTCGTGAAGTGTTTTATTCCTCTTATACCATGATCTGTCTGAATACTTGATTCTGATTGGCTGGAAGTTGTGCGTTCAAACCGTATAATTTATAGGTAGTTCTAGTCAGTTTAATCACTGTTCTATACAATTGTAAACAATTGTAACCATAGTAACAGACAGTTACAGGTGCATACAGTAGTTAAACTCACAGCTTCATTATCAGTAGACACAGCACAGACGCAGGAAATTCACACATGCATGTAATTCAATCTCTCTCTCTCTCTCTCTCTCTCTCTAATACCTATTTATTGTTATTCATTTGAATAAATGTAATCTTATCGCAATACTTTATCTCGGTGTATGATTTAAAGCGGGCAGAATATAAAATAACAAAAATTAACCATTATTTTTAAGTTAATATGACAAAACAGTTGCCGTTGCCGAGAAACCAGAAAGCTCTTCATCCTGAAGAATTTTCCATTTCAGAAAACACTTTACCGCTGACTGTTTACAAAATGCTAACACTGGAGACTCCTTCCCAAAATGCTAAATGCTTTAAATTTTTGAAAAATCTGCACTAAGAGATTTCCTTCTTCCAGGTTTGGTAAATCTAAAATAGCATGATTAACATTATCAGAGTAATATGAAAAAAATCATAATCATATCATAAATGATTCAACCAAATCATAAATAATTGTCCCTACTCGTGAAAGGTCTAAAACTAAAGAAGTAGATGTCATCTGTATTATCTTTAACATGCAGCATATGAAGCACAAGGTCATGTTTTTCATTCATGTCAATGACTGTGAGTAAGAAATAGCAGTCTATAGGACATTCCATAAAATCTGAATGACCAACACCTTTTCAGCTAGCTATATAAGTTAATGACGACCCCCCCCCCCCCAGGCCAATCAATACACTCAAATGCATTGATGTCATTAAGACCGTAGGCTTTTTTATTTACTTATTTTTTTTAAACCTTTTTTTACGATTGCATGTAAAATTCCACAGCACTGTATCCCCAGCACGCCTTCTCTGTAGCCAAGAACAGATTAATACTCCATCCTGTCCCTCATATGGCTGCAGGATTCCAGGGCACACAGTTTTATAGAGTGGTCAATAGCATGTGTCCTTTAAAAACCTGCCTGTCTGAGAACGTATTGATCTGCGGGCTGAGTGTTTCCCTGTTTGCAGTTTAGAAAGCAATGCATGATCATCTCTGATTACAGTGTAAATCTTTGGGTGGCACATAAGGAAGACATTCCAGAAACAGTCAATATTACTCAAATTAATGTCAATATTACTATCGAATGTGCCTATAGGTCAGCCTGCAAGATCACATATGTGCGTGTTGTTTTTTTTCCCCGGATAATATTTCTTTAACATGGTGTAAAAAATATGAGGTCAGAGGTCAAATGCGCATTAGATTAGATACTAATGAACTTTTTTTATTTTATTATTTATTGATTTTGCCTTTAGGACAATGAGGAAGAAGAAGTGAATGAAGAAAACGTGCCCCCCACAGCAGAAAAAAGGAGGCAACTATGGTGGACTACACGGCAGAAGACTGAAGAGAAGAATGTAAGTAATGCACACTTATTGCATATGGATTGATATTATGCAGTATGCTTTCCATTAGGTCTCCATACAAAGGGCAAAACGAAACATCTAGCTTTTGTCCAGAGTGATGGTTTTTAATGTCTTTTGAGGACATACAATATATACTAGACTACAAAGTATACATTATAGCCTTTTAGGATCAGATGCAGGCAGACCAAGACCATAACAATGTCAGGCCACACAGGCCAAATAACGGACATTCATAGACATCTGTAGTCAATTTGTCCTCACCAAGCAGGGTTGAATAGTGAAATATCCATTCGTGATAATTATCCAATCCGGTATCAGTGTATCATGGTGTATCCTTACAATGAAATAATTAATAACACTTCAACAGCAGTGCATGCGTTAAATAAGTTAGTATCAGGAGTATTCAGCACAAATATGTGAATGACTAGTTTCAGAAAATCCTTGCTTTGGATAAGCAACTTGCAGGCCTGGATTTTGACAGCAAAGCGGTCACATTTTATTTCCTAGTGATCTGAACAAATTGGTTTTGAACTTGAAGAAGAGAATGAACACATACTTCTCTGTACATTTGTCTTTAAACATTCTATTTTCATTTTTGAGTCATCACTTCACTAATCAGACTCGAAAGGGTATAATGATGTGAAAAATTGTGAAAATTCGTCCGTTTTGTGACCTAATACCTTTTCCCCTGTAGCTAGGCTCTGGTCCGATGAGCTGCCTTCAGCTAAATATTTTACATAAATCTATGCGATTGGAAAATGATCTGATCTGTCTCTTTCCATACACTGAATGTCTCTTTTTTTGAGTTTGGTCTGTTAAAATCTTTCGTAGTGTTCGCATTAAGACCACCAGTTGATGAGCTCTGTGCTAGACTAATCTTGTAGCATAACTCAAGGGATGTTTTTTGGCCTATGAAGTCATCACACTTTCCAGTATGGCATATTTGATCATCCTGGTATACCAGGATACTCTGTCTATAATCCTGCTCAAATTTCATTGGCTACATTTTGGCTATTATTTGACCGTAGCTCAAGCTGAAAGACAAAACTAAAACACCAGTGGCTCATAAATCAATAAAGTATTCAAACTGTATGTTAAAGTGATAATAGGCAGTTCAGATTAAAGCATAAAGAGGACCTCAAATCCCCTGGTCAGAATCAGGAGTCTTTGGGCTGTGTCCAGCTGAAGACAGCCATGTTGCACGGTTGCAGCTGTCCTCGGAAACACTAAAAGCTTTTGCCCAGAACGAGTGTGTGAGTGATGGCCTATATGCTCCTCATTGTTCCAGCTTAGTGGTGATGTTAGAGAACAATAATGCCATCGACCTTCTGCTGGTCAATATCTTCACCTCACTCTTTTCTTTTGCCTCTCTCTCTCTCTCTCTCTCGCTCGCTCTAGCTTCTGTCCACTCAGGAAGCTTACAGCACCACTGAGGTTAGAGAACATTTGTGGTTTTATAGAGTGTTATGTAAATCCCTGTTCACATCAGTAATTTAAGACCTGATATATGTACTACAATGGATCAGGTCCTTGTATCTGTCCAAATACTGCATTTGTTTTGTGTTGGCATGATATTTTGGGGGTTTTTTGTTTGTTTGTTTGTTTAGTCATGAGGTTATGGCTTTGTTGGTTAGTTTACTTTTATCTAAGAGGCATGTGTAATAAGGCAAACCTTTTCCTTTCTTTTTTTTTTTTTAGCTTGGTGGGGTATCCTTAGTGAGTTTATTTCATACAGTTCATCCGGAAAGTATTCACAGCGCTTCACTTTTCCCACATTTTGTTGTTACAGCCTTATTCCAAAATGTATTAAATTAATTATTTTCCTCAAAATTCTACAAACAATACCCCATAATGTCAACGTGAAAGAAATTGGTTTGAAATCTTTGCAAATTTATTAAAAATAAAAAAACAAAAAAAGCACATTTACATAAGTCTTCACAGCCTTTGCCATGACACTCAAAATTGAGCTCAGGTGCATCCTGTTTCCACTGATCATCCTTGAGATGTTTCTACAACTTGACTGGAGTCCACCTGTGGTAAATTCAGTTCATAGGACATGATTTGGAAAGGCACACACCTGTCTATATAAGGTCCCACAGCTAACAATGCATGTCAGAGCACAAACCAAGCCATGAAGTCCAAGGAACTGTCTGTAGACCTCCGAGACAGGATTGTATCGAGGCACAGATCAGGGGAAGGGTACAGAAACATTTCTGCAGCATTGAAGGTCCCAATGAGCACAGCGGCCTCCATCATCCGTAAATGGAAGAAGTTTGGAACCAGCAGGACTCTTCCTAGAGCTGGCCGCCCAGCCAAACTACGCAATCGGGGGAGAAGGGCCTTAGTCAGGAAGGTGACCAAAAACCCGATGGACACTGACAGAGCTCCAGCGTGTCTCTGTGGAGAGAGGAGAACCTTCCAGAAGAAGAAACCATCTCTGCAGCACTCCACCAATCAGGCCTGTATGGTAGAGTGGCCAGACGGAAGCCACTCCTCAGTAAAAGGCACATGACAGCCCACCTGGAGTTTACCAAAAGACACCTGAAGGACTCTCAGCCCATGATGAAACAAAGATTGAACTCTTTGGCCTGAATGGCAAGTGTCATGTCTGGAGGAAACCAGACACCACTCATCACCTGGCCGATACCATCCCTACAGTGAAACATGATGGTGGCAGCATCATGCTGTGGGGATGTTTTTCAGTGGCAGGAACTGGGAGACTAGTCAGGATCGAGGGAAAGGTGAATGCAGCAATGTACAGAGACATCCTTGATGAAAACCTGCTCCAGAGCACTCTGGACCTCAGACTGGGGCGAAAGGTTCATCTTCCAACAGGACAACGACCCTAAGCACACAGCCAAGATAACAAAGGAGTGGCTACAGGACAACTCTGTGAATGTCTTTGAGTGGCCCAGCCAGAGCCCAGACTTGAACCCGATTGAACATCTCTGGAGAGATCTGAAAATGGCTGTGCACCGACGCTCCCCATCCAACCTGATGGATCTTGAGAGGTCCTGCAAAGAAGAATGGGAGAAACTGCCCAAAAATAGGTGTGCCAAGCTTGTAGCATCATACTCAAAAAGACGTGAGGCTGTAATTGGTGCCAAAGGTGCTTCAACAAAGTATTGAGCAACGGCTGTGAATACTTATGTGCATGTGCTTTTTTGTTTTTTTATTTTTAATAAATTTGCAAAGATTTCAAACAAACTTCTTTCACGTTATCATTATGGGGTATTATATGTAGAATTTTGAGGAAAACAGTGAATTTAATCCATTTTGGAATAAGGCTGTAACATAGCAAAATGTGGAAAAAGTGAAGCGCTGTGAATACTTTCCAGATGCACTGTATGTATTTCCTATGTAAATGTATTTTTCATACATGGGTATGTACAAATGTGAAGTATTGATTTAGCTGCTGTTTTAGCTTGCTCTTTTGTACCAATAACTGCCAAATGTTACCCTTGTTAATGTTATCCCTGCTTTATTTAGTATGAATATGCACTGCGAGCTTTGTAAGTACTGAGTAGGCAGATATATTTGCTCCTTTTAATGTTGTAATGTTCACACTCCCAAGCTCACATTACTAAAAACATGTGATAAGCAAGGAATTTCTCATTTACACCTTTTGGTCAGTCAAACTGATGATTAATTCTAAAGCAGACAGACTATATCGGCATAGGAATAGACAGATTTCTGTAAGTTTCTCCTGTAAGTCAGAAGACACTACAAATCACTATAGCAATACAGCAATATATACTTTTTTGTCAACTCTTCTTCATTTAAATCTTTCAACAGTGTACTGGCGCTTTAATTCAGTGCGAGCAGCTCAAGTAGCATGGCAAAAGTAAAATTTTATCAGTGCAGAGCTTACAGAGATTACAAACTGCAGTTTTGTTGTCATTCCACACAAGAGTCATCTTCTTTACACACAGCACGAATTCGATGTGTTTTCCCGCCCACTTTTGATGGTGCATCTCTACTTAAAAGTCATAATATGTCTGTTTCTGGAAGAGTTAATGCAAATTTACTTTTAATAATCTTGAAACAAAACTATGACCAACCTGACCAACACACCCATATGTGGGCTTTTGTCGACGAATGGCCACGTTCCAAAATCCAATGATAATCTTCCCCAGAAGAGTGGAGGTTATTATAACAGAAAAGGGGAGACTAGATCTGGAAATGAATGTTCAACAAGCACATATGTGTGTGACTGGTCAGGTGTCCACATCCTTTTATCCATAAAGTGTATTTTGGAAGATCCTAGTGCCCTGTATTACTAATAATGATATCATGCTTTACTAAAATGACTATCACCAAAAAGATGTATCCCAAGAAAGCAAGAAAAAGATGAGAAAAATTCAAAACACTAAGAATGTGTCTAAATAACCTTTGCAAGTTTCAATGTTCCCAGTGCAAAACCTCAGGAAATGTAAGTGCTATAACTTGCGTCTTTGTTTAGGATTTACATCTGAGGAGGGCATCTTAAAATTTCTCATGAGCCAATTGATTACCATTGGTTAAAAAAAAACTTCGTTTAGCATTATGTTTAAGGGATAAAGAATAAAATATGATTATTTCTACCAAATTTACCTCATAGGCAGTGTTGGTGAACTCCAATGGGACATCTTTTGGTTATGTCCCCACCCTAAATGCAGAGAATGGACCTGTCAGCTTGGACCTCTTCTCCATCCCTAAGTATAAGGTGGACCAATCCAATAATATTGAGGGTAAGATGAAATTTCACATCCGTCATAAAGAAATGTGATTTTACATAGTTCAGCTTGATGAGATAATGCATAATGATTACTGTATTCAATAACATTAAACTTGCCTAATATGCAAGTATCCTTATTTGTCAAGTTATACATTTAATATACATGTTTGATGACACAAACTATCTTTATTGACACAGTGACTTTATATATAATACTTCTCTGTACAGATCAAAAGGACGGAGATGTGTATGAGGTGGTGGAGATGCCGCCAGAGGAGGAAGAGGAGTTAAAGGAGAGCGAAGAGAAGGAGCAGACCGCAGCTCCCGCTGGTCTTGTCAAAGTCTTCCGTTTCATTATGAAGCAGAGCTACGTCTGCGCTCTCATCGCCATGATGGTGAGCCTGTTCAAGGTTTAACCGATCGAGTCTTGCAGTTTTTATCCTTAATGTAACATAATGTAAGACAGTCAGGCACAGGGTCTTATTATAGAAACATTCTTCATGTAAGGAATGAAACATGATTGGGCATGCCGTTATCGGAAAATACTCAAAGACGGAGTGGTGTGATGACCTTGTTCACAGCACAAAGTTTTTCAATTACAGCATGTGTTTTGTTCTTATACAACAAAAAGAAGGCTGTCATGTTACCAAGAAGCCAGAAAGGGTAAATGTCTTCTTATGAAAAACGTAACCGTATAAACGATTGTATGTTTTTCTTTGTAAAACATCAATTCTGTAATCTGTTTATTAGATTATGTGGATTTTCCTCAGTACGTTTATAAATTAGTGGTTACTATGGACGTAACCATTAATATAGACCATCTCTCACCTATCATTCGCTTTCCTTTTATCATTGTTTATTCTCTCTCTCTCTGTCTCTCTCTGTCAGGCCTGGAGCATTACATACGTGAGCTGGCTGACATTTGTCTTCCTCATGTGGTCTTGCACTCTGTGGATGGTGCGGGACAGGAGAAAGTACGCCATGCTCACGTCACCCTTTATGGTGGCGTATGGGAACCTGGTAATTGTGCTGCAGTATATCTGGAGCTTTGAGTCTCTGAATTCTGTCCCTGGCCTCTTCCTCAAGTCCACCGTGCCCTTCAATTCGCTCTGTTCCAAGGTAATGAGAAATGTCTGGACTTTTTATTTATTTATTTATTCATTTATTTATTTTGTAGTTGCCGGCAGACAAGTATGATCAACAAGCAGAAAAAGAGAGAATAAACCTTACTCCTTATTCATTTTTGCAAAAGGTTTAATTTGGTATGTTCTGTTTGAACTTGACATGCTTCACCGTGGTTCAGTGAAATTCAGTGTTGTAATTATAGTGCAAGCTTACGAAGCGGGATCTGAACTACACACATCAGTCACAAAGGTTTAGAATCGAAAGTTTACTAAGCAGATTAATTAGCTTTCATGGGTGACAGATGATCTTTTCAGTATCAGCCAGGAATACCCCAAACTGTCATGTAAGTATCCTGTATATATATTCAGTACTGTGCAAAAGTTTAGGCACCCTATCGTTTTGGGTTTTTTTAGTACAAACTTTGTTATAGATTTTTTATTCTATGACTTCTACATTATCGAGTCAGTACAAAAAAAAAAACATTTTAGATTTCCAAACATTAGTTTTCCAGCACAAAATTAAATGTTACAGAAAAACGTAGTATGTCATTAAAGAAAGCAGCATATTACGTAAGAGACCACTTTTCAGACTGTAGGGTTTTGCTGCAAAAATAAGAAGCAAGTCTCCAGAAGAACCGTGACTGGTTCTGCAAGATGCTCAATAAAACTCAATAAAGCTCATTTCCTTATAAAACTACACTAATTGTTCCGGAGACTACTGTTTTTTTTATTTTTATTGTTTCTGTCACACCAAATATTGACATTTACTACTGCTGCTCTTTACAGTATATATTTTTTTAATGTGGAAACATTTAATTTCATTATTTCTGAAGGCATCTTTGCTCTACAGCATTTCTTCGGATGTGCCTAAAACGTTTGCACAGTATTGTATCACCTTGCAGTTTGAAATCAAAGATGCTATCTGAATTTGAATGTCTTTTACGTGCAATACGAGAACACCAAGTCTCATAGCTGAAATGTTTTACCAACAACTTGCTGACTTTTCTTCGAGCTCACAAACACAATGTGCTACAGTACATTAGAAACTTTTTTCGATATTGAACATACGCTTGATTGTTTCCTTAAATCTAGATCGATGCACTTACTGTAACTAGCTAACTAGCTGGCCATACATTATTACATTACATTAGCTACCACTATTTACCCATGTCAATTTCCCAGCAACCAAATCATGAGACTGGGCAAAACATTGGATCTTTCACTTGTCCTCACTAGCTAATAAATGTAACATTTGTCCACTAACATTTGTTTTTTTTAACCATGTTCCAGCCACAATTGTATGTTATCAATAGCTTTCTCTCCAGTTATTCATGATTTTCACGCCCTATCATATTTATCATATCAGGGAAGTACTTTTTCAATTGTTGCCCAATGTGTATTTACCCATAGCACATGAGCTTAGTGGCTTTCCCTCCAGGTTCATTACCTTATTTGTTGATTTATGATGGAAGTAAACTGGAAAATTGTTTGTATCCATATTAAAAACATTCTGACGTTATTACCAACGTTACACACTTACGGATACGTTATTGCAGACATTGACAAATGTCTCCAGCTGTATATGTGTGGGTATGCTTAGTAAATTTCTCTGTTGGTTTGTCGTTAGGTGCTGTGTTTGCTGAGTTTCTGGCTACTTCTGCATCAGACACTGACTGAACGGCAAGATAAACTAAAAGAGGAAGCTACGCTTTCCGAAGTTTCAGTCGACTCAGAGAAAAAGGGTGAGCTTAACGCTCCAGCTGACCAAAGCCTGAATAGTATTCTTTAAAAACAAAAACCGAAGAAAACAGATGTATGGTGATGAGCTATGTGTCTAATTAGTGGTGTTTGATTGGACTATTAAAAATATCCCATCTCTTTGGATCTACTGATAGAAGAAGTCTTTATTCATCACATGTTCATTACACCATGGTAGAAATTCCTCTCTTTGCATATCCCGGCATACTGGGTCAGCCATAATATAGCACTCGTGGAGGATTCGCAGCTTGGCAGTGCTGGGGCTTGAACCCCCAGCCTTCTGATCAGTAGCCCAATGCCTGTAACCATTCAGGCACTTGTGTTAGCAGACTGGCCAACCTTTACACATTCTGTGTAGGAGCTCGGCGTCATAACAATCAGAGTATGCTGAAATATCGCTCAAAAACAAGAATATAGCATTTCTGGATTGCACACCTTTGCTGAAAAAGTACCAAAAAGATCCCCTAAATGTCCAGGGTGTATTCCTTAGACCGGGTGTCCCTGAGACTGCCACCCTGACCAGGATAAAGCACTTACTGAAGACGAATGAATGAATAATATATACTTAATAAGGCCTGTATTATTGTAATATGTGATAAAAAAAAAATCTAATGCTATCTAAAGCATGGATGTGATATGGCAACATAACTGTAAGCCCTGATAAGGGAGGAGAAATGTTTTGTGTTGTAGAGGTAGAGAAGTCAGAGGAAGAAGAAGGTGGTGAGAATGACCTGATGCAGATGGTGGGAAATCTGGTGATGGCCATGCTGGTGAAGTACTGGATCTACATCTGTGGTGGCATGTTCTTCTTTGTGAGCTTTGAAGGACGCATCGTCATGTACAAGATCATCTACATGATGCTGTTCCTCTTCTGCGTGGCCCTCTATCAGGTATCAAGTTTTAAATACTCAAAGAGAATGCTCAAAGTGAATATTCAAAGTAGATCTTTGTTATTGTGTCAGATTAGTGCATGGTTCATTGCTCTGTGATAAATAAGTCAATGAGTACAGGATCATTCCTGGAGATGTTTGCACTCATACACACTCAGATACTCTCTAGCCTTGTGCCCCTTTAGTAAGTAACTTTCACATTTCCAGATGAAAGGTACACACAGTACTAAAGGTCCAAAAAATTACAGGGTACCACCGGAGCAACAGCGAAATATACAGTTTAGTATCTATTACTATTTTTCTGAGAGTGTAGAATAAAACACTGGCCAAATTTTAGCTTGTTGAACCTTAAAGTACGATGAGATGTGATGGTGGCTGCTTTGTCTTTGCAGGTGCACTATGAGTGGTGGAGAAGGATTCTGAAATATTTCTGGATGTCAGTGGTGGTGTACACCATGCTGGTACTCACCCTCATCTATACGTGCCAATTTGACAACTCCATCAACGTCTGGTCTAACATGACAGGCATGAGTGAGGAAAAGTGAGTACAGTACCACTAGAGTTAATATTACAGTAGCACCTCTTGGGTTAATATTACTGTAGCACCTGTAGGGTTAAGAATGCAGTAGCACCGCTAGGGTTAATTTTACTGTAACACCTCTAGGGTTAATATTACTGTAGCACCTTTGAGTTAATATTACTGTAGCACCTCTAGGGTTAATATTACTGTAGCACCTCTAGGGTTAATGTTACTGTAGCACCTCTAGAATTAATATTACTGTAGCACCTCTAGGGTTAAGAATGCAGTAGCACCCCTAGGGTTAATATTACTGTAACACCTCTAGGGTTAATATTACTGTAGTACCTTTGGGTTAATATTACTGTAGCACCTCTAGGGTTAATGTTACTGTAGCACCTCTAGAATTAATATTACTGTAGCACCTCTAGGGTTAAGAATGCAGTAGCACCCCTAGGGTTAATATTACTGTAACACCTCTAGGGTTAATATTACTGTAGTACCTTTGAGTTAATATTACTGTAGCACCTCTAGGGTTAATGTTACTGTAGCACCTCTAGGGTTTATATTAAAGTAACACCTCTAGGGTTAATATCACTGTAGCACCTCTAGGGTTAATATTACTGTAGCACTTCTAGGGTTAATATTACAGTAGCACCTCTAGGGTTAATGTTACTGTAGCACCTCTAGGGTTAATATTACTGAAGCACCTTTAGGGTTAAGAATACAGTAGCACCCCTAGGGTTAATATTACTGTAACACCGCTAGGGGTAACGTTACTGTAGCACCTTTAGGGTTAATATTACTGTAACACTTTTAGGGTTACTATTACTGTAGCACTTCTAGGGTTAACATTACTGTAGCACATTTAGGGTTAATATTACTGTAGCACTTCTAGGGTTAATATTACAGTAGCACATCTAGGGTTAATATTACTGTAGCACTTCTAGAGTTAATAGTACTGTTGCACCTCTAGGGTTGATATTACTATAGCACTTCTAGAGTTAATATTACTGTAGCACCTCTAGGGTTAATGTTACTGTAGCACCTCTAGGGTTAATGTTACTGTAGCACCTTTAGGGTTAAGAATTCAGTAGCACCCCTAGGGTTAATATTACTGTAGCACCACAAGGGTTAATATTTCTATAGCAAGTCTAGGGTTAACATTACTGTAACACTTTTAGGGTTACTATTACTGTAGCACCTCTATAGTTAATATAACTGTAGCACCCCTAGTGTTAACATTACTGTAGCACCTTTAGGGTTAACATTACTGAAGCACCTCTAGGGTTAATATTGTAGTAGCACCTCTAGGGTTAATATTACAGTGTCCCATCCAAGAAGTGTTCCTAGGAAAGGCTACAGATTCATCCTGAAGATGAAGTGGTTATTGAAGATGAATGAATAAATGAACTGTACCAACAGAAAGCATGGGAACCTGAAATATAACAGAACATATTACGTATGTTATATTAATGTAACAAGGCAAAAAATATAATACAAAACTATTTGGTCACTCTTTCACTGACTCACTCATTCTTCCTCTCTGTTTCTTTAATTCTGCTATTTCTAAGATTCTTAACCGAATTACATATTAGTGTACAGGTCACTTTCTTTCCAGAGCTATAGGTGTTCATTTGAATCAGTTCAGGGTGTAGGGTGCACCTTGGATGTATAGCCAGGACACTACCCAAATAGCTTTTATGAACGATACATTTAGTGTAAAAATGAAACATGGAAACATTTGCACGATTAAAAGGAAGTGTTTTCAAAGTATTTATTTTTTAGCACCAGCCATACTTTCATTAAAGGTATTAAACTCTGGGAAAATATACCACATATAATATTTGATTGATTTGGTAGAGTATGACATAATGTAATAGTGTTTTTATTTTTATCTTAATATTGTTTTGTCTCGCTGGTTGTTTCCTCCCTCTTTTGCTCTCTCTCTCTCTCTCTCTCTCTCTCTCTCTCTCTCTCTCTCTCTCTGTGTCTTTCTCTCACGCTCTTTGGCTCATGCAGACTGAAGGATCTGGGTCTGGAGAGGTTTTCTGTGGGTATCCTGTTCACACGCATCTTCATTCCTACTTCTTTCCTACTAGTCTGCATCCTTCACCTGCACTACTTCCATGAGCACTTTCTTGAGCTCACTGACCTCAAGGCTGTGGCTGCCAAACAGGACAACGCCATCTACAGGTGAAGAGCAGACACGTTATTATTTTGTTATTGTTTGAACTAGTGTCTGCAGTTATTTAAAAAAAGCATATTTTATTTGTTTACCCCCCCGCCCCAACAAAAAAGTCCTTTTGAATTCTCATCATCATGATTTTTTATTTGTGTTCACTTTCATTCTCTTTTAGGATCATGTCTCTATTGTGTCATTTCAGAGTTTTTATATTTACCCAGGAAGCACTTCCTAATCAAGCAGTTAGCTTTAATCATGTACTTCCCGTCCCTGTTTTAACCATTTGTCTGCTCTCGTCTCTCTTTTTGCCATCCATAATGGTATTGGCCCCACAGCCATTCCAAAGTCAGTGCCCGTATCTGTCTGATTATGGATAGGTGGGTGACTGCTCGTGCTCCGTAGCACCCATGGACCCTTCACTCTGAATGTTGAAATGTCCTTCCCTCTCTCTTTCCCCTCACCTCTTTCTCTCCTATGTTCACTCCTCAATTAGTGAAACTATTCTAAACGAGAATAAGAACTCAAATGATTTGAATGATAGCATATAATAGACTGGTAGTAGTGAATGTGTTGTATGACCTAGTAATGTTTTGGAACTTGGTAATAGAAAATTTGTTTGTGAATGATGTATCCTCAGCACACTACTTGCACCAACGGTGACCCTAAAGACATGTTTCAACCCTAACATAACATCTCTGTGTATAACCTTTTCCCCTCCATCCACTGACTGCATTCAAAATCCTCTAAAAAGTTCTCTCCTCGGCATGTCAGTAATGTGCACGCCCCTTTCTTGAAGCATCTCCCATTTTCACGGCCTCCTCACCTCCCCAATGTTACTATTTGATGAAGTTTCTTTGTTCTAAAGCATTGCTGTAACTTTGATATTTGAAACTGAGGCTTTCAATGGTTTAATTTTATGTTTCAATTTTATAAATGATTGCTTTTTTAACAGCATCAAGCAAAAAATTCCATCTCCTCAGAGCAAGTAAGTGAGCTCGTGGCAGGACAGAAAAAAAAGCTTTCCAATGCCATGCAGCCATATCATGCAAGTTTTCAACCCCCTTGACCCTCCATCACCTGAGACGAAGACATTTTATGCTAATTTTTTGCTTCTCAAGCTTTTCATTAATGCCATGGATTCTATCTTTAATTCTGACTGATTTTTATATATATATATATATATATATATATATATATATATATATATATATATATATATATATATAAATATATATGTATGTATGTATTTATGTATATTTTTCCCCCTATTAATTACTGACTGACGATTGACCTTGCTTTCACATATATAACCACATCCCTGCTGATCTGTGAAGACTCACAGGCTCACAGCATCCATGATCTGAACCCTGCCTGTACAATACAACCCCAGTCTAGCTCTTTACTGTTTATAAAGGCACTAACCCACATAATCATCTGCTTCCTTGCTTCCTGGAAAGGATAGCTTGTTATTAGATATTAATCTAATAAGCATTGTCACTTTAAAAAATTTCAGTCGTTTAGTATGTGAATGGCTGTGAATGTCATTGGTTAGAGCTCTTATAAACAGGCAAGTACACCAACTGTTCCTGTTTCTCTAATGATAACTCTCGATGAACAGACTAGCCCATCCAGATGGCAGCTTGGCAGATCTCACAATGATAAGCTCCTCTCCTGAACCCTTGGTGGACATGGAGAAGGAAATGTTGATGGTGGAAAGCATAGCAGAGGAGAAAAAAAAGGAGGAGAATTCCATCCATGATGAGAGTCAACATTGTAGCGTGGCTACAGATCCAGAAATGCCATCAGAAGAGAGCTCAGGTACAATGCTATTGTTATTTTTATCCATGCATTTTTATTCCTTAGTTTACAACATGGATAATTGAGAATGAACGAGAATAGCGTGGATACCACTCATCACCTACCTACACCAGGGAATCCGTTTGCATAGCAAAACAATACAGTCCCTACAGACAAACCACATAATCAAATCCATACCACTTATTTCAGTCATAATGCTCACCAATACATGCACATAAATTACACACACATACAAGCAACAGTCACAGAAACCAAATTTGGTGTTATACATGTTAATTAACTCAACCGACATTCTCTACTACTACTCTACTCTTTTACTATACTCAAATCTCTACTACTCAAATCTCTACTACTCAAATCTCTGGGTGAGATTTGTGTGTGTGGGTGGGGTGTGAGATTTGTGTGTGTGGGTGGGGTGTGAGATTTGTGTGTGTGGGGTGTGTGAGATTTGTGTGGGTGGGGTGTGAGATTTGTGTGTGTGGGTGGGGTGTGAGATTTGTGTGTGTGGGGTGTGTGAGATTTGTGTGGGTGGGGTGTGAGATTTGTGTGTGTGGGTGGGGTGTGAGATTTGTGTGTGTGGGGTGTGTGAGATTTGTGTGGGTGGGGTGTGTGAGATTTGTGTGTGTGGGGTGTGTGAGATTTGTGTGTGGGGGGTGTGTGAGATTTGTGTGGGCGGGGTGTGTGAGATTTATGTGGGCTCGGTGTGTGAGATTTGTGTGGGCGGGGTGTGTGAGATTTGTGTGAGCGGGGTATGTGAGATTTTTGTGGGCTCGGTGTGTGAGATTTGTGTGGGCGGGGTGTGTGAGATTTGTGTGAGCGGGGTATGTGAGATTTTTGTGGGCTCGGTGTGTGAGATTTGTGTGGGCTCGGTGTGTGAGATTTGTGTGGGCGGGGTGTGTGAGATTTGTGTGGGCGGGGTGTGTGAGATTTGTGTGGGCTCGGTGTGTGAGATTTGTGTGGGCTCGGTGTGTGAGATTTGTGTGGGCGGGGTGTGAGATTTGTGTGTGTGGGGTGTGTGAGATTTGTGTTTGTGAGGTGTATGAGATTTGTGTGGGCTCGGTGTGTGAGATTTGTGTGGGTGGGGTGTGTGAGATTTGTGTGGGCGGGGTGTGTGAGATTTATGTGGGCTCGGTGTGTGAGATTTGTGTGGGCGGGGTGTGTGAGATTTGTGTGAGCGGGGTATGTGAGATTTTTGTGGGCTCGGTGTGTGAGATTTGTGTGGGCTCGGTGTGTGAGATTTGTGTGGGCGGGGTGTGTGAGATTTGTGTGGGTGGGGTGTGTGAGATTTGTGTGGGCGGGGTGTGTGAGATTTGTGTGGGTGGGGTGTGTGAGATTTGTGTGGGCTCGGTGTGTGAGATTTGTGTGGGCGGGGTGTGTGAGATTTGTGTGAGCGGGGTATGTGAGATTTTTGTGGGCTCGGTGTGTGAGATTTGTGTGGGCTCGGTGTGTGAGATTTGTGTGGGCGGGGTGTGTGAGATTTGTGTGGGCGGGGTGTGTGAGATTTGTGTGGGCTCGGTGTGTGAGATTTGTGTGGGCTCGGTGTGTGAGATTTGTGTGGGCGGGGTGTGAGATTTGTGTGTGTGGGGTGTGTGAGATTTGTGTTTGTGAGGTGTGTGAGATTTGTGTGGGCTCGGTGTGTGAGATTTGTGTGGGCGGGGTGTGTGAGATTTGTGTGGGCGGGGTGTGTGAGATTTATGTGGGCTCGGTGTGTGAGATTTGTGTGGGCGGGGTGTGTGAGATTTGTGTGAGCGGGGTATGTGAGATTTTTGTGGGCTCGGTGTGTGAGATTTGTGTGGGCGGGGTATGTGAGATTTGTGTGAGCGGGGTATGTGAGATTTTTGTGGGCTCGGTGTGTGAGATTTGCGTGGGCTCGGTGTGTGAGATTTGTGTGGGCTCGGTGTGTGAGATTTGTGTGGACGGGGTGTGTGAGATTTGTGTGGGCTCGGTGTGTGAGATTTGTGTGGGTGGGGTGTGTGAGATTTGTGTGGGCGGGGTATGTGAGATTTGTGTGTGGGGGGTATGTGAGATTTGTGTGGGCGGGGTATGTGAGATTTGTGTGGGTGGGGTGTGTGAGATTTGTGTGGGTGGGGTGTGTGAGATTTGTGTGGGCTCGGTGTGTGAGATTTGTGTGAGCGGGGTATGTGAGATTTGTGTGGGTGGGGTGTGTGAGATTTGTGTGGGTGGGGTGTGTGAGATTTGTGTGGGCTCGGTGTGTGAGATTTGTGTGGGCGGGGTGTGTGAGATTTGTGTGGGCGGGGTGTGTGAGATTTGTGTGTGTGGGGTATGTGAGATTTGTGTGTGTGGGTTGTGTGAGCATGTGCGTAACCAGACTCTGAATACGAGGAACTTTCTCCACATCAATATTGATGTATCTTTTGGACTCTCTGAATATGTACACACTACTTATCACTGTGCATATTGCAAAGTTTTCATGTCTCTTTTTGCTGTTTATCTTTAAGGCTGCAGTTTGCATCAATCCTAAACTCCTTCTGTTTGTAGATCTGAAAAATAAGTGGCACCTGGTGATGGACCGTCTGACTGTGCTGTTCCTGAAATTTCTGGAGTACTTCCATAAGCTGCAGCTCTTCATCTGGTGGCTTCTGGAGATCCATATCATCAAGATAGTCTCTTCTTACATCATCCTGGTGTCTGTTACCGAGGTAACCGCAATCTTTTTTACTGTCTCTAATTCGTATAAGCCATTCGTGATTTCTGTATTTAATGCCTTTAAAGTCTTTCTACCCTTTGTGCCCTTTCGGTCTAAATGTAACAACTTTAAAATGACCTAGTGTTGCATACTTGTATACCCTGCACATCTCCAATGCATTAAGAGCATTTTAACATGAAGAGTGGGTCTGATTAATGTGAACTAATGTTTGCAGGTGTCTCTGCTGAACTACGTGTTCCTGGCAGCATGGGCTTTCGCTCTGCCCTATAGTCAGTTCCGGCATATGGCCTCCAGCATCTGCACTGTATGGACTTGTGTTATCATCATCTGCAAAATGTTGTACCAGCTGGAGTCGATAAAACCAGAAACATACTCAAGTACCTGTACAATGGTGTGTGATCGTTTTCAGTCAGACATTTTTAAGCTATGCATTTATACAGTTCACTTTCAGGTCTAATAACTCTTTGGTGGTCATTTCCTTATTCAATATCTGATGGATGTATCTTCGTATTTCCCGTTAGCCTCATTACCCGAACGACCCAGAGAATAAGACGCAGTTGTACATGAAGAGGTCTTTGCTGTACGAGAAGCCAGTAGACCCTGCAAACTGGATTGGACTGGTGAAGTTCCCCTCTCTTTTGCCGAATCTAAGGGTGAGCAGACAAATTATGTAAGGATGTACAAATATGACTGCCATCATATACATAGGCTTAATAATAGGGACCAGAAAGGGCAGATCAAGGCAGACTAGTTCTGACTAAAAATGAAGCAATAACAACATCTTTACGTGGAACACTATAAGGTCAGTCTATATAATGGACATCTATATACATCTTTTTGTCAGTTGGTGCTCACTAGATACTGTAAAGCTTGATTCATTCAGTTAAAGGAATGGCTAGAGAAAACAGAATATTTACAAACATTTTTCAATTTCTTCAAATTCAGTCAATCAACCAAGCCATGTTTGGTGTCACTGGTGTATTTGGGTATTTTATTATTGCGCTTTGCAAGCAGTGAAGCCAACTTGAGCTAAAATCATCAAGCATTATGGAAACTGGAATCATTTTGCTCTATTACAGAAGGTCAGAAATCAGAGCAGGTGTACCTGATAACAAATTCAGCAATGAGATTCAACTCAACATGGTATAAGCCCCATTCCTTTAACCTTAAGCCTTAAGCTGGGTTACAATCATTTATTTGTGTGTGGCACATAGTGAGGAAGTTGTTTTCTATATACAGTGTTTTCTGTGAATGTATGCACTCTTCCTGTGAGACATACTCTATCATCTTGACTGATGTTTTGTGTTGTCTGATGCTCTACAGAGGCTGCATGTTAACGCTGTAATGTTGCTGATGGTGCTGGGGTTTTTTTTCCCTCTAGAACAACTTACTGATGCTGGCCCTTTTGGCGTTCGAGGTAACAATCTACCGGCATCAGGAGTATTTCCGGCTACGCAACAAGCTCTCTCCTCCTCCTTTTCGAACTATTTTCCATGAAATCACTCGTCAACACCTTGATAACGGCATCATCAGCTGTGCCAAATACTTCATCAACTACTCCTTCTACAAGTTCGGGGTAGAGGTACGTCACCAATATTTCACCAGTGTTTCTGCAACTGTATTCATGTCTTGGGAAGACAGAGCACTGTTTGGAAGCAAACACTCTGGTAGTATGAATTCAGTTAGAATGAACAGTTCAGTTCCTTCAGATACAAAAATGATGCTGTATATTTGAGCCCTAGATTTACAACTGTATGTGATGTTTTGCCTTATTTCTTGTCTCAGGTATGTTTCCTTTTGGCGGTGAACGTGATTGGTCAGCGCATGGACTTCTACTCTATGCTGCATGCCGTTGCTCTGGCAGCCGTGATGTACCGGCGTAGGAGAAAGGCCATTGCTGAAATCTGGCCTAAATATTGCTGCTTCCTGGCCTGCATGATCACCTTTCAGTATTTTGTCTGTATAGGCATCCCACCAGCAGCATGTAAAGGTGAGAATGAGTGTGTCCATGCGAACAGTCTGTGTTGGTAGAAAGCCACCTTAGACTGAGTTACTTGATATGGTAGTCAGTTTGCTTGTGACCATATTCCATGTATTTTTGGCTGTGTTAGCATTTTTTTTTGTAATCAGTTTATTTCCCATCAACCAGAACCTTCAGTAGAGTTTTGTAGCTCAGTGAAGTTCATTCGGTTGTCTACATGCACTCCTGCTGCGAGATCCTGACACACCTCCACTCCTCTCGTTCCTCTTGCCCTTTGGATCTGCCTGATTCATCCTGATGCTCGAATTTCGGCTTGAAGCTTCTGCACTTGTGACTCACTTTCTGCTGCTGTCCATGGTCCAACATGAATATCCTAAAGACCTGCACTTCCTAAAAAACAGACTGTATTCAAATGATAATTGAATTCTACATACTATAGACCTAGGAATTGATACTGTATTCATAAAGACTGTCTTGTGCTCATCCCAGGACTCTTGTTCACAATATATTCATACTGAACATCTTTTCGATATACTTAGCACTGTTTGCCTTTACTCTTCTACACTTGTGCTGCATATGGGATTATAACGAATGATTTATAATCCCTTTATTGGGTGTCGTCCAGAAGAGTATCGGTTCCCTTTTGGGTCTGGTTCTCCTCAGGTTTCTTCTTGCCTCTGTCATATTTGGCTTACTCTTAGGAATGTAAATATATAGTACATAAAGATTTCTGTAAAGCTGCTCTGTGACAATATTTATTATTAAAGTTTTCTACAAATCAAATGGAATTGAATTGAATTTAAATGGAACTGAATTGACATGTTGTGTTTTTTTCAGACTACCCTTGGAGATTCCCCAACTCTACAACAGATTCCAATGTCATTAAGTGGCTCTACCTGCCTGATTTCCACACAAGGCCAAACTCCAAGTTTCTCATCTGTGAGTTATGATTATGTACTCTTATTGTGTATTTAAATGATTGTGAAATGTTCAGTACTACTGTAGTAACCAAGTGTGCTGATCAACAGTAAACTGAAAGGACGAAATCGTTCATCGAAGTGCGGTTTAACATTATTTCTCTCTTTCTTTCTTTCTTTCTCTGTTCTAGATGACTTCATGTTGCTGCTAAGCGCGTCGTTGCAGCGGCAGGTGTTCGATGAGGAGAATAAGGCAGCGGTTCGTCTGATGGCTGGAGAAAACGTCGAGATCTGCAGAGATCTGGACGCTGCCTCCTTTAGTGTACACAACCCCGTCCCGGACTTTATACACTGCAGGTGTACTAACACACACACACACACACACACACACACACACACAGATCTGCTGGAGCAAAGTATCACTAGAACTCTTGCTCTTGTTCAGTTCTATTTGATTTTTTATAGCGCTTTAGGTTTTAAAAATTTTGAAGCAGTTATTTTGGAGCTGAAGACCTACAAGCACAATTTTAAGGTTATGCAAAGTGCAAATAAAAAGAATGTGTTGTGAACGCTTTGTTATGCCCTGGCTTGATTGTCTGTGCGTCAACATGCACAAGACCGCCCCCATCCATCTTTCGTGTCCTCTCTTTCCCAATTTCTTCTTCCACAGATCAGATTACAGATGCAACGTGTTGTCCATAGCTCACTGTCACTTTCACTCATATGCAATTTTTTTTTTTTTTTTGCCTAACTCAATAAGCAGCTTTTATGTACAAAGTGAGTTGTTTTCTCAACAAGGTGCTCAGTGAGAGAGAGAGAGAAAGAGAGAGCGAGAGAGATAGGAATCCATCCATTCTGACCCATCTGCAACACTTGCATGTATCTTTTCATCAAAGGTCTTAATACAGGCTGAGTAGTGGGACCTACATCTAGCTATCAGTGTTTCCACACACAGCTCTTGAGTGGTTGTGAGAGGTAATGTGTGGAGTGATGTAGTGCACACCCAGGTGGGTAAGAGATCTAGAGTGCACTCAGATGATAAAGATCCATACATACCAGCATTTACAGCCGATATGGTGAGCACTCACTTCCTTCATATATACATATATATACACACAAACACACACAAACACTGCCGGTCAAAAGTTTGGAGACACTCAACTGAAATGTTTCTCATAATCTTAAAAATCTTTTGATCTGAAGGTAAATGTTTGAAATCGGTGTTGTAGACGAAAATATAAATGTGCCAACATATTCGTTTCTTTAATTAGAAAACTAACATTTTATTTACAATAAAAATTATATAAATAAAAATATTTTTTTAATTGATGAATTGGAGCGAAATATTCAGAAAAGCAGCCAATAAGTGTCCAGCATAGATGGGAACTCCTTTAATACTGTTTAAAAAGCATCTCAGGGTGATTCCTCAAGAAATCGCTTGAGAAAATGCCAAGAATACATTTCTGGAAATTCTCGGCAAAAAGGGGGTCTACTTTAAAGATGCTAAAATATGAAATTATTTTGATTTATATTGATCTATATATTTCCATAATTCCCATAGTTCCATTTGTGTTACTCCAGAGTTTTGATGACTTTATTATTATTCTTAAATGTGGAAAAAATTTTTAGACACAGTCATTCTTCATATAGAATGAGTGTGTCTAAATTTTGACCGGTTGTGTGTGTGAGTGTGTGTGTGTGTGTGTGTGTGTGTGTGTGTATGCGTGTATATGTATGCTCGGAAACACTGACTCTGCTAAAGCACTTATTGACAGGAAGTGATATAGTGTGAAATAGAACCTTTACTAACTATATATAGTTATAACTATAGTGTTCAGGCATCAGTGTCAGGAGGAAAAAAGCGTCAAAATATCATCTAAATTAATATAATTTACACGTCTTAAATTATTTTCATCCAGTGTGAAATTAGTGTGAATATTCAATTAGTTCAACATTTCACACCTTCCAGAAAGACATTGTAAATGCAAAAATGAAAGCAATATGTCTTGCTACAATGGTTGTGTATAACAGTGTGTAAACATTGATGTTGGTACAGTTCAGGATTTGCTGCTGATTGTTCTGAAGTGGTACCTTGGTGTGTTGTAGGTCGTATTTGGACATGCTGAAGGTGATTATGTTCAGCTACCTGTTCTGGTTTGTCCTGACCATCATCTTCATCACGGGTACCACACGCATCAGTATTTTCTGCATGGGCTACCTGGTGGCGTGTTTCTACTTCCTGCTATTCGGCGGAGAGCTACTTCTCAAACCCATCAAGAAGATCTTGCACTACTGGGACTTCCTGATAGCCTACAATGTCTTTGTGATCACCATGAAGAACGTCTTCTCTGTGAGACACGTCAATGTTTTTTTTGTTTTTTACACAATCATCTAAAGGCATTTTCTTGTTAGTTTGGCCTGTTTAAAAACAAAACAAAACATAGTTTCCAGTTTATTAGGTACATTAGGTTAGCTTGTACCTTCCATTTCAATTTTGTCATTTACCATATAGACATACTGTGTGAAATTATACCTATTTGGTAGGTCCTGATTCTGAAAAGATCATCTGTCATCTGTGCAAACTAATGAATCATCCTAGTAAAAACCGTTCTACTGTCATCCAGAACTGCTCGACCGATGTGTGTAGTGCAAGTGGTGAGATTCAGACGCTTGTGCTATAGCTACAGCCTTGACATACATCGCAACATTGTGAAACACATTAAGTTTAAACATAGCTGCATTCCAAATTTTGTGAAAGTCAATAAGGAGTAGTGTTTTTCTTTTTCTAGCTGAATAAATCTTTTTCTATGAATAAAAAAAAATTTGTAGCCCAAACTCCAAATCTGCTTGTTCCAGGCACCCAGGCTAGTGAGTTGTCCACCGCTGAGTATAAGTACAAGACAGGTGTGCCTAATAAACTGGCATCTCTGTGTATTTATGTCATGCAAAGTTAATGACAATTTCTCCGGTACAATGCACATCTGCTTAAGTGTTTATATGGTATTAAAATTTGAACACCTGTGTGAATTTCTCTGTGGTTCTCATGGTTGCTTTGCCTCAGATTCTTGCCTGTGGCTACATCAACAAGCTGAAGGTGAACTGCTGCTGGCTGATCCAGCTGTTGAGTCTGGCCTGCACCATCAAAGAATATGAGGACCTGCCAGGTGTGGATCTGACTATTTTGTCCCAATGAACCATCAAGGTTTCCTTAATGAAATCTGGATTTGGTATAAATTTGGCAATTGTTTATGTGTACTGCAGGTCAGTGGAAAAATCAGTAAATGCTGACTGAACCACATGCATGCGGCATGACATTATTTAATTGACCAGAAGACAATAGCTGATTGTTTTGCACAAATTCCTTTGCAGTGTCTTTGTTGTTGTTGTTTTTTGTTCTCTGATACACAAGGCTATTTGCAGGGTGAACTTTAGAATCGAAAAGATCAAAAGCTTGTAATCTTCTGGTTTTGGTGTGAAATGTTATATGTACATGTCCATGTGTGTCTTCAGTCTCTAGTAGTGACTGTGACTTACCTAAGGATGAGGCAGGAATCATCTGGGACAGCATCTGTTTCAGCTTTCTGTTGCTACAGAGACGTGTCTTCATGAGCTACTACTTCCTCCATGTCGTGGCCGATATCCGTGCTGGACAGATCCTGGCTTCTAGGTACGCTGTGTTTAAGAACATAAGCCCCGTCGTCACTCTGCTCGCAACGATCAGCATTGAAACGATCGCCGATTTAATTCACGAATTGTTTTTGTTCTATCGGCTAAATTTCACATTTTTAATTAGTATTGAAACATTGCAGCTGTTCAAGGCCACCTCCACAGTGTGCATCATGAATAATCATGAATAATTTAAGAGCTGTTTAGACCATTTGCAGTCGGAAGCTTGGCACGTAACCAAGAACTTGGTAAAAACATAAAGGTCGTTGTTTAAGGAAAGCTAGCAATTAAAAGTTCTACAGGCAGACTGACTGTTGAATTTGTTAAACTGGCTTCTTATCTACCTAACATGATGTAAGGCACGGTTAGAATATTGATAATAATAATAATAAGAATAATAATAATATAAGCACTTCTGCATTGTTTTGGTTAAATATATTTATGTTTTCTTAAAGTTGGAGTGTCAAAAACTGTTATAGACAAAATAAAATAAAAACCATTTTGAGCAAAACCCAAATTCAGCCACAGCACATTCCAACATGTTCTCCCAGACTGCCACATATATACAGTATAGCAATTGTACATACATTAACATTTGGTAGAACATCTGTTATATATTTGCTCTTAAGGAATCATTCTTTCCTCTTAAACTCCAGTTATTTCAAACGTGTTGGATAAAGCGTCCTAAAATTTTCCTTACAAGGAAACTTTACAGGTATTCTTCAGTTATCTTCTACACAGTGTTCTTGCCTAGGTTGTGAATGAGTCTGCTCAGTTCAATTTAGGAACATGAAAGACAACACTAAGAACCACTCAGAAACTTCCAGGAATTCACAGTTCCCGAAAACACAATTGCTGTTTGTTTTGTTCCAGATCTGGTTCAAGAATCGCACATTAACTGGTCATTAGTCATATACTCTAAATATTCTTTTTCCCCAAAAACGTTTCTTACTTAAGTATCAGAAACGCAACAGTTTTTAAAATGTTAATCCATTTTACTCTGTGTGTGTCTCTCAGGGGAGCAGAGCTGTTCCAAGCCTCTATAGTAAAGGCAGTGAGAGCTCGACTGGAGGAGGAGAATAAATCCATGGAGCAGCTCAAGAGACAGTGAGAATACACACTATACATGGATCTGAAGTATAAATAGTTCTGCAAGAATGATTTTGACCATTTGCAATCATGTTTTTTTTTTTTTTTTGTTAAAACGTATCTAATCGTCAATTTCATCGTTACAAAATAAGGCATTGAATATGACCAAGGCTGGATCATTAAAAATTGTTTCATCGCAGGATTTCAGGTTTCAAGTCCTGCCTTTGCTGTTTGACATTTACGGTCATACGTTATCATGAAAGTAGGGAAGCAGGGCAACAAAAAAAGCCTATCAGAAAGACTTATAAAGCATCACCAGTGGTTGAAATGTAGCTCAACTGTTTGGAATTCCAAGAATAATTTTTCAAATTGCATCCAGGTTATCCCAAATGTAGTTCCAGTTAGGTCTTTATGAAAAGAAGTCCGAATCATATCTGATGAATGTGACTGCCTTAAACCAGGATGGACCGCATTAAGACCCGGCAGGAGAAGTTTAAAAAGGGGAAGGAGAAGATGCTGAGCCTGACCCAGGAGTCTACAGACAGCCAGACCTTAATTCATCCTGATGCTGTTGCAGAGGAGGAGGAGGATGATGGTATGACAAACACATCTGATGTGAAGGAGAATATGTTTAAACTGTTGTAGACCAGTAGCTAAATTGAATAATATAGGCCAAGAGTGAAATCTTGTTTTTGGTAAAGCCTGTGGACTATAACAATACTTCATCATATGTCATTATAGATTTTTGCACCATAGACACAAGAAAATACACTTACTTGTATGTGTGATACATTTTTTTTCATTCAGTTATATTAATGATCTTGCCACCATTTTATTGTAGGAGCAGAGAAAGAGAAAGCCAAGGCCAAAAAAAAGCAGTGGTGGAGGCCTTGGGTTGACCATGCTTCCAGTAGGTTTACTATCATAATTTCCTCTGCTCTGAGTGTTGCTTGTGTCCTTGACCAGAACTCAGAGGATTCCCATACTGCACCAGGGCTCAGTGAGACCGACCAATCAGCAAACTCAAATCACCCAGGCCTTATGCTTCTCCTGAATCTATTTAAGGCTTATAGGAAAATACAGGCAGTTCCAGAATTATTGGCACCTTTCATGACAATGTGCAAAATGAATACATTAAACATATGTGTACAGTATGTTATATAGTTCAATCATAAATGTTTTATTCAGTAGTGCATTTTTTTGTTGTTGCCCCCAGAACACTGGAAAACACTGGAGAAAAAAAATCCAGAGGTAAAATTGCCAGCACTATCAGCATGTGAATTCTGGCTGTGACAGTTCCTCGACCTCAGCTACATCACTCGAGTTCGTAATTGGTCTCAACTAGAGATGTGCGCGGGACTGTTATTTTTGTTGTTTTTTTTTAATCCCGCTCACGCAGTGATTATTTTTGTTTATATAATATTTTCAAATAAATTTTATTTGATTTTTGATATTTGATTTTGGTTCCCAAAATATAAACAAACTAGTAGCCAAATTTAATCTACTGCGAACCTGACCAGGCAGCGCATGAACATGTTTGTCCTGCAAGCCTCATATCTGACCACTTGCTCGTTCTCGCATGAAAATAAAAACTTCCCGCCCGCGCGACTTTTTTGTTGTATCCTGCGGGATGCCAGTATCGATGCACAACTCTAGTCTCAGCAAGATTCCCTTTGAACCTTTCTGGCAAGTTTTACTTCAATTCAGAAAACAGGTTTTCACATGGGTTCAGATTTAAAAACTAAGATGTCTATTACAAAAAAAAAAAATTTCAATCTACAGCACGGCTATCAATCCTCAGTGACAGCAGACCACCAGCCTCAAAACAGTCCCATCTTAATATTTTACAGTGGGTACAATATCACATACAGTCCACATTTTTTGCTAAATATGCTGATGGTTTACACAGACAACAGTTCTGATGAAGCCCAGCATTTTGTGTGCTGCTTTCAGGAAGGCTTCTTTGTGCTGCCAGTCCATAGTAGCTTGTTATGGATGGGTGTCTAATAGTTGATTTTGAAACTTGAAACTTCATGAACGATCTAAACTCTGCAATTTATATTATATACAATTATATTTTATCATTATTTCATTATGATTGTGCTTCTGTGATTTTTTATGTATTTGAATCAATTACAAGGTCAACAACTATCTGTCTCACTTGTGCAACCTCATATTTATACTGCAAGAAAACATGAACTTGTGAGTTACTGAACACAGAGCAATTTTGTTTAAAAAAACAATTTCTTTGCATTTAGTTGAACTATCCTTTATTTGTAGCTAAAATTTTGCCACATATAAATTTGAGAGAAAATACTGTTATTTTTTATTGAATAAGCTAGTAATCACAATTCTTTGAGGGGAATACTAGAATTTTTGTAATAATTTATAATATATACTCATTTTGTCAATTCTCTTGAAAGGTGCCAAGAATTCTGGATTTGGCTGTGTATTTATATTATCTAAATATACAACGAATGTATATTTAGATAATATAAATACATATGCATAAGTATTCATAGTATCCAACCCTCTATAACTTTTCTACATTTTGTAGTGTTACAAACTGGAATCGAAATGGAATCAGTTGGGATTATATGTCATGAATCTACACAAAATGGCCCATAGAATTTAAGTAGGGGAATCAATATATTTTTCAAAATGATTTACCATTAAAAAAAGTAAATGATGTGATTGCTTAAGTATTCATCTGTGTTGCTGTCAAACCTCTAAATTAGTTCTGGCATCTGAAGTAACATAATTAGTAGAATGGAGTCCACCTTTGTGCGAGTAAAGTGCCACATGATCTCAATATAATTTACAAGACTTGAAAATTGCTTTTCCCCAACAATCTCCTTCTAGTCTGACAGCGCTTGAGAAATTTTGCCATGAAGAATGGACACAAAATATCAGGATCCAGATGTGCAAAGCTGATATATATCCCAGAAGAGTTGCAGCTGTCTTAAATCATTCATTCATTTTACTTCTACTTTTCCTGGTAGGGGTTGCAGTGGCAGCAAGCTGAGAAGGTCAGTCCAGACTTCTCTATTCCTGGACCCAAAGACCAGTTCCTCTTGAGAAAGCTTTTCAGTCATTCTCAGGACACCTGTAAGATAATGAATCTTGGGTCTGTCCTGGGGTCTCTGTCCAGTGGGACATGCCTGATACAACTCTAGTGTAAGGTACCTGAACCACCTCAACTGGCTCCACGATCCCAGTTTGTCATACCAATCCAAAGGCTCTGCTCCATATCTTCATATCAAATGGAAGAGGCATGTTAACAACACAACTCTAACCTTGTCCAGTGCCTTCAACATCTCTGGCCGAATCTCATCTCATGGTTTGCCAGAAGATCACTGGCGAAACCTAAAAGTCATTTTCCATGGTCTCTACAAACTCCTCTCATGCCTGAGCTTTCTCTTCTGCATCTAACTGCATTTGCAGCAGACCTTCTGGCTTTCCTATACCTCTAAATTGAATTAGGAGAGCCCTCAATGAGCACTACTTCTTCAGTGATGGCTTCCCTCACCACTGGTGTACATCAGCATGTCCTAGGGTTACAGGCTGACAGGCGCCAGCAGCCTTCTGGCAACGGCTTCTTGCTGCTTCAACAACTGAGGACTAAACATGGTCCATTCAGAGTCAGCGACCTCATGTCTTACATGGTAGAAGTCATTTCAGAAGTGGGAGTTAAATTCCTCTCTCACCAGAGCTTCTGCCTGACACTCCAGAAGGCTTTCTAGGGAAGCTGCCACTGCTGGGCCCTTGAGCAAGTTCCTTAACCCTCTACTGCTCAGTTGTTTAAATGAGATAAATGTAAGTCACTGGATAAGGGAGTGTGCCAAATGCTGTAAATGTAAATGTCTTCTGGGTTTGCCAAGTAAATTTGGCTGGGGCCCCATGTGACAAATCCAACTCACAACAAGAAGTGATCAGTTGACAGCGCTACTCATCTCCTTACACAAGTGTCCAGTCTCAAATGTGATGATACAATTACAAAATCGATCAGTGACCTTTGGTCTAAAGTTCTCTGGTACCAAGTGAACTTATGAGCAACCTTGTATTTGAACATAGTGTTTGTTATTGATAATCAGTGGCTTGCATAGAAGTTTAATAACGTTTCACCACTCAGGTTCAATGTTCAATTGTTCAGATGTTAGCAATATTATGTGAATCATGGTAAAAAAAAAAAAGATTTTAAAAATCCCAATTAGTCAATATCAGTTCCGGGTTCTAACACTACAAAAATGTGGAATAGTTCAAGGGGGGGTGAATACTTATGCAAGACACTGTAAATATTTATTCGTATGATATTTTACAGACAGTGTGCATTTAAAATGTATGAAAATCACTGAAGTTGCTAAAAGATTTATGTTTAGCATTGGAATATTCAGAGCCTTAAATAGATATATACTGTATTGCATCTAAGGACAGGAAAAATGCTAATACCTGGGTGGTACTGGGTCCTTGGCTTGAAGTGACATCAGTTGATTAAAACAATTGGCCTGGTCCCTAGAGCCCACAGTTATGAATCTCTGCCATGGTTTCAATTTATCTCACCCTCATTAAAAGAAATAGAGAGTCCATTTTTCCAGTCTGGTTTCCTTTAAGACACAAAGAACTATGGCTGGGAACTCTCTCTTTCACAGAGACAGCTCAGAATGAATTGATCAGTGCTGACAGGTTACAATAAAAACATTTTTCCTTTGCCTTTGGTATTATCTTATTCCAGATGTTAACATGGCTAGAAGTAAACAAAAACTAACCTGTTACTTACTACCTATTAAGTTAGTAGTTATACTGTCTCTTTAATATGGTGAAATGTATGATAAATGAATTGACCTGCTAATACTCCTCTAATACATACTCCTGCGTCAGGCTGAGCAGTTCATCTCTGTGCTGTGCTACTCTGGTTTGCTTTTGTTGTTTCTATCCTTCATCCACAGAAGTCGATTTTATTTCTACATGCTCATGTGTTTTGTTCACGCTCCTATTTCAACACTCCCACCCTAACCCTGTCCATTGTGGCTGTTCTGTTCAAGGACACAAGGCAGTTTCCCTACTCCAGTTCCTGTCCTACAGTGCAAACAGGACAGGACACAGGGGATAAAATGTTCCTGGTCTGTTTTTGTTCGAACCGTTAACCGTCCCTGCTTTATTTTTGATGCTGTCATTCTTGGTTAGTTAGTGGGAGCTGTTTTGATCATATCTAGTACGTAACAAATGTCAATCTTCTTTACTATTTTAGGCTCTGTCTCTGTCCTAAAGTCTTTTAAACCTGTGCTTTTTTCCCACTTTGCTTTAACATTTTCATGGCTGTTGGGCAAATTTGTGTGTATTGTCCGTCTATAGTGTCATTAACATCACCCAGATCCTAAGAATTTATTGAATACTGTGGTATGTCTGGATCAAGGGTTCTTTGCAATCCATCCCTGGCTGTAAATCCACTATTTCTGACTGTTATGATCAGATCCTTTGTAGGCTGGTTCCTCAGATTTGTGCAATACAGTCATTTTTAATTCCATGGATTATTCAATTCATTTCCTTACAATAAACATCTTAAACACCTATACACGCTTGTCGCTGTCCGGCATTGCCTGTGTGGCCTGTGCTGTAGAGCAAATGACTATCCCCACCCTTTCTTTCTTTTAGTGGTGAGGAGCGGAGATTATTACCTGTTTGAGACTGACAGTGAAGAGGAGGAGGAAGACGAAGAGAAAATAGATGAAGAACCTCACAAGAAATCAGCGTTTCAGGTGAGAGGATTCGAGCTTTAGTGTATAGGAATGATGCCATCTAATGCCAGCACTACAGCAGCAAACGTTTTCACTATTGAATGTGTTTAGGTTTATTTGTTCAGCCTAGGCTAGGGTTAAAACCATGTAGTTGTACATATATAGTTGTAAGCGTTCAAATTGACCCAATATAGAACCACTGTTTTAGTCACCTTATACCACAGCAAATTGCCAATAAAATGTCATAGTTTTAATCCATTTACAGTTATACTTAATGTAGTGGAACAAGTTCCTCTTATCACTTAGGTTATTTGCAGTGTCAGTTAAAAAAAAATTAAGACAAATAAATGGAGCTTGTCATATTGCAGAGAAATTGCAAAGTGCAAAAAAATAGTCCTGAAGACTTTCTTGTGTTGGAAAAGTTACAGCTTTACCTCTGATTATTACAAAGCACCGATACTGGAGACTCCTTCCAAAAACATCTCCGAAAAGAAAACTTCACCATATCAACAATTACACAAGTTTGTAAAAATATGTTTGCATGGAGCGTCAACTCCCTGTGTAAGTTGTTACTATAGAAACGATGACATATTAGAACAAGCACAATCATTTAAACCTTGCATTACTGTCGGAGCTGACGGGAAATTAATCAGCACTTTCTGAGAAAAATAATTTGAGAAATTTACAGTGCTGTAGAGTTGATAGTGAGCCACTTGACTATTGTTTAGTCAGACAGTGTTTTTTAGGACTCAGAAGGGCTTTTCACACTGCTCTTAACCCCGGGTTATCATCTTTCGAAACCCTGTTTCTATCCCCGGGTAGAGGAACACTTCGCACTTGTAATTTAGGAGCAGGGTTATCACCGTTTTTACCTGGGGTGATGAAACCCTGCTCCGAAGCAGGGTTAGTACCGCTTTTCTCGTTGCGGTGCCAAACGTGTACCGTGTGAAACGATGCAGTGTTTGAATGTTACGGCTAGATGATAAACAACAGACACCCAATCAGGAACTGAGTAGCGCGTGCCTCATATCGCATGCTTTGTACAGTCACAGTCACTTTGTACAGTCGCGAGACAAGCCGTTATTTAAACTGGTCGTGTTCTGTATTCATCCAATCAAGGCTGTTGACACCGCAAATATGCAAATAAGAACATTAACCCAGGGTTTAGATTACACGTACAGTGTGAAATGTACAGATTATGAATAGCCAAGTTTAACTGTCAACCCCGGGTCACGTATGAGAAGTGTGAAACATAAAACAAGATAACCCAGGCTTCCATTTACTCGGGCGGGGTTTCGAAGGACCCAGGGTTAACAATTTAAAGTGTGAAAAGCCCTAAAGGAGTTTAGATTTACTCCTACCTCACTGATTTAGTGGTTGCATTCAAATCTGCATACTCCTGTTCTAAAAAGTAGACACTTTCATAATGAATTTTGACCTGTAGTATGGTACTCTGCAGTTTGGGTTGTAGTCCCCACATGTTCCCTCTGACACTGGCTGCCTCTATTTTTTTTTTTTTCCCTTCAGCGAGCGATCGGAAAGTTTGCCTCAGCCATCCTGGCTTTGCCCAGGTCTATACTAAAACTGCCCAAAACTATCCTTCAGTATCTTATCAGGGCAGCCAAGGTATCAGCTAAAGATTATGCTGTGTTTGTGTGGTTTCTTGTGTTTGTTTATGGTTTGTGTGTATCTGTTGACAGTGCCTTGCCTTTCCACTCCATGCTGTTGAATTTATATTTATTTATAAGGTCCTAAAATGTCTAAATGATTTTCTCAGATGGAATGAAAAAGCTTGGGTAAAATCTGAAGTGCGATTTGTTTGTTTAATTAATTGCCATCATCATGGTTAGCATGCATTTTCCGTGTCATCCTCATCATCATATTTGGGCTAGGTGTGTTTATTTATTTATTTTTGTCCAGTAAGTATATGTCTTCTACATATTTGTGTTCAGTCTATGTGATTTGCCCCACTGTATACTAGTCATCATTACAGACCAAACAAATGAAAGCACCTTCAAACTGAATTGTCATTCAGATTGCAAAAGTTATTTCTGTGCCAGTGGGGCAAAAAGACTGCAGTCATACCATTCTTTATCTTGGTCTGTTTCTAGCCTGAATTCAATCAACCCCAGTTAAAGATATATAAATATAGTGAAATATAGTGAGAAGATATCATGTCACAGGCAAAACTTATGCATTGTGTCGCCAAGTTGAAGATGGTTATTTGACTTCAGGCTGGAGTTTAGTGACTCTGTGAAACTCACTGAAGCTCACTGAAGCTCACTGAAGCTTGTTAATGGAATTGTCTAAAGCACAGGTTCTCAATCCTGGTCCTGGAATCCCCCCCTGCTTATTTTAATGTTTTTTTTCACCTCTCACCACCATCTCCTTCAACTAATCAGCTAAATAACAGCACTTCCTGAGTCGAAGTGGGTGTGTTAGAGCAGGGAAAACATTCAGATATGCAGGGCAGGGGGTTGAATGACTCCAGGATGACGGTTGGAACCCTGTGGTCTAAATAAACCATTGCAATGATTTGATAGTGGCTTGTGTTGCTCCACAGTTTGTGTACCATGCATGGGTCACAGACTCCAAAACAGCTCTTAAGGAGCGGGGAAAAGAGCGGCGGCATTTCTGGAAAAGATACGGAAGAGGGCGTAAACACAGGAAAGACAAGGAGGAAGGTGCATTATGCAAATCCTAAACAGGAGCCAAAGTTTTACACACAGTACATAATACAGTTAACATAACGTTATATCGGCTTCATTTTATAGGCATTCAGTAAAGCGTAAAAGTGGGTGTGTGTGTGTGTGTGTGAGAGCAGGTCAAGTCGCAATTGAGATGGGAGATGATGAACATCAGGCCTCAGAGGAGGAGAATAAGGAAGGACCAGGTATCTATTGAAAATCACTGTTTCAATGCTCATTACCTTTAACTCCGTCATAAACCCAAGAGTTTTTTTTTTAGGATTGTTGCGGACAAAAATGCCTGATTTTGCTGCGACTTTTTTTTATATATTTTTTTTTCACAAATTTGTAGTGCATCCTGCAGTGTGCTTTTTTGCGTAAAACTATTTGCAGTGGCGAAATTGCACTTGCATGAAATTGTCTTTCGCAGTGATGTGTGTTGGTAAATGAGACCTTTTAGGTGTACTCGTGTCCGATGCACATGAATCGAAGGGGGCTTTGGCTGAACGTCTTGACGAAAATCTGCAAGCTCTTGCGAATATTGCGGCGTTTCCTTGATTTTGCGTTAACTTCTGAGATCGTTCAGCAAAATCCTGGAGGGTCTGCGTAATTTATGCGTACACAAACAGCACGGTTTTAATGGTTTATTACTTCCTTCATTTTGTTTAATCCGACAGAAATATCATTTAGATTCACCTCAATGAGTTTATTCCGTTTTAGTTATAATTCAGATTATTGATGGAAAGTTAGGCTGAAGGAAAATTAACTAATGGCATGTGGATATATATATATATATATATATATATATATATATATATATATATATATATATATATATATATTAATGTCATTATAAGCTCAAAGAGGAAACAAAATGATGTAAGGAATAAGACATGAATGACAGCATGCTGTTATAGAAAAATAATCAATGATAGGGTGTTGTGATGCAGCCTTCCACTACGTACTGTTACTCTGACCACCCCAACGTTGATTATTTTTCCTAAAACAGCATGTCCCCAACTGTTTCATTCTTCTTATACCACAGCAATTTACAGCGATGACATTTTTTCATTATTAAAGAACAACTCGTCGTAATTTGGATCTGTTTATAGTTATGTTTAATGCTTTTGTATGTCAATGAAGCAAAGTAGTTCCTGTTATTATTTACTTTATAGCAGCTATAAGCAGTCATTCCCTCATCAGCCTCTCTTTTTTTCTCTCTTGAAGTTAATAAGACAATAAAACAACCAACATCACAGCTTGTCTTGTTACTGAGAACTTGTAAAGCTGTCCTCCTGAGGACTTTCCCATGTTGGAAAAGAACAGTTTTACTTTTCTTACTGTATATAGTTATCTCCTTATAGAAAACTTGACCATATCAAGCATTTTACACATTTATGACATCTATGACACATATATAACCCTCCTTGTCATGTTGTTACTATAGAAACCTGCATATATTAGAACGAGTGTAGTAATATAAACGTGCGATTTGCCTTGCAGTCAGAATTGTTGTCAGTTGCTGTTATAGAAAATCAGTCAAGACCTTTTGACCGAATAGCTTCGAGAATTCAACAGCGCTGTGTTATAATGAAGATAAACACTTGCCCTGTATGTGGTGGGCAGGATGTACATTTATTACGATTTTCTTTCATTTGAGCTTCTTTATCAAATTCTCCCTGAATATAAATTTTAAACCAGTGCATTATGCTGAGTCACCTTTACCTACCTTGCTATTTTTGGCGAATTATGTCATTGTAGATTTCTAAATATCCAAAATATCCCAATATCTCCACAACTATTAAGGTGCAATGATGCCCCTCCTTTTTCACAGACAACATTATTAAAAGGGTTTTCAACATCATCAAGTTTACCTGGGTGCTGTTCCTGACCACTCTGGAGAGCCTGACCATGTGGATCAACAACATCTGTAAAGAATACATCGACATCTCCACTGTGCTGCGCATCGAACGCTGCATGCTTACCAGAGAGGTCAAAAAGGTGTGGTATTCACACACACACACACACACACACACAAACACACACAAACACACAAAGTAAGAATTCTTACAATTGTTTTTACTTTTTTCCGTTACAGATTTTAACATACACTGGACATTTTTATTCAAAATAAATTGATTTATCCTATAAATTCAAACCTAATTTTAAAAATATTTCCACTGAAATTTAATTATAGATTTAAAAAAAAAAAAGTTTGGATTATTTGATTGATGTATTGAACTGTACATTGTTGTGTTTTTTTTTTTTTTAATATAAAATTCTTAGCAGAAGCTGACTTTTGCTCTGATCTCACAGGGAAATGTGCCATCACGTGAAAGCATCCACGTGTACTACCAGAAGCAGATGCGTCTGAATGTGTCGCGCGAGTCCGGATTGGATCGGATCAGTGAGGAGGACTCGATCTCCGGATCTCATAAACCCCGGCGCAGACGCAGAGGATATACGTTAGAGAGCCAGGACTCTTTGGCATCCCGAGACAGCATCTCCAGGTATATGTGTATTTGTGTCCCCATTTGTGTGCATTAGTACTATAAAATATCATGTTACTGTTATGTTATATTATGAAAGTGATATACAATCCTTCTTGATGCAAAATTCAGTCCTTGGAAAATCCTAACACTGCGCATATTCTTATTCTTAAGAGGAGAAAAGCTTTTAAAAGTTAAATCATGATGTAGTCTGAAAGGGCTCTTATTTCAGTGTTATACAGACAGGATTATGGGCATTTTGTTCATCACTGCATTAAATCAGGCTTTCTTACATTGTTCATTACATGATCAAATTAATATTCACAAAACGTATACCTCACCTTACCTTGACCCAACATAATGTTGTGTTTAAGAACATCTACTCCATTTCCCTTCCCAGAATATCTTCTGAAGAGAAATATGGTGCATATGTTGTTATAAATAGGTTTCAGAGAGAAAATGATCGAAGCTATGTGTTAATTTTGTTGTCTCGAATATTACGATGCAAAATACCGGTGAGATGAATTGACGTATGACGATATCTAAAATGTAATATTCGTTATGAGCTCTATGACCATTTTTTGTTACTGGTAATGGGATAATGAAGGAATGTCAGTGAAAAATAACACACTAAATGTCCTGTTCATTTCCATAAAACTCCTTTGATTTCTTTATTCTGTTCTCAACTTCCTCAGCTTACAGGCTAATGTCATGTTTATATAAAGATGCTCAGGTACTTAGGAGCCTACTCTTATAAGAGTCGTAAGGATCTATGTGCATTGTGTATTTCATATTGTTTGCAGTTTTATTGTGGTACATGTCAGGTGTTTTGCTTGTCCTAGCACATCACTAAAGCTCATTGATAAGATTATAAAGCTTGTAAGGTGAATTATGTGAGTTAAAACAATGAAAATAGTGAAACTTCTGCAGTGCAGCGTTCTACCGGACAGTGAGGTATAACAATGGTGAAGTTTTATAGCAACCTAGTGAACATACGTCATCATATCATTCCATTCATCAATTCACTCCTTCTTCCACATCTCCGTCCATCTCCATCTAGTGCATACACAGAGGCCACCATGCTCTTTTCCCGCCAGTCCACACTGGACGACCTGGACGACGTACCTCAACACGTGCCCAAAACCAGCGAACGCGCTCGGCCCAAGCTGCGCAAAATGCACAGCATGGACATGTCCAACTCCTCTGCAGACAGTGGCAGCAGCAACATCTCCAGGTCTTTAACACTATTACGCATCCTCACTCTTTCCTCATCTCCACTCCTTATGCCCATTCTTAGGTCCCTGTTTGACTGTATACATTGCTTAGTGAGAAAGTTTGGCCATCTTTAATGAGATGCCGTTAAAGTCAATATAATAAATAATATTAAGGTGGTGATTAGTTTTCATCTGTTTGAGTTCATATAGGATGTTAAGCATGTACAGTAAGTGTAATATTAAAAAATATCAGGGTATATATTGCAATTCAATCAATTTGCCAGGGACGTGTCAAATTGGCAAACTAATATATCAAGTAAAAAGTAGTCATAAAGTTCTGAGTAATAAGTATTAATTAATAAGTATTATTCAGGGTGAACTGTGTATCAGTTCGTTGGTGGTGGGAATATATTTATAGCTGTTATCAAATTGATTTTCATAATAATTGTAGATAACCTAAGCTGGGAATCATAGATAAAATAATACCTATAATAATAATAATAATAATAATAATAATAATAATTAATTCACGGCAGATTGCTGCATTATATGGCAGTATATTAATTTATGTCTCATCAGAGGACAATTTGAAAGTAACTCTCCAGGTCTTTTAATACTTGATCATCTCTGGAACAAATCAAGCGTCATGACACAGAGGGAATGTAACCTCAGACAATGTCTTCCTTTACATCAGCGCTGTGTTGTCAGCATAACATTCCTCTTCAGACACTGGACTCTCATACTGTTCCTGCAGTGTGCGCACTTGGTTATTTATGCGTAATAACATCTGGCAAAGGGACTACCAATGGAAATTAGCCTTCGGGCTAACTTGGGTACATTTACATTCATGAATGTTGATTAATGTACACTGTTCCTATTGGAAATAAATAAATAAATACTTCGAGATGAGCAGTAAAAGCTCATAAAAACACTTTAGAATAGAACATTTACTGTTAGGCACCAATGAGACAGGAAATGAGCGCTCATGTCCCTACTATTTACCTTACTAATAAAACACCCAGGGGTTGGCGGGGGGGGGGGGGGGTCACTGTGGCTTGATGGATAAAAAACTCATGTGAAAGCCAAATGAAAATGATGCAATGCTACTGAACTATGTGTGAAAACAGTCTTAGTTTACCAGTGTTTTTTTTTGGTTTTGGTCTTTGTGTGTTTTCTGTGTTTTCAACAGCGAGGCCACTCAGTGCATCACTTTATTCTCACGGCAAGGTACTAACGACACCATTGATGAGGTGGAGGACGAGCAAGATCAACTACATCACCGTGACGAAAGACCTGAACATGTTGAGGAAGCAGAGACAGGCCCCTGGAGCTCCATTGAGCCTGATTCAGAGCTGGAACATGAAATGAAGCTTGAGGAAGAAAAACCTGAAGAAACAGAATGGGCACCTGAAGATCACGCGGATGAGGAGCAAGACAGGCTGGAGGATGACGGTGAAGCTCAAAGCCCCGGGAGGGAGGATGGCGAATCCTCAGGACCAGAGCTCATGCCAGGAGAGGGGACGTCCAGACAGCTTTTCACCCCCGACACGGACATCCCAAACACATCAGATGCAGATGTCCCACCCAGCTATAGCAAAGCAGTGAGCTTCGATCGTCTCTCGGTTGCTTCACCAGAGAGTGATGAAGACAAGCAGCTCATGCTGATGACCTCAGACAGCAGATCAGACTTACTGTCGGACGATGCACTGCTGCCCTCGCAAACCACTGAGCTCACAGCTAGTGAGCTGCTGCTCAACAAGTAAGACTTGCAAAGCATCACCGTTATTTCTAGTAAGAAGCAAGCATCCCTACTTATCCAGGGAGCTTTATTAGTTCTACAGAATGGTGTGAAGGTCCATAGTGATTTACACTCACAACATCATAAAACTCATTCAGGAGATTAATTAAACCAGTGGTTCTCAAACATTTTTAAGCCCGGGACCCTTTCATGGTGATCTTTTTTTTTAATTATTATTTAAAACCAAACACTGCAGGGTAAAACCCTGTGCAAAACCAGGCTTAAACAAATCTCCAGTAGTCAAAAACACAGTAATTGGATATATAGAGGTAATACGAAATGTATAATTAGATGTACATGCACAATTTCCCAGTTGATCTCCTTCCCTCTTAGCAAGAAGCCCTTTCACAACCAAATTTGATCTCCCTCAATTTTCCCAGAATGTTTTATGACGAGGAGCTGGATGGCTCGGAGCGCTTCTACAAGTCCCAGCCCCTGGGCCTGCAGCTGTGCTACGCTCTCTACAACCTGTTAGTGGCTCACTCTGAGATGGTTTGCTACCTGGTCATCATCCTCAACCACATGATTTCAGCCTCCATGGCCACACTGGTGCTGCCCATCCTCATCTTCCTGTGGGCAATGCTCTCTGTTCCACGGCCCAGCAAACGCTTCTGGATGACTGCCATCATTTACACAGAGGCAAGTTCAAGTTCCAGCATCTCAATATGCACGTAGAAGTTCATTGCTCATGGACGTTCACTGTAAGTGTAACACTGATATTGGTGCTGTATAACCTTTTAGGGTCTTGCTAATTAACAGGGTGTCCGTGGGTCCTTAAAAAGTCCTAATAAAATTCCTTGATGTAAAAGTAAGGGCTTAATTAGCATTAAAATGTCTTAAATTCACATGTTAAAGGTTTTAAAAAAACACAACTGAACCGACAACGTAAAGAAGATTTCGATTTTATTTTGGTTTGTTGCTTTTTGAAATGGTAAACGCGTGTGACTGTATCGCACTTGGAGTGTGTGTGCGGCTCAGCAGTGTTTTAGAGCGCCTCGGTTCACAGTAACTGCCGCTCCACACCAACTTCATCTCTGTCTGTGCTGTGAGTTTGAGTCAGTTATAACCTGCATTTAGAACGACACACACCAGATTCACTTTGGTTTTACCTTAGCGTAATCTCAAGCATTTTTGTGGGCAGAGGTTTACGGCATTTCACCTGATTGGTAATGAGAAGTGAATTAAAAGAAAAACTGTTGCCAACTAAAAGGAGGTCTTCCTGCGGGTTTCCGCCAAAATAAAAGCCACAACGTCTAACACATAAAAGTGAATTAAGTCAGAAATATATTTACTATGGTTATATTACTATTTGTACCCCAAATAAAAATGTATTATTATTATTATTATTATTATTAAATATTATTCAGTGCAATAGTAATATTACAAAATAGCAAAGGTTTTATTAATATATATATTTTCTCCTTTACAAACATTTCTGTACGTTTCTAACACTACTTGTTACATTACCTTGGAATTAAATTACAAAAAAAACTCGTAACACTGCTGCGAGGGGGTTTCTAATACAGCTGCTGAGGGAGTGATGGTAAATTTTTTTCTCTTCTGACTGCCGTAATCCATCTCTATAGTTTTTTCCCTCTCTTAGAAAGTCATGGAAAAGAAATACTGGATTTTGTTTTCTTTCACTGTTGGAGCAAATGGTAATGCAAAAAAGGATATTTGCTACCGTCGCCCATCTACCTCTATAGAACTTTACCATGCTATCATTTATTTAAACCCAGAAATGGATGTATATGCATGAACGCACTCCATTATAGCTGATGTATCGTGTAGCATGATCGAAGTGACGTGCAGGTCTTAAATTCTTTTGGAGATGTCTTGAATATGGTATTAGAAAGGATTCAGTTATGAAGTGCTGCTACCTGCAGGTGAATGAACTGAATGTCATTTTAACTACTGTCAGTGAGTAAATGTAGCTTGTTCCTTTAGGTTACCATCGTCGTCAAATACTTCTTCCAGTTCAGCTTTTTCCCCTTCAACCAGAACTTGGAAGTGGATAGAAAGAAGCCCTATCATCCACCTAACATCATTGGTGTGGAGAAAAAAGACGGTTATGTGCATTACGACCTCATTCAGCTTCTTGCCCTCTTCTTCCATCGCTCAATCCTCAAGGTGCTTATATGAATTCATTTTCATACCCTTTAATTTTATCTTTCGGTTCAACCCTCTGTATCTCCATTTGCCCTTATCTCTGTGCATCTCTTCTGAAACGTGCCATTATCCATCCTTAACTCCAGTGATATTGTTTTTCAACACTACTTCTTCAGTGCCATGGTCTGTGGGACGAGGACGACCCCAAAGAGACCGCAAAAGACGCCTCTCATCATCGTGACGAGTCCGAGGACGAAGACAAAATGGCAGCGGTGATTCCAGCAGAGACAAAAAAGAAGAGCTCACCCCCTCGCTCTATGAAATTCAACCTGGGAAGTTCGACGGACTTTGAATCCACGCAGCATGTGCACGTGCGCCAACCTGAACTGCGCACGTACCAGCGGCGCAAGAGCTCCAGCGGCGGCTCGTACATCTCACGCCACTCGTCCCAACGCTCCAAGAGAGGTGAGAGGTCTGATTTCAGGGCTTGCATTGTTATACGCCATTTTAGCAGTAATTGCACGTGTGCTGGGTTCAGAAAGATTTCATCCTAGTTAAACATCCATTCACTTCTCTTTGAGACTTCTAGAGTGAGTCCATGACTGGAGTGCCATTTGTGTCCCAGTGATATTACATTTCAGTGTCCTTCAAAGCAGCCAATGTGCAACAATTTGCATCTTTAATAAAAATCTTTGCATAGAAAACATCATTTTTGCCTGAGCCAGTCCACTGTAACTAAACTCTAGCTTAAGATATCCTCATTAAAATACTCAAATTATTTTTGAATTCATGTGTGAAAGCGTTTAACATCTCATGCTTGAAACATCCTTTTCCACGAGTCACCCATTATAGGTTTAGAAAATTTGTCAATTTTAGTTTTATAACATTCAGTCAACCTTATAACCTGAACACAGTCACCCTTATGAAATATTTTGAATATTCATAATTCACATGTTCCACAGGAAGTTATTTTGTTCGTTTGAATTCTCGAGATCACGGGAAGAAGAAAATGAAGTTCTCGTATTCAGTGAATCAGTGATTCACGTTATTATGATGAATTGTTAATTAATTTTAGTGGCTTCATGGTTTGCACGGTTGCCTCGCACCTCCAGGGATGGGGGTTCGATTCCTGCCTCTGACCTCTGTGCCCGGAGTTCAGGGCTTTGGGGGTTTCCTCTGGGTACTCCGGTTTCCTCCCACAGTCCAAAGACATGCGTTGTAGGCTGATTGGCATCTCTAAATTGTCCATAGTGTGTGAATGTGTGTGTGATTGTGCCCTATGATGAGTTGGCACCCCGTCCAGGGTGTCCCCCACCTTGTGCCCAGAGTCCCCTGGGATAGGCTCCAGGCTCCCCACAGCCCTGTGTAGGATATGAATAGATGGATGGATATAAAATAATAATTATTATTATTTTATAATATTTAAATAATTACTTTTTTTAAAAAATCTATTTTAAATTCTAATTATTTAACTAAATAATTTGAATTTCCTTAATGTCTTCATACCAATAACATGGATGCTAGTTAAATAAAAACTCTCTTACTTTCAACCCTGTTACTCATTTAACAAGATAATGCAGCGATTTCCATTAAAGAAACCTTGAAAGAAATTAGACATTATTGCCTGAAATGGGTTAATAAATAGTATTTTTATTGATTTATTAAAATGTTTTCTTAGAGAAGAGTTATGAGAGATAAATGACACTGAAAAAAACGACAGATTCTGTTCTGTATACTGTTATGAATTGTTCAGTATGTTTCAAAAATGTTAGTCATGCACTTTTAGTATTATGTAAAATTTTACGTAAACCTTTACTGTGCAATTTAATATCGGCTTGAATTTTCAAATGCGATATTTACATTTGTGAACGTATCAGAAGGCAAATGAAAATCATTTACGTATAATAATATGCCCTTTCTGTGTAATTGAATATATCGTGCTTCCCCCCAGGCAGCACGAGCACGAGGAACAGCAGCCGTAGAGGAAGCAGCGAGGTCGGAGTAGAACCCAAGAGCCGCAAGGAGCTCATCATGGAGAAGGTCAGAGAGCAGCTGATTAAAGCCAAGGTCTTTCTCCTCAAGAAGTAAGTGTGTGTTTGAAAACGAAACATTCCTATACACATTTTATCAATTTAATGTGACCTTTTATGGGTTTTTCATTTTTTTACCTTCAATGGTAAAAATGGTTTTAACTGTCTGCACTAATAAGCAGCATTTCTATCCACTTTGTGTTTTTGTCAGAGGAAGAGAGATCTACCTCCCTATTCGGCAGTTCTTCTTTAACCTCATCCATCCTGAGTACAGCGCAGTGACCGATGTCTACGTCCTCATGTTCCTGGCAGATACCGTGGACTTCATCATCATCGTCTTCGGCTTCTGGGCTTTCGGGGTATTTCAGATTTTCCACAGTCTCTTGCAAAAAACTTTTTTTTCTTGTAACATTTGTAATGATTGTTTTAATTCTATTCGTTTATAACATCTTAGTATTTATTTATTGCACTTACTTTTGTGCCCACTTTTTAAAACTGTCCTTCGTGTTGGTCAGGGAGACTGAGAAAACCTTGAAATTATCAAGCGTTTGACATTTTCTGCTATATATAGTTCTGAAAACTGCGGATTCGTAAACTCAGTTCGAATCTGGCTGTAGGTAATTTGGTAAAATACATTTATGTGTAAGTAAAGTAAAGATGTCGAAGGATGATATTGGAAGAAAAACTTTATTTTGGTCAAAATGAGATTTTCCTGCTGTTTCAGTGACAAAATTCGGTCACAGTGACATGCAAAGGGGGTTCTCCAACCACCACACACCCGATTGTTGTACAAGCCAATAGTTAGTCTGGCTGAATAAGATCACCTGCCAAATGTATATAAATATTACAAAAAGAATCAGAAATACTGACAGCATTATAGATGTACTGGTGTGGTAGATACCGTCATTAGTGTTAAATGTATCTGTTGCTTGAGGCCGTATACGCAAACTATTAGCTTCTTTTTTTCTGTCAATTTCCTGCTGAGTCCTGGGTCTGTTCTGGATGTTCTGTCATTATAGTAATGTCTTCTGTCTGACACTCATGTGATTCTCAGAAACACCAAGGAGGGGCAGACATCACATCCTCACTGTCCGAAGATCAGGTCCCAGGTCCGTTCCTGGTGATGGTGTTGATCCAGTTCGGCACCATGGTAGTAGACCGAGCCTTGTACCTGCGTAAAACCGTCATGGGGAAAGTGATTTTCCAGGTCATCCTTGTGTTTGGTATCCACTTCTGGATGTTTTTCATCCTGCCAGGAATAACAGAAAGGTAGTGGACGTCTAGATACTCTATATGCAGCTCATGAACACTCCAGGTGCATTTTTACATTTTAACTTCTATGCAGCTTCTGCGGAGCTTGTTAATAGAGTACCTTGCTTGTGCGTTCTCTTCCAGGCGTTTCAGCCAGAACACAGTGGCCCAGCTGTGGTACTTTGTGAAGTGTATTTACTTTGGTCTGTCAGCCTATCAGATCCGCTGCGGTTACCCCACCCGTGTGCTGGGCAACTTTCTGACCAAGAGCTACAACTACGTCAACCTGTTTCTCTTTCAAGGGTGAGAGCAGATTAATACATTTATCGACCTGATCGATTGAGGGCGTGCTTTTGGTTGTAGGATCAGCAAAGTAAGATTCCAAAAAAGTTGGGACGCTGTGTAAAATGTAAACGAATGTAAATAAAAACAGAATGCAATGATTTGCAAATCTCATAAACCCATATGTTATTCACAATAGAACATAGAAAACGTATCAAATGTTCAAACTGAGGAAATGTACCATTTTATGAAAAGAATGAGGTCATTTTGAATTTCGTGGCCGCAACACTACTCAAAAAAGTTGGGACGGGGGCAACAAAAGGCTGGAAAAGTAAGTGTTACTAAAAAGAAACAGCTGGAGGTTAATTGGGAACAGGGCAATAACATGATTGGGTATAAAAAGAGTATCTTAGAGAGGCATCTTAGAGAGTCTTTCAGAAGTAAAGATAGGCAGATGTTCACGAATCTGCGAAAAACTGCGTCTACAATTCGTGGAACAATTTTGGAATAATGTTCCTCCACGTAAAATTGCGAAGACTATGAATATCTCATCATCTACAGTACATAATATCATCAAAAGATTCCGAGAATCTGGAGAAATCTCTGTGCGCAAGGGACAAGGGTGAAAAATCAATATTGCATCCCCGTGATTATTTTTATAGCTACTGGAAGCATTTAGAGGAAACCACTGCTAATCACACACAGCCTGTATAGCAGTTTTATTCCAGCAGGAAATAGGTATAAATAAAATGTTAATACAGTGCATGAATGTAGAAATGCAGTGTGGCAATTTGGCAGAACTGATCATTATGTAAAAACTTCACGAATTTTGGATGACAGGCAGTGTACTAATTTATTCCTAATTTCTTTAGTCCTTTGCTATCTGTACACATTCTTCCCTGTCTGGTATTTTGTAGACATGTTTTAAAACTCTACATGCATATGCAGTACATTTGCCAGCCCAAGCTTGCTTCCCACCCTGGCTTAAAATGAAATAACAGCGAGGTTCGAATAATCTTAGGGACAAAACAAGACAGTTGCATTCTGCATCTAAGGTATAAGAGCACATATATGTGAATTTGTGAAAATGAGTAAGCGAGACGGTAGGGAGAGCTGGCACTATTGTTACATCGTTTGGTTTGCGTTAAGTTGGTCAGAATGATATAAATGACAGCTTTCATTCTTCACACATAACCTCGTGTGTATGTTTGCTTCTTTTATCAAGTGCGAGTTTACCAATTTGTGTCAGTGAGTACTGTACATTTTCAAACCAAAAGACATCCCATGTCACAGTTGTACCTGCAAAGCAGCACCATTTTAATGTCACATGGCTCAGCTGTTTCGTTTACATTTACGTACATCAGAAAAATCATGTTAAACCACCCTACATTTATTACCCTGTGTGATATACTTTTGAGCGTAGATGGGAAAATATTAAGTATTATAGATCACTGGTTGTCCATTATGTACATGTGGAGAAGCGCGCACAGAACAATCACCCATATACAGTAAACATGTATTTTAACTAAATAATTATACCGAGCTCATAAATCCTTTTTTCCCCCCATTGTATTAAAAAAATATATTATAGTAATATATTGTTTACTAATAATAGTAACCATAATTACTGGTGTATAGTAGACTATAATATGGTTACTATGGTTTATCCATAATTCTGTGAATAAATCTTTGAGCTTTATCCATGTATGAGTGTATATTATAATCTCCAGCAAAAGTGGATGAATCTCACTGGTTTTGTTTGTTTGTTTTATGAAAAAAACAACAAGAGAAAAGCGATATGTAGATGGACCGAAGTCACAGTTGTGTGCATTTAAAGTAAACAAGCATGCTCCAATTATGTCAGCTTCCCCCTTATATTATAATGCACCGTACTTTTTCTTTAAAACCTGGAATGTTAAGTAAATGTAAATATTGTATGCCAAGAGATTGCTTCCATATTCTGAAGAGTGAAATTTGCTGAAAAAATGACCGACTGTGTTGTGAAGGTTTCGTCTGATCCCGTTTCTGACCGAGCTGCGTGCCGTGATGGACTGGGTATGGACAGACACGACGCTCAGCTTGTCTAGCTGGATCTGTGTGGAGGACATATACGCTCACATCTTTGTGCTCAAGTGCTGGAGGGAGTCCGAAAAGGTGAGAGATTGAAAACAAGGCTTACGCAATGCTGCACTACATTCAAATATATTGAATATTAGATGTCCCGTTTATATTTTATCTATACGCTATAGGAAAATCTGTATTGGCCCTATGTGTGAATGTGTGTGTGTGTGTACGGTGCCCTGTGATGCACTGGCATGCCATTCAGGGTGTACTCCCATGTCACAGCCAGTGTTCCCGGGATAGGATCCAGATCCATCAATCAGATGACTGTATATCCAATTGAGAGCCAAATTGAGATAGAAGAACAAGCTAAGTTTCTGTTGACTTTTTAATTGTGTGTGGGTGTGTGTGTGTGTTCCAGCGTTACCCTCAGCCTCGGGGTCAGAAGAAGAAGAAGGTGGTGAAATACGGGATGGGTGGCATGATCGTGATGCTGCTCATCTGCATCGTCTGGTTCCCTCTGCTCTTCATGTCTCTGGTCAAATCAGTAGCAGGCGTTGTCAATGCACCTCTCGACGTCTCTCTTAGTCTCACACTCGGAGGCTTCCAGGTATGTATACACCAGGAGAGTGCTCGTTAGTACTCTGTAATATTATTAAAACCTTTACCTCCTTATATCATTATATTGCATGGTACAAACAGAAAATGTGTTTTCAGTTTTTTGTTCTTCACCCATCTGTTTATCCCCTTTACGCATTTCTTTAGCCAATCTTCACAATGAGTGCTCAGCAGAAGGACCTGATAAGCATAACTTCGAAAAAGTTTGAGGAGTTCAATAATGCCTATAAAGATTCAGTAAGTTCCTAGTACTTACTAACCTCAGTCTGCCTGATACAAGATATGACCATGTTTGAAGTCAAGATAATGCTTTATCTGAGGCGGATAATCTCACTGGTGTATTTAGATCAACTCTGTTTCTATTCATTTATTGAAGTTTATGATCCCTCATGATGAGCAGCAGTTATTTTAAATAATTAATGAAAGTTTAATGGATCTAAGGGCGGATGGCAGATTGAAGAAAGGTGGTGTTTTTTTTCCCCGTGTAGACAGCGTTGCAGTTTCTCGAGGCCTATGTGTATCAGGATCTTACCATTGCCCACCTAGAGGGAAGCTCCAACTCGCTGTGGACCATCAGCCCACCCAGCCGGAAAAACCTCATTGAGATGTTGAACCAGACTAGTGAATTCCATTTAACCATTGCCTGGTCTATACAGAGGTATAGCTCACAATCTTTACTGTTTAATCTTTTATATTGTAGAAAAATGACCTGGTAGCTAATCACCATTACAGATTCTGAAATCTGTCTCTAGAGGACAGTCGTAAACACTAGAGAACTATTCAGAAATGGAATGGAAATTGAGTAAAAATAATTTTTTGTAACATTTTTGTAAAGCTAAGTTTTTGCCAAGGTTGAGCAAGGGTTAATGTTGACATGTTATACTGTTTTCTCACCATCTTGTCTTGCTTTAGACTTTCACACAGGTATTAAAGTTTGTTTTAATATGAAAGGTTTTTTTTTTTAATAATACAGGACTTTAGAATAATAACTGACGATCACTAATGAAACTAAACTATAAACAATTTTTTTTAAAATTTGTTTTGTATTTGAAAGGTCAGAAGAAATGTAATCAGATTAAAATAAGATAAACATGTCCATAAAAGTCAACTGGTAAAATTTTTTCCCTCATCTTCATGGACCAACTTTGCAAAATCAAGAAAGGGAAAATACAAAGAAATTATAACGTTGCATTGGGTAAAAGTACACTCGCACATAAAGCAACTCACAGCGACAAAGCGACCGGAAAGCATCCACTTTCAGCGAGAGCTGGCAACGTCCAGCGACATGAGCGGCAGCAAGAATTGGCACCTGGATGTGGGTGTGTCCACTGATGCGACAAAGTTGAGAACAGTGACTACCAATGGGAGTGAAGACAGGCGAGCGCACGTGATCCGTGATCCGCCATGCTGCCTGCGAGTCCGAATTGTTTCGTGGACCCAGGCAGTCTACCGCTTGTGCTTTCACTGCAGATAGATGGCCACGATGGCAAAGAGCACACACTGCTTCTCCTTCATCTCGTAGGATATGATGCATATATACACTGGAGAATTTTATATACAAACACTCTCCCTCCAGAATGTTTCATTTTAGCGGCAAGAACACTGATTTGTTGTCAAAAGTGGAATGCTAGTTACACCACCCACTGATAAATGTTACTATGGCAACCAGTAGTAGGAACGCCTACTGGCAATTTCATAGTACCGCGACTGGCAAATTGCTGTCTATGTTAACGTACCTTAAGAGTACACTTGTACACTGAGGTCATGTTTTTTTATCATGGTCCAAATACCTTACAGGTTATATGTTCAAGTAAGAAATACAAAAGAAAACTGACTATCGCACATTTATTGATATGTAATATGCACTGCTTGATATACACTCAGTCGTGTGCGAAGGGGCGGAGTTAACTGTGCAAGTTAACATTAAGGATTTGTGGTTGCAGAAAGATATAGTCCTAGCAGTGACATTATTATGTAAAATGTTTTATCACCGAAACGTAAAACTGATTTTTTTTTGTGTCTGTCTGTCTTGTGTCTAATTATAACAATATTTAATTATTGTTAATATTTAATTATAAATATTATTAATATTTAATATGTAATAAAGTCACAGAAATTCAATTTCTGGCATATGCAAAATAATAAATAATCTCACTTCCCTATATATAAAAAAAGCTGCAGTCTGTTAGAAACCCAGCTGTAGCCCTATTATTGTTTTAGACACTGCAGAACATTTATTTAGCGTATGCATATGAAAGAAGGAGAAAAAAGTCAATGATCCATTTAGAAATAAAATGAAAACATGGGAAATTCATTCATTTGCTGTTTGAAAATGTTAAAAGGAATATTAAGCAAAAGCTTTAAATATTTATTGACTAAAGTGATGCAGTTTTATTGAACTAAAATGTGTTCTGTAATTATATCCAGACTAAAAATAATAATAAAATGCCAAAAATCCCAATTAGCTAACACATGTAAGACTGCTGCTCAGTAATCCTGGGTAAAAAAAGGGTCTTTCTTTATACGAAAGCTGTCTTTAGGTATATTTTGTTTGTGTGTTTTATGTAGGAACTCATCCTTAGGAGCGAAATCAGAGACGGCAACAGGCAAGCACGTCATCACCCTGGAGAAGGACACTAAAGACAATCTTGTGAGACTGTTAAATAACAAAACATCGTCTGTGTGAGTGCACGCTTTTAGCGACTTGGTTTATTAGCAGTTCTTTGATGACATGCTTCAGCATTTCGAAAGATTAGCGGAAAATTGTCTAATGTGTTCCAAAATGCACGATTTCAGGCTGATCAAAAATATTTTCCCAAGATATCTGCGTGCGCCCAGTGACGCCAACGCTAAACCCATCGATCAGCTGAGTGCAGGTAAGGCAGTAACAGGCCTGAGATCATTGTGTAATTAGTCAAAATCCATTATTGAACAATCTTTTTATCACTTTGTGTTCCCTTGAATGTATGTTGTTAAATAGGATATAACTACTCTTAAATACAGAAATAGGTGAAAGTTCAAGTGACTGGTTTATGTAAACTACCCATTGGGTATTGAAATAAAGTAAATGAGCCCCCTCATGTCTCTCTCTCTCTCTCTCTCTCTCACTCTCTCACTCTCTGTTCCAGATTTTGAAAACATCACCCTGACTCTAGGCCAAGACAACACTACAGGAAAGCTTCAGGAGTGGTGGATTGTGAACGAGACCAAGCCAGGCAAAATCAAGCTACAGAAAAAGGCTGGACTGAATCTCTATATCCTCAGTGATCAAGTCAGCCCTCCTAGTCTAGGCTTTCTGGCTGGATATGGGTAAGTGGACATGAACCTTCATTTTTTTTTTTTCCCCCCACCTCTACATAACTACAGTCATTTTCACTACATCCATCACACTGGATGGAAATATATTTAAAAAAATCAAGCTTTCAACAAGTCCTGGAAAATTTGAAGATGTGTCATAGATAGAATTTTTTTTCTGAGTGCTTTTTGTGCTGAGATATGCAAGCTGTAAGCAGTAACGTTCTTACTGACTATTAGCCGAGTGTTGGCTTTCGCCTTAGCTTTGGAAGCAGAAAATCAAGAGAACGGGAGCTGCTAGTGTGACCTAAAGTAGTTAAAGTGGGACACCACATCACGCACGTGTGAATATCCCGAAAAAAAAAACCACATCATTCTTTTTAATTACACTGTAACATTGAAATATTGGCAATAAAAATGTTGCATCAATTTCAATATAAACATCTTCAAAAAACTATGCAGTTGATTACGTAAAACATCAGATACCCTGTCTTTACACGTTTTTTGTTTGTTTAAATACAAGTCAAAGTACATTTACAAATCACTCCTCTTTGTTTTTATTAGCATTTTCTATATTGTCCCACCTTTTTCGGAATTGGGGTTGTAAATGATAAATGATAATGTAGTAGAACAAGTGCATTAATGTAAGCCTTGCAGCTAGAACTAGTGTCAGAGCTGCTGTTTTATATATATATATATATATATATATATATATATATATATATATATATATATATATATATATATAAACACATTCTGACCAATCAGAATCGAGAATTCAATCATGCTGTGGTATAAGGTTATAATTCACAAAAAATGTTTCCATAGAAGTAGAGACTGAGCATATTAAATGAAAAATTTAAAATAGCACAAATACAGAATGTATTATGTGTGTGTGTGGTTTTGAAGCCAAGATTAGATTTAACCAGCTGCATTTCTCTCCTCTCAGCATCATGGGTCTGTACATGTCCGTGGTGCTGGTGATCGGCAAGTTTGTGCGTGAGTTCTTCAGCGGAATCTCGCATACCATCATGTTCGAGGAGCTGCCCAATGTGGACCGCATCCTCAAACTCTGCACCGACATCTTCCTCGTCCGAGAAACAGGAGAGCTGGACCTGGAGGAAGACCTTTACTCCAAGCTCATCTTCCTCTACCGCTCTCCAGAGACCATGATCAAATGGACCAGGGAGAAGAACAAGTGAGGCGGATAAGTGTAATGTCATGGACAAGGACACTCAGTGCATGAGGAGTTCCTGATCGACATGGAGAAGCACAAGGCTGGGGTTTTGAACAGCTGGATGAGACGCCAGCCGAAATTGGCAACTAGCTGCATTTTGCAGTTCTTGGCCTCTCACATAAACAGTACTTTTATCAGACGTAGCGTGGGAGAGATCACTGATCTGTAGCTAACTGTACATTATTAAGGGCTTAATAGACACGACTACTTCCCGTCATGCGTCACTGCAAAAAAGCAACCCTTCGCAGCTAGGAGTGCATGAGCCCAGGGGGCCGTCCATCATGTTTGATTGACAAGGCGGGTCAACAAATCCCTGTGTGATTTAAAGATCAGAGTCTGAGGACTTGAGTTGACTTCCAACAGACCTTATTACTAAGTGCTTTATTTTCTGAGCTGCGAGAGGCAACACTTGTTTTGTTTTTTTGTTTGTTTGTTTGTTTTTTCAGACGGTTGGACCGACACACAACAGCAATCACCCGACAATCTACACATGCCTTATTTAGTTTGTACAAATAATTGCGTTTGCATTCATTCAATGTCTTTTCTCAGGAACACACGCCGGTCATTTCATCATGAGATGTCCTCTTTTCCATTGCGTATTAGAGCTGTTGGACTGGGCAAGAATTTGAATCTGCACCAATGAGCACTGTCCTTATGCACAGTGGTAAGATGGCGAAGAAAGAAAGGTCGTAAAACTGATTATGCAGTGCTGATTAATGACTATATGTGGTTGGTTGAAGTCTATGGAGCATGAACGTTTTTTATGATGTGCAAGTATTGGGAGATATCATGTTTGTCAGAAAGATATAGCCCTATATGTGAAGATAAAGATAATGACTCGTATGGAAGGGGTAAAGCAATATGAAAACTGATGCATTTATATAAAAAACAAAATTAAAAAATGTAAAAAGGGAGGGGGGGTATACTGGGCTGATTTGTACATACAGTATATCAGTGGGAGTGTGTATTTATGCACAGGAAAGGGCTGTCTTTGCTTTTTTTTTTTCCAAAGAGGCAGCACTTTGCAGTTTACAATTTTCGAGTTTTCTTCTAAGTTCGACCTCCACGTCCCAGTGTTCTTGGCACAATCGCGGAGACACTAGGAGAATACTGGGAGAAGAGCATTAATGAAACTTAACCCCCAGAACTATGCATTATTTAAAGCCATTCTAGCATGAGAGACTAATTACTATTTAAACATGAGGTGTTTTCATTACATCACATGTACATATGCTTTTCCAGGGACAAAGAAATGTGAAGCTTTATTAAGTTTGCTGTGTAGCAGAATGTCAGGATGGAAAAGAAGAGCTTGAGACAAGCGATAACCTTCAAATAAAGCACATATCAGAAGGCCACCGTTATTCTCCTCTGTACATTTTATTTGCACTCTTAAAGTACAAAATGATTCCTTTATTTTGTTGTTGTTGTTGTTGTTGTTCTGTTATTTACAGGAACGTGTAGTCAAAAACCCGGAGTAAATCTGTTTAACCCGATTGTAGTGGAGGAGGCAAATGTATCGAGTTGTTACACTTTATTTGTAGTGCTGATGCCATGTTGTACATCTTAAACACTCCACTGCAACTCTGCTGCCCACTAATGCACTCATAAAGACCCAGTGGGGGGAAAAATATATATATATATATATATATATCTCAGCAACAACTGCACTTGCATATAGTAATGATGGACTAAAGAGGGAAAAGGGCGGGAGTTCAACTCCACACTCTACAGCCTCATCAAATATAAATAAGAACGAAAAAATGTTTAGTGCTCTCAGCACACAGGATGTATACCGGAATACGTATAGGTGTTGAAAAGGAAAATTATTTCATGGATTTGTGCTACATCTATCAGCCTACTCCTATTATGAAACTGAAGAACTGAAGTACCGCTTTCTTCTCTTCTTCATTTTTCAACACACACAAGAGCAAGACCAGGTACTGTGCACCGACAAAGGTGTTTATTGCTGTGCATACACTAATCATTAGCATCAGAGGAATGTATTAGACAGAGGAACCCCCTTCACATCAGGATTTTTTTTCATATGATTCTCCAGCCTCATGTCTTTGGGGATCTGAATGGATAATAACTCTTGGATATGAACTGTAGGAATTACAAAAGCACAGCTTTACTCCTAAAAGTCAATCAGGTTTCGGTGTTAAACAGTGTTAAATGTCACATCACGACGCAAAAATGAGGCCCTGATATTTATTTCTAAAACTCCTTTTACCTTTGTCCTAACGGATGCAGCTACACAGATACGAGATCTGATCCGAACTTTAATTTTAACCCAGTTTCCAAACTAAAATCATTTCAACACATGGAAATTAATACCCATTTGGTGTTCTTCGCACTCTGACAGTGTAGGAAATCGCGACGTGTCCTTCGCAGACGAGTCAGCTCTTCGAGTCGGCTCTTTTAGGGAAAGCTCCCGAGCCAGCTTGCGTACATCAGATCACTTTATCAGAATAATCTTCTTAATGCACCACACACACACAACCGGTAAAAAAAAAAAAAAACCAACATGAATGCACAAACACTGTAGTTGTCAATGCATACTTGTAGTGCTTTGCTGATTTTACAACGATTTGAAACGGATTTTGTAAAAATGCATTGCTAATGTACTGAGTAATGTTATTTTGTTAATTAGATGGTAGAACAATTTTAGCCATAGTTAAGCAAAGATGAACAACCACTGCTTAAAATATTGCAAACTGTCTAGAAATAGTGCAGAATAGAATGAAAAAGACTTTAGGAGTCGTGTGGGAGTCGAGTCATATCGGTGAGCTGAACCAAATAATCTGAATCACTGAACAGAGCTGGAATTCCCATCGTTAGTAGGAACTCGAGCTCAATTTTACATGTCCATTTTAAATAGCGTTGGAAAGAAACGTTTAAAGTGTTCGTCCCTAATAATGGTAGCTCACCGGAAGCTTGCTTAACTAAATACGACACATTTCCAGCATTTGTGCACAATCATATTTTTTTTTTTTCCTGATAGCTACACGTTAAAGGGATAGTTGAGACTCGAAACTAATAAGACGAAAAGACATCGGTCAGCGTTGGCCAAGTTCAAGAACACAACGAATGCATTACTGTACCTCACGTCATTTACATATGACTACATAAACCATCTGATATTCACAATTTTACAAATTGGTCTCTATTTAAAACAGCAACACATAAACATGATACAGGATACTGTACACATGACAATACCTTAGTTTTAACATAGTACATATAAGATATACGTGATAAAAGACATTTTGGTAAATAAACTAATATTTAACATTTGTATCTATGAACAAAAATAGCTTTTGGGTTATGTTTTTATATTTATTAAAGGAATACTCCAGTATTTTTTTTTTTACTCTGATCTCTATTGCATATTTCCACAGACTACAATTTCTGTACTAGAAAAACTATTTACTGAAAACTCACTTACGGAATAAGCACACGCAACTATATAACTAAATAGGACTGGGCGATATATCGATATCGTGATAAATGATTACGCGATGCACTTTTCCGAGATATCGTTGGATATGGTGATGTATTTGATGTCTTTTTTTATTAAAAATGTAATCTTCTTTGTCTTTGTAAGCGTTCAAGAAAAGTTTCGTCAACCTCAGTTTAACTTTTTTTTTGCTTATTTCACTACTGTTTTGCAGGCAGTTTGTTAGCCAGGTCACGTATCGTGATCCACATCGCGTCCTCAAGCATCGTGATATGATACTTTTTGTCATGTCGCTCAGCCGTATAACTGAAATGCAAATGAGACGCCCGTTATACCTTAAAAATAAAGACTGTAGCATGAAACAAATGAAAGAAAGTATTAGCAAAGCTGTTATATAATATAATATTATATCATTTTAAAAATGGCATTTTCCAACATTTTAAAATACGGTAAAAAGAGTCAAAACTCTGTTGACTTGTGCTTTCACAAAGGTTTTGTGGTATCCATAGTGCTGTAAATGCAGCCGTTCTGTGCTTATAAGTGTAATTTATTAAAGCAAATTTGGACTCTTCAAAAATCTCTGTGAAAATGAAGTTTTTTTTGTTTTTGTTTTTTTACAAAAAATAAAGTTTAATTTACAAACCATAGACTGAAAAACTTAAGTGTTCTATAAAAATAAGTGTTTCACATTAACAGGCTTACATTTTAAGTGAATTTTGAGTAAACAGGTTTTCTGATGTTTTTTTCCCCCGCCTTGTACAGGGAAATTTCTTGTCTGTGGTAATTATACATTTGTTACAGATGCAGTATTGAGAGATTGGATTAACAGTGCTGAAGTATTCCTTCGACATTACAGTGAGCTTCGTCTGAGCTGGACTGAAGAGTCTAGACACCGAAAATAAAGTCATTCACTCAGGACTTGGAGGGAATCCACTCTGCACACTGGGGAAGTCACAACGTATATACAGTATCTCACAGAAGTGAGTAGACCCCTCACATTTTTTGTAAATATTTGATTATATCTTTTAATGTGACAATACTGAAGAAATGACACTTTGCTACAATGTAAAGTAGTGAGTGTACAGCTTGTGTAACAGTGTAAATTTGGGCATTTTCACTTAGGGGTGAACTCACTTTTGTTGCCAGCGGTTTAGACATTAATGGCTGTGTGTTGAGTTATTTTGAAGGGACAGCAAATTTACGCTGTTACACAAGCTGTACACTCACTACTTTACATTGTAGCAAAGTGTCATTTCTTCAGTGTTGTCACATGAAACGATATAATCAAATATTTACAAAAATGTGAGGGGTGTACTCACTTTTGTGAGATACTGTATGTTTTGTTATTCTTGTACCGTTCTCTATAATTTATACGCTCTCTTCTTTTCTCCGTCACTCTCTTTCTCGCTCAGGTGCACATGGAAGTGCTGACGTTTCCCAGATTAATCTAACACAGCCCTCCTTCGTACTCATCCTCATCCTCTGCAGCCTGCGCTCCTGAAGCGCCCCCCTGTGGAGCACTGGGAGCTTTCTTCTTCTTCCCCCCTCCTCCAGGTACTTTCAGAGAGATGGCCAGCTTTGCATACTGTTCACAGAGGCAGGAACAGAGCACTGTTGGTCATTACAATACACATACTTGGAAAAAAAAAAAAAAGACTAAGTAAAGAGTAGAACACTTTTGGGGTGTGTGATATAGGAGTGATAAGTTTAAGGTTGCTGCTGGATGTGGTATTAGTGAGG